>NC_056430.1:43542685-43875185 GCF_018296145.1 Oncorhynchus tshawytscha | reverse complement strand
GAGACGTTGCTGAACGACGATAAAGACAATATAAAGCTAGCGGGATTTTCCATGTTCCGGTAGAACAGAGATGCTACCTCTGGTAAGACAAGGGGTGGGTGGGTGTGTATATTTGTCAATAACAGCTGGTGCGCAATGTCTAATATTAAAGAAGAGGTATTGCTTGCCTGAGGTAGATGATTAGCTGTAGACCACACTATCTACCAAGCGAGTTCTCATCTATATTATTCGTAGCCATCTATATACCACCACAGAATGAAGCTGGCACTAAGACCGCTCTCAACCAAGGCCATAAGCAAAGAAGAAAATGCTCACCCAGAAGTGGTGCTCCTAGTGGCCGGGGACTTTAATGCAACTTAAATCAGTTTTACCAAATTTTTACCAGCATCTCACAAGTGCAACCAGAGAAAAAAACATCATAAACCACCTTTCCTCAACACACAGAGATGCATACAAAGCTCTCCCCCGCCCTCCTTTTGGAAAATCTGATCAGAATTCTATCCTCCTGATTCCTGCTTACAAGCAAAAACAAAAGCAGGAAGTACCAATGACTCGCTCAATACGGAAGTCGTCAAATGATGTGGATGCTACACTACAGGACGGTTTTGCTAGCACAGACTGGAAAATATTCAGTGATTCATCCAATGGCATTGAGGAGTACACCACCTCAGTCATTAGCTTCATCAATAAGTGCATCGATGACGTCCCCACAGTGACTGTACGTCCATATCCCAACCAGAAGCCATGGATCCACATCCACATTGAGCTAAAGGCTAGAAATGGCACTTTCAAAGAGCGAGAGACTAATCCGGACGCTTCTAAGAAATCTCGATATGCCCTTGGACGAACCATCAAACAAGCAAAGTGTCAATACAGGATTAAGATTGAATCATACTACACCGGCTCTGACACTCGTCGGATGTGGCAGGGCTTGAAAACTGTTAAGGACCACAAAGGGAAACCAAGACGCGAGCTGCGCAGTGATGCAAGCCTACCAGATGAGCTAAATGCATTTTATGCTCGCTTCGAGGCAAGCAACACTGAAACATGCACAAGAGCACCGGCTGTTCTGGGCTCTCGGTAGCCAATGTGAACAAAACCTTTAAACAAGTCAACATTCACAAAGCTGCTGGGCCAGGACATATACTCAGATTACCAGGACGTGTACTCAAAGCAAGCGTGGACCAACTGTCAAGTGTCTTCACTAACATTTTCAACATCTCCCTGACAGAGTCTGTAATACCAACATGTTTCAAGCAGACCACCATAGTCCCTGTGCCAAGGAAGTGAAGGTAACCTGCCTAAATTATTACCACACCGTGGCACTCATGTCGGTGGCTATCACAGAGCAACCAGCATAGCTGTGGGAAGTCGTTTGGGGATGGGGGTGCTGTGACGCACTGTAGACTTCTATATTGGTCCGCTAATACAGGACTAGCAAAGGTCCAGTGCACTACTTTTGTGCATTTTTTAAAACTAAATGTGTTTGCCAGCATTTGTAACTTGAGTCTGATAATTGCTTGATATATGTTTTCTAGTTTCTTGAAATACTTTGCAAATGCAACTTAAAGCTGAAATGGTGTATTCATTATTTTTCCATTTTTGTAAATGCTCTTATCCAGAGCAATCATTTTCAGATGTTTTTGTACTGGTGCCAAGTGAGAATCAAACCCACAACCCTAGCATTGCAAGTACCATGCTCTACCAACTGAGCCACGGCATCATATCACATCATCACAAACCCCTTGATGCCTCCATGTACTCAATTACTGTATTGTCCATTGTTTTTCTTCATGGTGATGGAAAGTCTACAGGTACAAACCTAGATGCCCAGCCTATGTACAATACAGTAATGTACATTTACATTAAGTGGTTTGTAAGGATCATAAATTAATACTACACAAACAGTGGTTGCATTCCATGTTATTTTATTACGAAAAATATTTTATTTTATATGGATCGGGACTTCGAGCGGGAGGGTGTTAGGTGTCTTTGCCCATAACTTTGCACCTTTTGATGTAAATGCTTGAGGACAAGGTTTTGTTCTTTCTAGATTCCATTACAATGACAATCACAAAGAAAGGGACAGGGCAAAAACTCACAACAAACATTCATTCTTCCAGCTAATAGTAGTAAATGCCAAGTGCATTACTTTTGTGATTTTTGTATTTTTATTATTGTTACATTTTTTTTCAGGGGGTAGTGCAGCACCCCTACTTGTCGTGGTTATGGCAAGCAGTAAACGAGTCAGACAGTCATCCCACCACTCAGACAGTTTAGCTAATGGCTGTCATTACCAAGACATGAGCTGGGATGATTTGTAATAGTGTAACTTGTAACTTCCCTGCAGTGTACCAAAGTGTGTGTGTGTGTGTGTGTGTGTGTGTGTGTGTGTGTGTGTGTGTGTGTGTGTGTGTGTGTGTGTGTGTGTGTGTGTGTGTGTGTGTGTGTGTGTGTGTGTCTATGTGTGTGTGTGTCTATGTGTGTGTGTGTCTATGTGTGTGTGTGTCTATGTGTGTGTGTCTATGTGTGTGTGTCTTGGAGAGCATCCAAGGTAGACAGACAAGCAGACACAGATAGAACACACGTGTTGCTCCCAGGCTGAGTACAAGGTAACGCAATAAACAACCCTACAACCCTGACCCTGGGAAACCACACCAAGCTGGGAAGAGGGCAGATGATGAAAGGAGGCGGAGATGGAGAGAGAGAAATAGAGAGAGAGAGTGTGAGAGGGTGGCATGGGGAGAGGGAGAGAGAGAAATAGAGAGAGAGAGTGTGAGAGGGTGGCATGGGGAGAGGGAGAGAGAGAAATAGAGAGAGAGAGTGTGAGAGGGTGGCATGGGGAGAGGGAGAGAGAGAAATAGAGAGAGAGAGTGTGAGAGGTGGCATGGGGAGGCATGGGGAGAGGGTGGCAGGGAGAGGGAAAGAGAGAAATAGAGAGAGTGTGAGAGGGTGGCATGGGGAGAGGGAGAGAGAGAAATAGAGAGAGAGAGTGTGAGAGGGTGGCATGGGGAGAGGGAGAGAGAGAAATAGAGAGAGAGAGTGTGAGAGGGTGGCATGGGGAGAAATAGAGAGAGAGAAATAGAGGGAGAGAGAGTGTGAGAGGGTGGCATGGGGAGGGAGAGAGAGAAATAGAGAGAGAGAGTGTGAGAGGGTGGCATGGGGAGAGGGAGAGAGAAATAGAGAGTGTGAGAGGGTGGCATGGGGAGAGGGAGAGAGAGAAATAGAGAGAGAGAGTGTGAGAGGGTGGCATGGGGAGAGGGAGGAGAGAGAGAAATGGCATGGGGAGAGAGAGAAATAGAGAGTGTGAGAGGGTGGCATGGGGAGATGGAGATAGAGAAATAGAGAGAGAGAGTGTGAGAGGGTGGCATGGGGAGAGGGAGAGAGAGAAATAGAGAGAGAGAGTGTGAGAGGGTGGCATGGGGAGAGGGAGAGAGAGAAATAGAGAGAGAGTGTGAGAGGGTGGCATGGGGAGAGGGAGAGAGAGAAAGAGAGAGAGAGGGTGGCATGGGGAGAGGGAGAGAGAAATGTGAGAGGGTGGCATGGGGAGAGGGAGAGAGAAATAGAAAGAGAGTGTGAGAGGGTGGCATGAGAGAGAGAGTGTGAGAGGGTGGCATGGGGAGAGGGAGAGAGAGAAATAGAGAGAGAGAGTGTGAGAGGGTGGCATGGGGAGAGGGAGAGAGAGAAATAGAGAGAGAGAGTGTGAGAGGGTGGCATGGGGAGAGGGAGAGAGAGAAATAGAGAGAGAGTGTGAGAGGGTGGCATGGGGAGGGAGAGGAGAAATAGAGAGAGAAGAGGGTGGCATGGGGAGAGAGAGAGTGAGAGAGGTGGCATGGGGGATGGGGAGAGAGAAATAGAGAGAGAGAGTGTGAGAGGGTGGCATGGGGAGAGGGAGAGAGAGAAATAGAGAGAGAGAGTGTGAGAGGGTGGCATGGGGAGAGGGAGAGAGAGAAATAGAGAGAGAGAGTGTGAGAGGGTGGCATGGGGAGAGGGAGAGAGAGGAAGAATGGTGATAAGGGGAGTGTGGGACTGGAAGGGAGGAAAGACACAAAAATACAACCATTTAAATTGACTTTACAAGCAGATGCAATCAGAGGTTGGGCAGGCTGGGGGGAAAGGGAGTATGGGACTGCAACAAGGGAGGTAGAAAAACAGAGAGCAAGGCCAAGCATATCCCTTACAGAAAAACCACAGGATTTCATGTGGAAAATCACAATATTTCAAATGAGTAGAAATGTCATGTTTTCACGTGTGTAGTTTCATGTTATCACATGTTGCTTTACGTGTTGTCACGTTATCACATTAACTTCACATGAGATCACGTGAAATTCATGTGTTTTTTACGTAAGGGACTACAACACATGATCCTACGTATTATATCGAAGTCCCGCTACAATGCACAGCTCTCTAGATTTATACAACATGGGCTCTCTCTACAACATATATTCCTGACGTCTATGTCCCGCTGTAATACAAAACAATCCGGATGTCTACACCCCTGCCTGCTGCAACACTGGATGCTCCATATGAATGCCCTGCATATCTCTATATGAATGAATATTCACCAAATTCATACCCTGCACACCTACACTACCGTTCAAAAGTTTGGGGTTTATAAATATCCCTGTTTTTGAAAGAAAAGCACATTTTCTTGTCCATTAAAATAGCATAAAATTGATCAGAAATACATTATTAATGTTGTAAATTGCTATTGTAGCTGGAAACGGCAGATTTTTGTGTCTCTAAACAGAATAGAAAAAGGAGTGGGAGGCTTCGGTGCACAACTGAGCAGTCTCAACGTCAACAGTGAAGAGGCAGCTCCGGGATGCTGGCCTTCTAGGCAGAGTTCCTCTGTCCAGTGTCTGTGTTCTTTTGCACATCTTAATATGTTCTATTTATTGGCCAGTCTGAGATACTGTATGGCTTTTCTTTGCAACTCTGACTAGAAAGCCAGCATCCCGGAGTCATCTCTTCACTGTTGACGTTGAGACTGGTGTTTTGCGGGCACTATTTAATGAAGCTGCTAGTTGAGGACTTGTGAGGTGTCTGTTTCTCAAACTAGACACTCTAATGTACTTGTCCTCTTGCTCAATTGTGCACCGGGGCCTCCCACTCCTCTTTCTATTCTGGTTAGAGCCAGTTTGCGCTGTTCAGTGAAGGGAGTAGTACACAGCTTTGTACGAGATCTTCAGTTTTTTGGCAATTTCTCACATGGAATAGCCTTCATTTCTCAGAACAAGAATAGACTGACAAGTTTCAGAAGAAATTACTTTGTTTCTGGACACTCTGAGCCTGTAATCGAACCCACAAAGCTGATGCCCCAGATACTCAACTAGTCAAAAGAAGGCCAGTTTCATTGCTTCTTTAATCAGAACAACAGTTTTCAGGTGTGCTACCATAATTGCAAAAGGGTTTTCTAATGGTCAATTGGCCTTTTAAAATGATAAACTTGGATTAGCTAACACAACGTGCCATTGGAACACAGGAGTGATGGTTGCTGATAATGGGCCTCTGTACGCCTACATAGACATTCCATGAAAAATCTGCCGTTTCCAGCTACAATAGTCCTTTACAACATTAACAATGTCTACAGTGTATTTCTGATCAATTTGATGTTATTTTAATGGACAAAAAAATGTGTGTAACGGTATTCGTTGTCTGAAGAAGAATCATCGGACCAAAGAGCAGCGTGGTAAGTGTTCTGGGCTGTGGGGGAGCACTGGAGCTCTGGTGCACAGCCTTGGCACCACTCCTCCAGGCTGTATGCCCACTTTAGCCTGTCCCCTCCAGAGTGCAGGCACAGGTCGAACCGGGCTGTGGGGGAGCACTGGAGATCTAGTGCTTAACACTTGCACCTCTCCATTAGGCTCAATGCCCACTTTCGCCCGGCACGGGCGAAGCGCAGGCATAGGATGAACTGAACCCTCCCAGCGCCCCGAGGACACAGTACGCAGAGCCGGCGCAGGATACCCTCGGCCGGAACGGAGCACCGGAGACCAAACGCGCTGAGCTGGCACTATCCACCCTGGCTAGATGCCCACTCTCGCATGGCACTTGCGGGGGGCTGGCATATAACGCTCCGGGCTATGAGCGCGCACTGGAGACACCGTGCGCTTCACTGCATAACATGGTGCCTGACCAGTACCACGCTGCTTCCGGTAAGCACGGGGAGTTGGCTCAGGTCTATCGCCTGACCGCCAATCTCCCCGTGTGCCCACACCCCCAAAATAATTGGGCTGCCTCTCGTGCCTGCTGCTCTGCCTTGTCTCATATCGCCGCCTCTCATTAGCTGCCTCTAGTTCTTCCTTCGGGCGACGATATTTCCCAGCCTGTCTCCAGGGTCCCTGTCCGTCCAATATCTCCTCGAGTCCTGAACCCTCTGCTCCTCGTTACCATGCTGCTTGGTCCGTTTGTGTTGGGTAGATCTGTAATGGTATTCGTCGTCTGAAGAAGAATCATCGGACCAAAGCGCAGCGTGGTAAGTGTTCATGTTACTTTATTTAAAACTGAACACTCTAACAAAAATAACAAAGAGAATAACCGAAACAGTCCTGTAAGGTGCAAAACACTAAACAGAAATTAACTACCCACAAAAACCCTGTGGGAAAAAGCTACCTATGTATGGTTCCCAATCAGAGACAACGATAGTCAGCTGTCCCTGATTGAGAACCGTACCCGGCCAAAACAAAGAAACACAAAAACATAAAAAAAGGAACATAGACTGCCCACCCACATCACACCCTGACCAAACCAAATTAGAGACATAAAAAGCTCTAAGGTCAGGGCGTGACAATGAGCTTTTCTTTCAAAAACAAGGACATTTCTAAGTGACCCCAAACATTTGAACGGGTTGTGTACGTCTGGCGTATCTAGAGTATGTCCTGGGCTGGGAATGACCCCTCTCACCCCAGAGAACACGGAATGTTTTCCTCATAAAAAGACTACATGAACCTATCTAAACCTGCTGATGACAACAGCACAGCACCATCCCACTGGATATCTTAACACTGTGAAACCACAATATCTGTTCTGGGCTGGTGGGAGAATGTGTGTGTGTGTGTGTGTGTGTGTGTGTGTGGGTGGGGGGTGTATGTGACTCTCACATTCTCACAGCAGAATTAGACGTTTTTGCACTTTTCTCCAAACTTCAAGTGTTTTCCACAACCTGGGTTGCTCCTCCTGCTCAACATTGTTCCTTTTCTACAAATGACACATTTAGAAGTTTCTCTGAACATCACATTTTGAAGTTAAAGGGATATTTCAGGATTTTGGCTAAATCTACTTCCTCAGCGTCACATCAACTCGTGGATACCATTTGTACGCCTCTGTGTCCAGTATGAAGGAAGCTAGAGGTAGTTTTGAAAGCCAATGCGAACTAGCATTAGTGCCTGGACTGGATCCTATCGGTATGTGCTATCATGCTAATGTTTTGGATAGGGTTAAAACATTGAATTTAGGCATTCATTCTGAATGGTTAAGGTAAAGGTAAAGGTTTGGGATAGGGTTAAAATGAAATAAAAATAAACAAGTGTCTACCACTGGATTGGACACGCAACCTTCTGATCCGGAGTGATGGGATTACACACACTGGGATTACGAACACTGGGATTTAACAGGCGACCTTCTGATCCGGAGTGATGGGATTACACACACTGGGATTACGAACACTGGGATTTAACAGGCGACCTTCTGATCCGGAGTGATGGGATTACACACACTGGGATTACGAACACTGGGATTTAACAGGCGACCTTCTGATCCGGAGTGATGGGATTATGCACATCCGTCACCCCCGTGCACAACGCCATAGAAAAACCCAAGCCTACTTGATGGTAATAGCGCTCACTGTTGCCCCCCAGTGGCTGGATTTGTAGGCATTTCCCGATGTCCTCAAGACAAGGGCAGACGTCCAATTAAGAAGTCAATCTTGAGCAATCTGCCTGGTTGAGGGCTGTATACTGATTACATGGTGATTATTTGAGGGCTTTTTGCAACCCTAGTTGTTTGTGTACGCATATGAATCTGGGTCTGGGCACACTACAGACACACACACACGCAAACAAACACGTTGTTCTCCCAGGTTTGATGATGGTGGGTATCTCAGAGGCGGGGTAGTTCTAACAGAGTAGCAGAGAGAGAACCGTCAGACTGATACAGTGCTGCTGCACTAAACTTATGTAAGACCCCTTCATCAATATTCTATCAGTGTTCTCATTGCATGGCCACGGCTGACTGAATCCAATGAAACAGCAGCTAATACAATAGGGATGTTGCACATGACAGCAGCTGATACAGCTACACCAGATAGCCTCTACTGTATCTTGACCTGATCACTTTGACAAGGTAAGCATAACAGACCTCACTTCGACACAGGTCTGTCTCTCTCTCTCTTTCTCGCTCTCTCTCTCTCTCTCTCTCTCTCACTCTCGCTCTCTCTCTCTCTCTCTCTCTCTCTCTTTCTCTCTCACTCTCTCTCGCTCTCGCTCTCGCTCTCACTCAAGCTTTAGTAAAATGACAAGGCCACTGAGATAATAAAAACAACAATAAAAGTCACAAATAAATAATAGTAATAGTGATTAGAGAAAGGGAATATACATATCATTTATTACAAATGAAATACAGAAATATCTAATTTACATAAGTATTCACACCCCTGAGTCAATACTCTGTAGACGCACCTTTGGCAGTGATTACAGCCGTGAGTATTTCTGGGTAAGTCTAAGTGCTTTGCAAACCTGGATTGTACATTTTTTCTCCATTATTCTTTTCAGAATTCTTCAAGCTCTGTCAAGTTGATTGTTGTTCATGGCTAGACAGCCATTTTCAAGACTTGCCATTGATTCTCAAGCAGATTTAAGTCAAAATGGTGACTTGACCACTAAGGAGCATTTAATGTCATCTTGGTAAGTAACTCCAGTGTAGAGTTTGCCTTGTGTTTTAGGCTATTGTCCTGCTGAAAGGTGAATTTGTTTGCCAGTATCTTTTGGAAAGCAGACTGAACCAGGTTTTCCTCTAGAATTGTGCCTTTGCGTATAGCTGTATTCCGTTTCTTTTCATCCTAAGAAACTCCCTAGTTCTTGCCGATGACAAGCATACCCATAATATGATGCAGCCACCTCCATGCTTGAAAATATGAAGAGTGGTATTCAGTGATGTGTTGTATTGGATTTACCCCAAACATGTGTGGGCCACAGAGATGGGGTAGTCAGTCAAAAATCATGATAACCACTACTATTGAATACTTAATGGGTCCATGCAACTTATTATGTAAATTGATCAGCACATTTTTACTTCCGAACTTATTCAGGCTTGCCTTAGCAAAGGGGTTGAATACTTATTGACATCAAGACATTTCAGCTTGACAATTTGTATTCATTTGTAAAAAATTCAACCAACAAAATTCCACTTTGACATTATGGGATATTCTGTGTAGATCAGTGACACAAAAAATACATTTTAAATTCAGGCTGTAAAACAACAAAATGTGGAAATATTAAAAAGGTGTGAATACTTTCTGAAGGCATTGTAAATATTATAAGAGATTGACTGAGAGATTGTGTGTGTCTCTCTCTCGCTCCCATAACACATAACTCGCTCCCATAACACATAGACACGTAAGCACTTCCAAGGCAGAATGCATAATCTGTGAGAGTATTTGACATGGGAATATCTCACACTCAGGTGACACCCCTCTGAGTGAAGGTGGTATGGACCATGATTTACTCTCACCATGGGGTTGAATAACTAGTGCACTCCCTGAGGGTGTGCACGTATGGTCTCTCTCTCACACACACACACACACACACACACACACACACACACACACACACACACACATAAACACACGAGAACTCAATGCAGCCTCACTGGTGGCAACAAGATAGAGCAAGTACTGTATATTATACAACCTTCACATAAGAAGCTCAAGAAAAATCACACACACACATACAAATACACATCTATCTGTAACTCAGTCTTAAGACACTAGTTAACCAGTCATACACACCGTACACACACACCACACCACACCCCGGCCAAGTGTTCTCGTTTAATAATTTACTTCAATTCATGGGAGGGAAAAGGCTGCTTTGAAAAATGCTGTGAGCTGAGAGGTGTCTGTTAGACATTATAGCCTTTTACAAGTCTAAACCATGCAGGGTTGAACCAAGTGTGGTCAGATAGGGATGAGCCTAGATACTGTAGATAGTGTTGTAATGGCTGGGTGACCCCGATCATAAATAAGGTCTATTCCAGGTTCCAACTACACCTCTGTGTCTGTTACCTCAGCCTGTACTTAGTGAACCTGCAGGTACGGTCAAGTTGGAACAACAGACCCAGGCTGCCCCTTCGGTTTGGAGCTCACAGCAAAACAACAGTCCTTGCAGTCCTGGCTCATATCCAAAGTGTTAGAGCTTACACAATTTCCATTAAGCATTTAATGAAGCATTCATGCCTTCATGAAAAAGAGAGTGTGTCAGTAGTGAAAAGTAAAGTCAAAGCAGTCCACCTCTGAAACTTAATCTTATAATCAAAGGTGAAAATGTAGTTTATAGTCTCCGCTCCCCTCTCCCCTCTCCCCTGCACCCTCTCTCTCTCTCATTGGTCTCTTTTTGAAATGACAGGTGTCATAAAGAAGGAGTTCTACAGGAATCCCAGCCCAAGGCTCCAGGTGCGTGCTCAAACTCGACATCCATCCTGTCCCGTCTCCTCCCCTCCTCAGCCCAGAGGGGCCCCACCAGACAAGACGAAAGGGGCCAGCCCAGAAACAAAATCTCGCCTCCCTCCGCTAACAACAGCCAGAACAAAATCAGACCAGATCACCACCCTGTATTAGTACTGAGAACACGCAAACACCATGACATACCTTTACAGTCTGTCTGTCTCCTACACAGCACTTAGACCTGCATACCTGGCCTCACACTCTCCTATACTTAAACATTGTGCCATACAGTATATTAATAACCCCACCTACTGTCTACTATCTAACCCCGAATACCGAGCTAATAATGAGAGTCACTTCCCTGAAACATTACAATACGAACCACAACGAAACAAAAAAGCACAAAAAGGGTCTTCAACATCAAAAAAAAAGCATGTACTTGGTTGACATTGTTTCAACAGGGATCGCCAGATCCTGAAACTTCAGTGTTATAACACCATAACCACGAACAGCATTTTGTAGACCTACGCATCACTTCCAGTTCCAGTCCACACTGTAAATACTCTGGAAACCTCTGGCTGCTCTGCTCCATCCTCATGACTCATACTGTCTCACGCTCACACCTCCTCCCTGTACAATCAACACTGAGCAGCAGGATAACAGCATGGAGGGGAGGAGACTAATAACCTTTCAGTGGCCAGCACCACCACCACCACCAGCACCACCACCACCACCATAACAATACAGCTGAATAGGCTACCTAGAATACTGTGTCAGTCAGTACGAACATTATGTTTCCCCTGTACTGTCTCTGAAAAGCTTTTGGGATACAAGTCATTGAAACATTTACTGGCGTTTAACTTTTTCTGTTGCGTAACAATCCCATTTAGGAAGAGTGGGAGCATTCTGACATCACGTGCATAAAGCAACTCATGCTGGGGCGACTGTTAAAGGTATTTGGAAATCACTTGTGAAAAGGTACATTTTTTATTTTATTTTGCCTGTTTCTTCTTCTACTGCTATTTGCCTTTCAAACCATGCACATAGACATAGGAACGTCTACAGAGGAGCCAGTGTAACGGGCTGAACCCTCTAGCTGCTGGTATACAGTACATAGTCTACTGCTTCGTAGAACTGTCAGGCAAATGCCATGTCACCGCGGCTGTCACAACAGGTCTCGTATCAACACCGACAACACAGAGACGCTGTGGCAACAATCAATGGCACACAGCAACGCTATCCACAAAGAAACACTGCAATACACGTACTGTACAACCCATACATTGTCTTAACCACCAAACACAAATGAGACCAGGTAATCCAAATATTTCAAGAAGAGATTTGACTAATTGTGGAATATTGCAAAACGGTATTGCATCACCTTTTCTGAAACAGACAGTTTGTTTGTCAATCCAAAGATGCGTTCTAGCTTGACAGTGATTGCGCTTTTATGGCGATAAATCTGGAATCCTTTTCGTTTATGGTACTAGAGAGGATTTGTTGATTTGTGACATATGTCTACTGACAGGGACTGTGTTGGGAAATAGCTTTAGCTGGTATTGCAGCGCCAAATTCTGAGATGGGGATTAATATGCATTGGCTGTGTTAAATAAATCATATGAATGAACTTGATATTATATATCATGCTGATATTGTGACGTGGTGCTAGGTAGGGGTTTATGTAAGACTGTTTGTTCTCTCCTGACCATCCCTCAGCTACTGCCTGGAAGACCAGAGAGGAATGCACTGTGGCAGGACACTCGCTCTCCTTCCATTTCTCTTTCTCTCCTTCTCTCTTTCACTCAGTCTCCCTCCCTCTCTCTCTCTCTCTCTCTCTCTCTCTCCCTCTCTCATGCTGTTTGTGTTTGTCTCCCTCTCTTTCACCATTCTGTTTATTCATGAGCACTTCGGTGCAAAGTACAGTGTGAGCAAACACACACTCACACTCTAATCACACACACATGCATGTACACACGGGCGTGCACACACACACACAGTAAATATATGAGTTTGGTTTTGACATGCTGCCAGACATCTCTGCTTATTCCCCACTATCCCCAATTGTCCCCTAATGTCACTGGGTTGTATGAGTGGCGATCACATGTCCCCCAGCATCTACCCCCCCCCCGAAAAACATCACCCCGAATCCTGGATAGAGTATTTCAATGGCCCCAATATCACTTCTGCTCTCTCTGTCCAGGGTGACCATCATATACTGTACAAAACATTAGGAACATCTTCCTAATATTGAGTAGCATCCCTTTTTGCCCTCAGAACAGCCTCAATTCGTGGGGGCATGGACTCTACATGGTGTCAAAAGCGTTCCACAGGGATGCTGGCCAATGTTGACTCCAATGCTTCCCATAGTTGTGTCAAGTTGGCTAGATGTCCTGTGGGTGGTGGACCATTCTTGATAAACACGGGAAAATGTTGAGCGTAAAAAAAAACAGCAACATTGCAGTTCTTGACACACTCAAACCGGTGCATCTGGCACCTACTACCATACCCCGTTCAAAGGCACTTAAATATGTCGTCTTGCCCATTCACCCTCTGAATGGCATAGGTACACAATCAATGTCTCAACTGTCTCAAGGCTAAAAAAATCCTTCTTCAACATTGTGTTCTTCACTTTTATCTAAACTGACTGGAGTGGATTTAACAGGTGACATTAATAAGGGATGTCATGTTCCTAATGTTTTGTACACTCAGTACTCATTGTACTTGTTTAGCTACTGTATCCTCTCAAACCACCCAATATTCACTTTCCTAAAGGTCATTCTCCCTCTCGCCTCACTGACCACCTGCCCCAAATGTTATCCCCCACATCTTGGAAACTCAAGAAGTCCCCAAAAAATATTGCTTCATCATCATAACACTGCTTCATCGTCATCATAATCACCATCATTGTCATCATCATCCTCATCATCATCATCATCATCATCATCATACTTAGCCCTAGAGGGTACTGACCTTAAAGGCGTGCTTGCGGCTGATGTTATCCAGCACCTGCACTTCTCCGATCCGAAAGCTGAGCAGAGGAAGACTTCCCAACACTCCTTCCTCCTTCTCGTCTGGGTAGGAGGAAGAGGGGAAAAAAGAGAGAGAAAGAATAAAGATTGGGATCAAAATCAACAAAAAAATCACATATTTTAGAAAACGCGACAGAGGTATATTATAACAGAAAGGGTCCATACCTACAGTAAATAAAGAGGGGTGAATAGTAAACGCACAGTCTGGTGTCGCAGTTTGCAAACTCCTCTAGTGGTAGCTGCAGCTGTAGCTGGCTTAGTGAGCACTACCATTGAACATCCCTGGAACAACACCCACGTCCCACTGTAGGGGAAATATCAATTTTGGTCCAGAAGTCCAGTGATAAGTGGCACACTCACACACACACACACACACACACACAGAAACTCGCGTAAAATCCAACGGCGGTCAGATATTTTTTTTAAATGAGCGGAGCGCTGGTGAAGAAAGAGGAGTGCGAGAGCGGCACTTGTGCTGATTAAATAATGGAGCAGATGATGACAATTTCGAGGGCTGGCGATGAGGCTGACAGGGAGTCCACAGTAGTAGCTGCTGCCCTCCTTATCTCTCTCTCCCTCGTTCCCTCTTTCTCTTTCTCTCTCGCTCTGCCTGGCTCTTTTGCTCTCTCTCTCGGCTGATCCCTCTCTTGTTCTCTCTCTCTCTCTCTCTCTCGGCTGATCCCTCTCTCGCTCTATCTCTCTAAGCAGAGCTGTACTGCGTAGATGTAAGAGCCTTCCTCGGTTGCAGAGCACACGTGTGTTTGAGAGAGAGCGGAATAGAGAAAGAGAGGGAGGGAGAGACTGAGAGGAGGGATGGGGGAGGGGGAGCTGTGTTTGTGCAATCATACAGTACTATTTGCTGTGTGTGTGTGTGCGTGTGCGTGTGCGTGCGTGCGTGCGTGTGTGTGTGTGTGTGTGTGTCTGTGCGTGTGTGATAGTGATCAGCCAATGTGACTCAGTGTTGCTGGAATCCTGAATACTGGCCTTCAGCTAACTGTACCTGCCCTCTCTCCACCAATCAAAGAACAGGGTTTTCTGCAACACACAGAAAAGGTAAATAGCCACTCCTCTTTCCCTCAAACAAATTCAAACTTGAGCTCACAAGTTCTGTATTTCATTGCAAAAATCTGTTAATTCTCAAACAGTTCTACCCTACAACTGAAATATCTTATATAGGCTATCAAGTTGTGTTAAATATACTGTATCACATGAACATAGTCGCACCTTAATAACGGATGTAATAAGAAACAATGTGATTTATTGCCAAACAGCCTTTCAAAGTCGTCTCAAGATAATTTAGGAGAAGACTGGTGAGAAGAAACAGAGTTGTGATTGTGAAACCTGTGGCAGAGCTTCTCAGTGTTCACCAACAAACGCCGTGCCCATCCAAAGACACAGAGACGCTAGGAGAGGCAAAACACACAGCAAACACACCTCTGAAAACACACACTTCTGAAGACACTCCTGCTAGCACAAACACTTATGAAGAAGAAAGTTGCCTACAATGTCACCTCATTCTGACTCAAGTCTGACGCTTGTTTGACACCACACAGACTCCCTCCCCTTTGTGTGTGTGTGTGTGTGTGTGTGTGTGTGTGTGTGTGTGTGTGTGTGTGTGTGTGTGTGTGTGTGTGTGTGTGTGTGTGTGTGTGTGTGTGTGTGTGTGTGTGTGTGTGTGTGTGTGTGTGTGTGTGTGTGTGTGTGTGTGTGTGTGTGTGTGTGTGTGTGTGTGTGTGTGTGTGTGTGTGTGTGTGTGTGTGTGTGTGCGTGCGTGCGTGCGTGTAGGTGTATGTGTGAGAGAGTTAAGACACAGGATCAGGGTAAATCTGCTCCCTAACAGCTATATATTAGCATCCCAAAACAACAGCATATCAACACTTCTGAAGATGCCAATTAGTTAAGTAATGCACAAACACTCTATTTAGCAAAGAATTCCTCTATATTTACTGTACACTCAGGGTCAGCTAGGACATTGGTAACTTGTGACATCAAGTCCCTGACTGTACTTACAGCATTAGGCAGTCAGGTATTTTGCTCTGTTGGGAATTGGATATTTGGGATGTTTTATGATCCTTTGGAGATGGGGGTGGTATGTAGTGCTAGAGTTGTTAGAGTTGCAGAAATGTAGCTGCAAAGTTGCTAGTTGGAATCCCTGGCTGAGCACTTAAGAGAACCGGGGACTCCTATACACACTCCTAATCTCCTTGTATAGAGCAACTACTCCACCTCCCCTGGCCAGGACAGCAGACATGCTTTGACAATGTCACCTCCCAAGTCCCAACAACAAAAGACCTTAGCATCTTTTTGCCCCTCTCTCCTTGCTGGCATGGTGATCGTGGCAGTAAATCGCACAGTCAGACATGCTCCCTTCCTCCCTCTCTTTTTTTCCACAACACAGCTGGGAGAAAAGGGAGGGAGACGAAAACATCCCATCAGACGTGTGTGAAATCCCGAGAGAGGAATCACTGTGACCAGAAGGAGAGAAAGGGGGAAGAAAAGGAAAGAAAAGGAAATGGAGAAATTATAGAAAAGCAAGCGGGGCTCTGGGGCCAGTTTGTGAATATTGCTCAACGTGAATTTGGCTGTCGCTTCACACTGAGCTATTGAATCACAGAACAACCGGAACATTTCAATATGAAAGATTCTTAGAAGCTGCTAAGCTCCAATTCATGTGGGGGTGTTTTCTGATTCCCGGTTCTATTCTTATCATTTAATTTCTCTGCTTTGCTTTGAATACGTCCTTATTCACGTTGGATTTGCGTCTGTGTGTACGGGAATGGACTGGAGTGTTTTATAAAAGGAGCAATTCCAGGTTAACTACTGGGGAAACTGGGAATTAAACACCCAGTTGCATCCTGTAGCTCACAGAATACTGGTAGATTCACCAACAAAATCACTTTTAACCCAAAGAACCTGGAGTTCACTCTCTCTCAGGACTAGGAAGATGTGTGTTTGAGTGGTTTCAATAGGGTAGAGTAGGGTAAGTTGAGCCCTTCTTTATATTCAGCATCACTCCTTAAGGGAAATCTAATATTATTTCTAACAAAGATACGTACATACACTGAGTTTACAAAACATTAGGAACACCTGTTCTTTCCATAACAGACTGATCCGGTGAATCCAGCATAAAGCTATGACCCCTTATTGATGTTACCTTCAATCCGTGTAGACGAAGTGGAGGAGACAGGTTAAAGACGAGATTTTTTTAAAGCATTGAGTAAATTGAGGCATGGATTGTGTTCTTGTGCAATTCAAGACAAAATATTTAAGTGCCTTTGAACAGGGGTGTGGTACTAGGTGCCAGACGCACCAATTTGAGTGTGTCAAGAACTGCAACGCTGCAGATCTTGACACACGTGTGTATCAAGAATGGTCCATCACCCAAAGGACATCCAGACAACTTGACACAACTGTGGGACGCATTGGAGTCAACATGGGCCAGCATCCCTGTGGAACGCTTTAGACACCTTGTAGTCCACTTCCTGGCATATTGAGGCTGTTCTGAGGGCAAAAAGGGGAAACAACTCAATAGTAGGAAGCTGTTCCTAATGTTTTGTACACTTAGTGTATATTTTGCGATGTTGTGTATCCCTGGAAATAATCAGAATTCATGTAAACATTACAGTTTTGAAAACATAGCTTCTCCAAAAAAAGTGGTCTCTTGGTACAGGATACCCCGGGTGTGGGGTAAGTTAAGCTGCTCGCAAATTCTTGTACTGAATGAAATAATACCACTACCTTTTTAAAACACATTTCAATACAATCACAATCGCTTTTTGTCTTTTAAGCATTTTAAGCATCTTTTAACACAGGCTTAACACCTAACAAACAATTTGTACTTTTCATAACACTTTTAAAATAGGCCAGACCCTGTTGCTACCTCATATGCTAGCGATAATGCCTTGCATTACAAATAGGAACAAAACACTTCAATTTGCTCAACTTGCTATTGGCTCAACGATGGGCTCAACTTACCTCAAGTTAAACACATTTTGACTACAAGGATGCACTTTCATGCTTGATTTAGGACCTCATATTGAAGCTTATAGAGACCACAACTGGTGTACAAGTATAAAACAATCTTAAAATGATCAACTTCGGTTTAGATACAAGCATCATGAAACCTCTATCTCAGTAAATTCATTTGACTTGGTGAAAATCTTTATTTTTTATTTTTACCTAACTTACTTATCACTTTTTCTATGTGGTTTCTTCCTTCATAAACTCCATGAAATGATGACCTGATCCTAAATATTTGGGCAAATTATAGATTGTGTGCATGATTTCCTAGAAACAAGGGTAACTCACACACACACACACACACACACACACACACAACACACACAGCCGATTTTACATTAGCGCCATAAACTTTGGGGGGGGGGTCTCTAATTATCCATCATTTTGTTTAAAATGCTACTTTGTACTTCTACAGTGGTAAATATGAAATATTAAAAGCTTATTCCAAATTAAACAAGCACCCCCGCCTCTCAAGGTTTAAACCAGTGAAAGTTAGTTCAAGGTCTTTGAATCGCGTTAATCTCTCTACTCTGCCAGTCTGCCTTTCTATCTGTCTGTCTTTCGCCAGTAAATTTGCAACATTGTATCGACTGGATCCAGCCCGCTAGTGAACGTGCAACATTATCAACTGGGTCCAGCCCGCTAGTGAACGTGCAACATTATCAACTGGGTCCAGCCCGCTAGTGAACGTGCAACATTATCAACTGGGTCCAGCCCGCTAGTGAACGTGCAACATTATCAACTGGGTCCAGCCCGCTAGTGAACGTGCAGCCCGCTACATTATCAACTGGGTCCAGCCCGCTAGTGAACGTGCAACATTATCAACTGGGTCCAGCCCGCTAGTGAACGTGCAACATTATGAACTGGGTCCAGCCCGCTAGTGAACGTGCAACATTATCAACTGGGTCCAGCCCGCTAGTGAACGTGCAACATTATCAACTGGGTCCAGCCCGCTAGTGAACGTGCAACATTATCAACTGGGTCCAGCCCGCTAGTGAACGTGCAACATTATCAACTGGGTCCAGCCCGCTAGTGAACGTGCAACATTATCAACTGGGTCCAGCCCGCTAGTGAACGTGCAACATTATCAACTGGGTCCAGCCCGCTAGTGAACGTGCAACATTATCAACTGGGTCCAGCCCGCTAGTGAACGTGCAACATTATCAACTGGGTCCAGCCCGCTAGTGAACGTGCAACATTATCAACTGGGTCCAGCCCGCTAGTGAACGTGCAACATTATCAACTGGGTCCAGCCCGCTAGTGAACGTGCAACATTATGAACTGGGTCCAGCCCGCTAGTGAACGTGCAACATTATCAACTGGGTCCAGCCCGCTAGTGAACGTGCAACATTATCAACTGGGTCCAGCCCGCTAGTGAACGTGCAACATTATCAACTGGGTCCAGCCCGCTACCGAACTTGAAACAGCTCGATGAGCGCAGGACAGACACCGCTGTATTTGCATTCCATATTTCAGCCCCTTTTCAGGTGTCCCAACTTTTCTTTTGACAAAAAAAGTTCAATTTGTCAGCAAGCTGCATCCATTAATTCAGGCTTCAAGAGTGAATGTCACTGAATGTCATGACACTTTTTGGTGCTGGAGAAGGACTGTTGTCTATTCTGCTATCAGATGGGTTGGGTTAAATACTGAAGACACATTTCAATTCCATGCATTTGGTTGTGCAACTAACTCAGGTCCCCTTTCCCTTCAAATATGACAGACAGGACCTGAAGGTCAGGGACTTAGAGAGTATAGAGAGAGAAAGAGAGGGGAAGGGGGGGAAAGACAATTATCATCTTCTTTCTTCTTCATCTTGTAAGTGGTCATTCTACCTGGCCGTGGGTTGTATGGGTAGCAGAGGGCTGCAGGTGGACCAGTGGGAATGACAGACTGAACATCTGTCACGTTAAGAGACAGAGACAACCTCGACCCTCTCAGAATTCCGTCTTCCGGAGTAGTGTGCAGTCGATGCGAGTCACCTTCAATGCTGCCCTGATGGAGAGACTGTGCTGTATAAGGTGTGTGTGTGTGTGTGTGTGTGTGTGTGTGTGTGTGTGTGTGTGTGTGTGTGTGTGTGTGTGTGTGTGTGTGTGTGTGTGTGTGTGTGTGTGTGTGTGTGTTAATATCAATCTCTATAGATTGTTGACATAGCCGAACATACTCAAGTCTTTTGTAAAGCGTTTCTCACCACATACCACAATGACCCTCTCCCACTTCTATATGTACACAGAGCCACCCATAAACCCACACACACTTACTGTAGCTCGTACATCAAACTCTAAGAAGATACCTCAAGCCGTGTGACATATTCAAATGACACATGGTTTATTCTCCACTCCTGGCTGTGGCTCAGAAGATGACAGATGAAGACCACAAAGATTTGGGGACTTGGCATGGAGGAGAGTAAAGACACTGTGTGATATTAAAGCACCTTGAACAAGTCAACAGTCCTCTTGACATAGTGGTGACGTGCACCAGACCCACAGCCCTCCACTCTGCCAACAGAACACACTGACATGACATCATGTACTGTAGCTAAAAAAAACACAAACAATGTCACCATTTTAAATGTGACACCAGCCTGTGACAGTACAACCAAGCCAAGGAGGGAACAAAGCTTTCCAGTTGCCAAAGCAGATACAACCAAACAAATCCCCAGAGTAGGACTCTGAGAGACAGACAGAGGTAGCAGGTGTAGTGAGGTGTCTTGGCCAGGTTTCCATTGAAAAACAGATTCTAGCCACGAAGGGCTCTGCTTAAAATAATGCCAGCTGAGACACTACCCATGGCTCTTTTTTTCCTTTATTTAACTAGGCAAGTGAGTTAAGAACAAATTCTTATTTTCAATGACGGCCTACCGGGAAACAGTGTTCAGGGGCAGAACAGTGTTCAGGGGCAGAACAGCAGATTTGTACCTTGTCAGCTCAGGGGTTTGAACTTGCAACCTTCCAGTTACTAGTCCAACACTCTAACCACTAGGCTACCCTGCTGCTCTGTGGAGCTGCTTGGATCAAATAAAGGTTACATAGACAATGTATACATGCTGTAAATATTTTGTTAAGTCAACCCCATGTATGTACAGTTGAAGTCGGAAGTTGAAATACACTTAGGTTGGAGTCATTAAAACTTGTTTTTCAACCACTCCACAAATGTCTTGTTATCGTTTGGCAAGTAAGTTAGGACATCTACTTTGTGCATGACACAAGTAATTTTTCCAACAATTGTTTACAGACAGATTATTTCACTTATAATTCACTGTATCACAATTACAGTGGTTCAGAAGTGTACATACACTAAGATGACTGTGCCTTTAAACAGTTTGGGAAATTCCAGACAATGATGTCATGGCTTTAGAAGCTTCTGATAGGCTAATTGACATCATTTGAGTCAATTGGCGGTGTACCTGTGGATGTATTTCAAGGCCTACCTTCAAACTCGGTGCCTCTTTGCTTGACATCACGGCAAAATCAAAAGAAATCAGCCAAGACCTCAGAAAGAAATTGTAGACCTCTACAAGTCTGATTCATCCTTGGGAGCAATTTCCAAACGACTGAAGGTACCACGTTCATCTTACAATCAGTAGTACGCAAGTATAAACACCATGGGACCACGCAGCCGTCATACCGCTCAGGAAGGAGAAGCGTTCTGTCTCCTAGAGATGAATGTACTTTGGTGCAAAAAGTGCGAATCAATCCCAGAACAACAGCAAAGGACCCTGTGAAGATGCTGGAGGAAACAGGTACCAAAGTATCTATATCCACAGTAAAACCAGTCCTATATCGACATACCCTAAAAGGCCGCTCAGCAAGGAAGAAGCCACTGCTCCAAAACTGCCATAAAAATCCAGACTACAGTTTGCAACTGCACATGGGGACAAAGATCGTACTTTTTGGAGAAATGTCCTCTGGGCTGATAAAACAAAAATACAACTGTTTTGCCATAATGACCATCACTATGTTTGGAGGAAAATTGGGGTGGCTTGCAAGCCGAAAAACACCATCCCAACCGTGAAGCACGGGGGTGGCAGCATCATGTTGTGGGGGTGCATTGCTGCAGGAGGGACTGGTGCACTTTACAAAATAATAGCATCATGAGGCAGGAAAATTACGTGGATATATTGAAGCAACATCTCAAGACATCAGTCAGGAAGTTAAAGCTTCGTCGCAAATGGGTCTTCCAAATGGACAATGACACCAAGCATACTTTCAAAAAGTCAAGGTACTGTAGTGGCCATCCCAGAGCCCTGAACTCAATCCTATAGAAAATGTGTGGGCAGAACTGAAAAAGAGTGTGCGCGCAAGGAGGCCTACAAACCTGACTCAGTTACACCAGCTGTCAGGAGGAATGGGACAAAACTTATTGTGGGAAGCTTGTGGAAGGCTAACCGAAACATTTGACCAAAGTTAAACAATTTAAAGGCAATACTACCAAATAGTAATTGAGTGTATGTCAACTTCTGACCCACTGGGAATGTGATGAAAGAAATAAAGGTGAAAATCATTCTCTATTCTATTATTTTGACATTTCACATTCTTAAAATCAAGTGGTGATCTAAACTGACCTAAGACAGGTAATTTTTACTAGGAATAAATGTCAGGAATTGTGAAAAACTGAGTTTAAATGTATTTGGCTAAGGTGTATGTAAACTTCTGACTTCAACTGTATATGTGCATTGCAGATATTGTTGGACAAGGTTGACCAATCCCGTCCACACAAAAAAAAACTGTCTGTCTGAAAACAAGATAGAGTATATTGGGACGTAGCCAACACATGGTTGAACAACCGGATCTGTCAGTTACTGTCAATTCTACCTGCTGACAAAACAACATAGCACACTACCACACAAACACAAGAGAAGACAAGAGAAGAGAAACAGTGCGTCAAGAATGAAGGAAAACCCTTTCTGACTAAAACATACAATGAAATGCAGTAGAATAAAGCAGAATTATAAAGATGTCCTCCAATGAAGGGTGGCAATGGGATATTAAAAAAGAAAAGAGAATTTCAAGAAAGAAGGCAATACTATGACAGTAACCTACCTTTGTAGTAGAACAGGCATCGGTCAGTCAGGACAAACCATCTCTTGTTCCACTGTTTCACTCCACTGCTGGCCTACAGGGAGACAGAGAGAATAACGCATATTGAGATGGGTTTGACTGGCCTAAAGGGAGACACTGACAAGGGGGCGAAAAACACACAGTGAAATGGATAGGACTCCAGAGAGTAGACACAACAGTTTAGACTAGACCAAATAACTTCAGGGGGGGGGGAGACACAAAAACTGGACTTAAACAGTGTGAGAAGTACCGCACTATGTAGAAGACAGGAAGACAAATTCAATGAGACCTAAACAACACGAGAGGGAAAGCAACACTGGATCAAAACAAATAGGAGAGAAGAGGAATATTGAACTGAAAAATGAAGAGAAAGGGGAAAGCAACACTGGACCAAAACAAAGTAACGGTCTGAGACATACTGGATCAAAACAAATGGGAGAGACAAGGAAATATTGAACTGAAAAATGTAGAGAAGAATGGCAATACTGGAAGAAGAGCATATCTGGTCCTAGTTATGAGATATTTATGGGGTATTAAGGGGCATTTGACTCACATTTATTTATAGAGCCCTTTTTACATCAGCAGTTGACCACAAAGTTCTTATACAGAAACCGAGGCTAAAATCCTTAAAACCACTAAGCATAAAGGAAAGTGCATCATGCTGATGCAGAATAGTGTATAGAGCTGAATTACCTGTTTGTATAGCCAGCCCTGCTTAGCTACTACAGCTTTAGGGTTCCTCCTCATGGAGTTAGAACGCTTCCCAAACGTAGCAGCTTTCTTTGGAGTACGAGATGCCTGGAGAAGAAACGAGGGAAGGAGAGAAGGAAGATGAGAGAACAAAAGGGACCTCTTTGCATCACTGAATCTGTCATAAAACTATGATGTGGTGTGTGGTGTAGTGAGGTGTAACGGTGTCGTGAGGTGTGTGTATGTGTGCTTGCCTGCGTGCATGCTTGTGTGTGTGTGTGTCTGTGTGTGTGTGTGTGTGTGTGTGTGTGTGTGTACTGACCCGTGGTGTGAAGGGCTGGGACTGGGTCTGAGACTCTGGGGAGGATAGGTCTGATACCATGGTGGTGCTGTTGGAGTTGCAGTTAATGTCGCTGGGTGAACTCACAGGTCCTCTACCTCCTACATTCCCATTCATCTCCAAATCACAGCTCCTACACAGAGAGACAGAGACAGAGAGATAGATTTAGTGACTTATACACTCAACGTTAATAACACATGTAAACACATTATCTTCGAGACCGCCTGGATAAGGTTGACGTGTCAAAAATGACCCTTGATACTCAAATGCTTTTAGAGTGAAGAGGAGAGGGAATAAAGAGAGAGAGGAGAGGAGGAAAAGAGGGAGAATGACTAAGACTTCTCTCCTTTCCTCTGCTCCTCTTCTGCTCCTGCCGAGCCCTGTGTTGTGTGTTCAGTGATCCAGTTATTGATGTCTATATAAAGGCATGCTCTGCCTCTCCCTGCATCGCCAAGTCCTGGTCTGCACTGCCCACCCTGCTAGATATTGATCCGCTGACAAGCAGGAGGGATGAATTGTACTATATCCTCCCTTTTTCTCTCTCTCTCTTTCTATCTATCTATTTAACTCACCTCCAATCCTCCCCTCTGTTCCACTCTCGGTTTATTTTCCTTCCTCCAGCTTCCCTCTCTCTCTCTCTCTCTCTCTCTATAGCCCCATCTCTCTTTCTATCTCTATTGCGCATGATCTTGACCTCTTTCTTCCTCAATCAAATTCTCTTACCCCCTCCGTCTTTCTCTTTTCCTATATCTCACTTTCTCCCTCTCCCCTCATTTTCTCTGGTCCAGTAGGCTTTGGAAGTGCAGTAATTGGGAGCAGAGCATGATTATTTGCATAAGCAAGGTAAGCAAAGCTAATGTGTGATTCATTTTAAATAGCATCTGTACATAAATATGCCCATGCACATGATGCAGACACAAACAAACTGAAAGCTCGAAAAAGTTACAAAAACAACAACATATACAGAAATCATATACTCCAGCTGCTCTCTCTTAATCTGACTAAGTGTTCCCTTATAGTTGGAGAGCATCTGGTCGTCTTGGTGATGGCACAGGGCTGCTCATTTATCCTAAGTGGAGATTTCCTTGTTTCTCCCTCATTCACCTGTTACATCTCCTCATTTGAATTCCATGCGGTCACTGTCACTTGTCCACTCAAGCTTAATATTGTTGTCATCTATCGCCCACCAGCTGCCCTTAGAGAGTTTCTCAATGAGCTTGATACCTTGATCAGCTAATTTGCTGATGATGGCTCATCACTTTTTGTACTTGGCGACTTCAACCTCCCGACTTCTGCCTTCAATTAAGTGGTAGGCCACACAAGCTCACAGAACGGGACCGCCGAGTGCTGAAGCGCGTAAAAATCATTTGCCCTCGGACGCAACAATCACTACTGAGTTCAAAACTGCCTCTGGAAGCAACGTCAGCACAATAACTTTTCGTCGGGAGATTCATTAAATGGGTTCCATGGCCAAACAACTGCACACAAGCCTAAGATCACCATGCGCAATGCCAAGCATCGGCTGAAGGTGTGTGGTGTAAAGCTCGTTGCCAATGGACTCTGGAGCAGTGGAAACATGTTCTCTGGAGTGATGAATCAAGCTTCACCATGTGGCAGTCAGACAGATGAATCTGGGTTTGGCGGATGCCAGAAGATCGCTACCTGCCCCAATGCATCGTGACAACTGGAAAGTTTGGTGGAGGAGGAATAAAGTTCTGGGGCTGTTTTTAATGGTTCAGGCTAGGCCCCTTAGTTCCAGTGAAGGGAAATCTTAACGCTACAGCATACAATGACATTCTAGATGATTCTGTGCTTCCAACTTTATGGCAACAGTTTGAGGAAGGCCCTTTCCTGTTTCAGCATGACAATGTCCCCGTGCAGAAAGCGGGGTCCATACAGAAATGGTTTGTCAAGATCGGTGTGGAAGAACTTGACAAGCCTGCACAGAGCCCTGATATCAACCCCATCAAATACCTTTGGGATGAATTGGAACCCTGACTGCAAGCCAGGCCGATAGATTCTCCCTTCCCTGTGCACTCCCTAGAGGGTCAGGGTTGGTCAGGGAGGCCACGGTTCCACTGGACATGATGACGCAGGGGAATCATATGGAGCGAATTAGTCTCTTCATTATCGATTCGCCTGCGTTTCCAGTGGTGCTGGAGATTCCCTGGCTGGCTAGTCACAATCCTAAGATTTCGTGGAGACAGGGGGTTCTCCAGGGGTGGTCAGAGGAGTGTTCTGGAAGGTGTCTGCGAGTTTCCATCGGTGCCACGTCGGTGGAGAGTCCAGACCAGGGTTCCACGGTGCGCATTCCCCCTGAATATGCCGATTTGGCAATTGCTTTCAGTAAGAAGAGAGCGACTAAATTACCACCTCATCGACAGGGGGATTGCGCAGGTAAACGCCGCGCTTCCCAAGAGTCACGTGTACCCATTGTCCCAGGAGGAGACGTTGGCTATGGAGACATATGTCAAGGAATCTCTGGGGCAGGGATACATTTGGCCCTCCATCTCACCTGTCTCCTCGAGTTTCTTTTTTGTGAAGAAAAAGGAGGGAGGTCTGCGTCCGTGCATTGATTATAGAGGTCTAAATGCCATCACAGTGGGGTTTAGTTACCCACTACCTCTTATCGCTATGGCGGTGGAATAATTTCACGGAGCACAGTTTTTCACAAAACTGAATCTCAGGAGCGCGTATAGTCTGGTGCGTATTCAGGAGGGAGACGAGTGGAAAACCGAGTTTAGTACCACATCGGGCCACTATGAGTAACTCGTCATGCCGTATGGGTTAAAGAATGCTCCAGCCGTCTTTCAATCCTTTGTAGACGAGATTCTCAGGGACCTGCACAGGCAGGGCGTGGTTGTCTATATCGATGATATTCTGATCTATTCCGCCACCCGCGCCGCGCATGTGTCTCTGGTACGCAAGGTGCTTGGTAGACTGCTGGAGCATGACCTATACGTCAAGGCTGAGAAGTGTGTGTTCTCCAAACGAGCCGCCTCCTTCCTGTGTTATCGCATTTCCACCTCGGGGGTGGTGATGGAGTGTGACCGCATTAAGGCCGTGCGTAATTGGCCGACTCCTACCACGGTGACGGAGGTGCAGCGCTTTTTGGGGTTTGCCAATTACTACCGGGGGTTTATCCAGGGTTTTGGCCAGTAGCGACCCCCATTACCTCACTGCTGAAGGGGGAGCCGGTGCGTTTGCGGTGGTCGGCAGAGGCGGACAGAGCGTTCAATAGGTTGAAGGCGCTGTTCACGGATGCACCCGTGTTGGCGCACCCGGACCCCTCTCTAGCATTTATAGTGGAGGTGGATGCGTCCGAGGCTGGGGTAGGTGCCGTGCTATCACAGCACTTGGGTACGCCACCAAAACTCCGCCCCTGCGCTTTCTTTTCAAGGAAGCTCAGTCTGGCGGAGCGTAACTATGATGTGTGGGACCGGGAGTTGTTAGCGGTGGTCAAGGCCCTGAGGGTGTGGAGAGACTGGCTTGAGGGGGCTAAGCACCTCTTTCTCATCTGGACCGACCACCAGAATCTGGAGTATATTCGGGCAGCTAGGAGACTGAATCCGCGTCAGGTAAGGTGGGCCATGTTCTTCACCCGATTCAGGTTCACTCTGTCGTATAGACCAGGCTCCCTGAACATAAAGGCTGACGCGCTGTCCCGTCTCTATGACACGGAGGATCAGTCCACCGAGCCTACTCCCATCCTTCCAGCCTCGAGGCTGATGGCACCAGTGGTATGGGAGGTGGACTGGGAGGTGGACTGCGGACATCGCCACTTGGTGTTCGGGAGTTACGGGTGGAGCCGGTGCCGGTTTATGTCTCTTCCTGTTCGGTGTGCACCCAGAGTAAGGCTCCTAGGCACCTTCCTAGAGGGAAGTTACAACCCCTCCCCGTTCCACAATGGCCATGGTCTCACTTATCAGTGGATTTCCTGACCGATCTCCCCCCGTCTCAGGGGAACACTACGGTTTTGGTGGTTGTGGATCGGTTTTCTAAGTCCTGCCGTCTCCTCCCGTTGCCCGGTCTCCCTACAGCCCTACAGACTGCGGTGGTGTTATTTACCCACGTCTTCCGGCACTACGGGGTGCCGGAGAACATCATCTCAGATCGGGGTCCCCAGTTCACGTCCCGGGTATGGCGGGCGTTCATGGATCATCTGAGGGTCTGGGTCAGCCTGACCACCGGTTATCACCCTGAGAGTAATGGGCAGGTGTATAGAGTGAACCAGGAGGTGGGTAGGTTTCTGCGGTTGTATTGCCAGGACCAGCCCAGGGAGTGGTCTAGGTATGTCCCATCACTCCTCGACGAACCTATCTCCGGTTCAGTGTGTGTTGGGCTACCAGCCGGCCCTGGTACCTTGGCATCCGAGTCAGAACGAGAGGCTCCTGCGGTGGAGGAGTGGGTGCAGCGCTCCAAGGAGACCTGGAAGGCCATCCAGGAATCCCTCAAACAAGCCAGTGGGCAGCAGAAGAGGAGTGCTGACCGCCACCGCAGTGAGGCCCCCGTGTTTGTACCGGGGGACAGGGTCTGGCTCTCGACTCGAAACCTACCCCTCCGCTTGCCCTGCCGGAAGCTGGGGCCGCAGTGTGTGGGGCCCTTCAAAGTCCTGAGGAGGATAAACGAGGTGTGTTATAGATTACAATTCCCTTCCTATTATCGCATAAACCCCTCGTTTCATGTGTCTTTCCTCAGGCTGGTGGTAGCTGGTCCCCTGCAGGACGGTGAGGTTCCGGAGGTCCCTCCACCCCCTCTGGACATCGAGGGTTCCCCGGCGTACACGATACGGGCCATTCTGGACACGAGACGCCGAGTGAGGGGCCTGCAGTACCTCGTGGACTGGGAGGGGTACGGTCCGGAGGAGAGATCCTGGGTACCGGTGGGGGACTTCTTGGATCCGTCACTGTTGAGGGATTTCCATCGCCTCCATCCGGATCGCCCTTTCACCTCACCCTCCAGGTCGCCCTCGAGGCCGGTGTCGGCGTGCTGCGGGAGCCGTGCATCAGGGGGGTACTGTCATGACTCCTACCGAAGGTGGCTCCCCTTCCTGTTTGGGTGGCGCTCGGCAGTCGTCGTCACCGGTCTACTAGCTGCCACTGATCCCTTTTCCCCCTTTTCTGTTTATTAGTTGCACCTGTGTTTAGTTTAGGATAATTGGTTGGGCTTTATTTACCAGCCGGCCTGCCTGCTAGTTGTGCGGGATTATTTTCAGTGTACGTGTGTACACGGCTGTAGGTCACGGTTGTCCGTGTGTGTGTGTATATTTTGCTGGACTGTTTAAATTCCCCGTGCTTGGGGCGTTGGTTTGGGTTGGCGTCGTTTCAACGTTGTGGTGTATTAAAAGTAGCGCTACCCTGAACTCTCTGCTTCCTGCGCCTGACTTCTTCCTCCACCACACCCCAGGCGTTACAGAAGGAGAACATTCTGGTGTTTGATTGCATATCTGACAGAGAGGAAGAAAGATGATGATTCTTATGGCATTGCACATTGTCAATGTAAACCGGAGTGACTTTACACAACGGGCCAAGAAAGCTGTTCAAACAAAACTAAAATGACACAGGACGTCTTACTTAGTTAAAGGGATTCCAGTCTACCGTGAAGCGTTCATCCATTTATACGGGTAAGACTCTAGCTATATTTTCAGATATTATACATTTCTAATTTTGTCAGAAAGTCATTTTCATTGCAAGTTAAAGCGTACTGTTAGCCAGCTAGGTAATGTTAGCTGGATGGCTCTCTAGCTAATGCTAAGTGTATGATTTGTGTAGTAATATTATTTGTATCTCAGAAATCCATTTGCATTGCTAGTTATAGCCTAATGTTAGCTAGCTAGATTCATGCAGATTCATACTACAGCATTTAATGCATGGTGGCAAGCTATGCCAATCAGTTTTGCTTTGCAAGTAGTATCGTTTGGGATTATGGTTCATTGTTTAGCGAGCTACATGTCTAAACAAAAGAAAAGATTCCACTTCACCAGATGATTACATGACCCATCAAGTTATCCAGGTGTGTCTGGGGTGATTACTGTCATCTATTGTACTTCATGAAAATGTGAACTACTCTACCTCACTCTGTTTAGCACATGGCCTTACATGTAAATCATTAAAGAGATGGGGGGGAGGGGCAAAGGCTTAAGAGGGTAGGAATGATGCTGAATGGGTAAAGACATAAAAGAGTTCTCCAGTAGGTGTACCAAAACATACAAGGGCCATTTTCTCAAAGCAAAATTACTTTTCAACTGCCGTGTATGATTTTTCATTTTGTAGCTCTGAGTCTGTACTTTCATCCAACGTAAAAAACACCATTTCAAATTTTGCAACATAAGACTGAAAATAGGTGGTTGGTCACAAAACTGGGACCGAGAGACTGAAAAATAGCTTCTATCTCAAGGCCATCAGACTGTTGAACAGCCATCACTAACACAGAGACGCTACTGCCTACATCCAGACTTGAAATCATTGGTCACTCTAACAAATGGATCTCTATTAAGGCCACTTTATCACTTTAATAATGATGTTTACATATCTTGCATTACTCATCCCATATGTATATACTGTATTTTATACCATCTATTGCATCTAGCCTATGCCGCACGGCCATCTCTCATCCATATATGTATATGTACATATTCTTATTCCATCCCTTTAGTTAGATTTGCATGTATTAGGTTGTTTTTGTGAAATTGTTAGATTGCTTTTTGATATTGCTGCACTGTCGCAAACTAGAAGCACAAGCATTTCACTACACTGGCAATAACATCTGCTAACCATGTGTATGCGACCAATACAATTTTATTGGATTAGATTAGATTTCGATCACATCCATCATCCATAACAAACAGGGCAGGCAGGGGTATTGAGAGTGTGCAACTTTTATTTAAAAATAAAATAAAATGCATTTTTTAGCAAAGATTGGCCTACGTTTGCATCTTTACAGAAAACGTGTTCTGATTGGAGCTCTGGATTTGCTATGCTGCATTTAAAAAAAATACATAGCCGAGATGTGCTTTTGATTAAATATGAACTGTACTGAATATGGTGCAAATGTATGCTCAGTTATGTCACCTTCCTGTGAAGAAGCACAATGATTTTCGGCTCCTGAACAGGTCAAATACTTTGGCCGCTGGACATTGATCAGTCATTGGATTTAGCCAATTTTCGATCAGACATACGGAGGATGAATATTACATATCATGTAAGTATATCTACTGAGATTATGATTATGATTTTCTTATATGGATCCATAAAAGATCAGTTCATGACAACATAAATGATAAATTTCTTAAAATACATGGATATGTTCATGCCTAAGTATAAAGGCTTAGATATGTCAGCATGTTGACACGTACCTTTTCCGGAGTTAAAAATAGTCAAAAAATATATATAAGCGGATGCACTCGCATCAGGGGCATGCCTTGAAGGGATATCACCCCAGATATCTCCCTGGACTCATACGGCAGCAGGGAGATTTCTGAGGTCCGGATTAGATGTACGTATATGGAGAAATATACAATTGGGGCGGCAGGGTAGCCTATGGTTAGAGCGTTGGACTAGTAACCGAAAGGTTGCAAGGTCAAATCCCTGAGCTGACAAGGTAAACATCTGTCATTCTGCCCCTGAACAAGGCAGTTAATCCACTTTTCCTAGACCGTCATTGAAAATAAGAATTTGTTCCTAACTGACTTGCCTAGTTAAATAAAGGTAAAACATAAAGTAAAACAATTAAGGACATGTGTCATGCCCTGATCTGTTTCCCTTGTGCTTGTCTCCACCCCACTCCAGGTGTCGCCCATTATCCATTGGGTACTTATATCTGTGTTTGTCTGTGGCCAGCATTTTGTCTCAGCTCCTGCTTTTCCCCAGTCTCTCTTTTTCTCGCCCTCCTGGTTTTGTCCCTTGCCTGTCCTGACGCTGAGCCACTCTGCCTGCCCCTGAGCCTGCCTGCAGTTCTGTACCTTTGACCCTACTCTGGGTTATCGACCCCTGCCTGCCTTGACCTGTCGTTTTCCTGCCCCTGTTGCTGTAATAAACATTGTTACTTCAACACAGTCTGCATTTGGGTCTTACCTGAAACATGATAGTACGAACTGGCCATGACTGACCCAGCAGACTTGGACCAGCTCCGCAATGCCACCTCCTCCTAAGGAGCCACCATTGATAAGCATGAGGAATTGCTTCGCGGTCTGATGGAAGGGTTCCAGGACATGGCTGAACTTCACGACCTAGCATTGGACGCATTGCGGAAGCAATTCAGTGGGTTGCCTACGAGGCACCCTACCACGATGGTAACCTCCCAGCCCCTCAGTAACCCGGCTGGTAGCAGTGCCGTCACCCCGGTTCTCCGGGAACCCTGCATACCTCACCCGGAGCACTACGATGGATATTCCAGAACCTGCCAGGCCTTTCTCTCCCAGTGTGCCCTCATTTTTGAGCTGCAGCCTTCTTCGTTCCACTCGGACTGCTCGAGGATAGCGTACATTATTATGCTGATGTCCGGGAGGGCACTCGCCTGGGCCACAGTGGTGTGGGAGCAACAATCCACCGTCTGCCTCAGTCTGGAGGTATTCATGGCGGAGGTGAGAAAGGTTTATGAGGCTCAGGTGCCCGGAAGAGAGGCTGCCCGGAAGTTATTCCAGCTTCGGCAGGACTCCCTCAGTGTGGCAGACTATGCGGTGCATTTCCGCACGCTAGCAGCGGAGGGTGCCTGGAACCCGGAAGCGCTGTTCGACATGTTCCTGCACGGATTATCGGAGGATTGCTCACTCAAGGATCCCACCTTGCTTCTGATGAACTTTGGAAGTCGCCAGTGTCTACGCCTCTGAGAGGATCCGAGCTTACCAGAGTTCCTCCAAGAGCCTCCGGAGTCTGCCAATTTATCTCTTCCCGAGCCTATGCAGCTCGTCAGGGCTAGGCTGTCTCCAGCCGAATGTGTACGCAGACTTCACACCCAGAGATGTCTGTATTGTGGTGCTGCCGGTCATTAAGTGTTCCTGTGGTATTGGGATTCTCTTGGCTACTCTACTGATGCCATCGTGGGCTGGATCCCGTTCTGCCTCGCTCATTGCCTGAAATCAGCTCTTCCTGCCCCGGGACGTCTTCCTTGAGGCTTGGAAATTGCCCCGAACCTCTCCGCCATTCCAGCAGAGTACCAAGACCCCAGGGAGGGGTTCAGTAAGGCACGGGCCACTTCGCTTCCACAACACCAACCTTTACCCAAGGATGTTAAGCAGAATGCGCTGGCACGCCACTATAGCCCCGCGGCTACACTCCCGGAAGCCGAGACCTTTCCCCCCTGCTCCAAAATCATTAGCCCCTCTGCTGTTCATCCTCTGTTGCCCCGTACCCTCTGTATACTTCCTACTTTTCATGTGTCTAGATTTAAACCCATCTTTCACAGCCACCTATCTCCTGTTTCCAGGCCCACCCCTCTCTCTTGTCTCATCAATGACCAACTGGAGTACAAGGTGAGAAGGCTCCTGAAGGTTCGACCTCGGGACAGGGGATTCCAGTACCTGGTTGACTGGGAGGGTTATGGCCTGGAGGAGAGGTGCTGGGTCTCAGCGAGGGACATCCTGGACCCAGGCCTCATCTCTGAATTCCAACGCTGACACCCCGCTCAAGCAGGTATGCGTTCAAGTAGGATGGCAGGTGGCGTTCCTAGAGGGGAGGGGGGGTACTGTCATGCCCTGATCTGTTTCACCTGTCCTTGTGCTTGTCTCCACCCCCTCTAGGTGTCGCCCATCTTCCCCATTATCCCTTGGGTACTTATACCTGTGTTCTCTGTATGTCTGTGGCCAGTTCGTCTTGTTTGTCAAGTCAACCGGTGTTGTCTCTCAGCTAGATTACCGACCTCTGGCTGACCTGACCCTGAGCCTGCCTGCCATCCTGTACCTTTGCCCCACTACTCTGGATTATCAACACCTGCCTGCCTTGACCTATCATTTGCCTGCCCCTGTTGCTGTAATACACATTGTTACTTCAACACAGTCTGCATTTGGGTCTTACCTGAAACGTGACAACATGTGTATCTAGAGCATGTCTACTCCTTTTATCTAATAAAATGTCACATATCCAGATATATAGAGATACAGATATCCCCTGATATTGACCCTTTTTGCCAAGTGAGAGTGTTTTAAATAATCCCACAGCACCCCTCCTCACCCAGATTCCAAGACAATTAACATGAGAGTAGAGGTGTTCACACTGTAGTGTCCTGACTACGTTTCCAAACTAACCCTTTAAACTACTTCCAGTTCAATCATTTAACCATTTCCCTTCCAATTCAGCTCTTCCTCAGGTTTGTGCTGTAAAAGAGTGCCATCAACTCCCCTATCAAACTGATGGTAAATACTGTATATTGTAAATATCCCCATTGTAACGTTTAGCTACAGTATTTTATATTGTAGCTTTGAACAATAACTTGCTGTAAAACCCTGCCTCTTTACTGGCACCATCATATCTTATTAATGTCCAATGCATCATCAGCTCGATACAGAATTGATTGTGGTGGAGAAACAGAATATGAAGGGGGTGGGAGTATTGTCTTAACAGGGCATTTATCTTCCTGACAGGAATGTGTAATTATTGGTATAAATGTTATAATACCAGCCTAAAAATCCAATAGGAGCCTGCATCCCATATGCTAGCAGCAAAACAGTGTTGCAATGTGTGAGTGTATGAAGTGCGTTATGTGTTTTGTGAGTGTGTGTGGGGGGAATGAGCAGGGGGGATGGGTGGTGTAGGTCTCAATGTCATGGTCCTTAATGTCTTTTCTTGTGCCAGCTTTTTGGATAAGCTCGAGTAACCCGAACGCACACACACAGTTAGACAGTAAGCAGACCCCAGTTCTCTGCCTATGAGCAGATTGCTGGGCCACATCAGCTCAAGTGCTTTCCTGTAACAATTGCACTGTGTTTTCCCAGTGGTGTAAAGTACTTAAGTAAAAATACTTTAAAGTACTACTTAAGTAATTTTTGGGGATATCTGTACTTTACTATTTATATTTTTGACAACTTTAACTTTTACTTCACTACATTCCAAAAGAAAATAATGTACTTTTTACTCCATACATTTTCCCTGACACACAAAATTCGATTTTGAATGGCTAGCAGGACAGGAAAATTGTCAAATTCATGCATTTATCAAGAGAACATCCCTGGTCATCCCTATACTTAATTATATAAACTCAATGAACCATAAACAATTAATGAACATGCACCTGTGGAACGGTCATTAAGACACTAACAGCTTACATACGGTAGGCAATTAAGGTCACAGTTATGAAAACGTAGGACACTAAGGGGCCTTTCTACTGACTCTAAAAAACACCAAAAGAAAGATGCCCATGGTCCTTTTTCATCTGCGTGAATGTGCCTTATGCATGCTGCAAGGAGGCATGAGGACTGCAGATGTGGCCAGGGCAATAAATTGCAATATGAGACTGTGAGACGCCTAAGACAGAGCTACAGGGAGACAGGACAGACAGCTGATCGTCCTCACAGTGGCAGACCACGTGTAACAACAGGACTGCACAGGATTGGTGCATCCGAACATCACACCTGCGGGACAGGTACAGGATGGCAACAACAACTACCCGAGTTACACCAGGAACACACAATCCCTCCATCAGTGCTCAGACTGTCCGCAATAGGCTGAGAGAGGCTGGACTGAGGGCTTGTAGGCCTGTTGTAAGGCAGGTCCTCACCAGAAATCACCAGCAACAGCGTCGCCTATGAGCACAAACCCACTGTCGCTGGACCAGACAGGACTGGCAAACAGTGCTCTTCAGTGAAAGGTTGCGGTTTTGTCTCACCAAGGGTGACGGTCGGATTCGCGTTTATCGTCGAAGGAATGAGCGTTACATCGAGGCCTGTACTCTGGAGTGGGATCGATTCGGAGGTGGAGGGTCTGTCTTGGTCTGGGGCAGTGTGTCACAGTGTCATCGGACTGAGTTTGTTGTCATTGCAGGCAATCTCAACACTGTGCGTTACAGGGAAGACATCCTCCTCCCTCATGTGGTACCCTTCCTGCAGGCTCATCCTGACATGACCCTCCAGCATGACAATGCCACCAGCCATCCTTCTCATTCTGTGCATGATTCCCTGAAAGACAGGAATGTCAGTGTTCTGCCATGGCCAGTGAAGAGCCCGGATCTCAATCCCATTGAGCACATCTGGGACCAGTTGGATCAGAGGGTGAGGGCTGTGGCCATTCCCTCCAGAAATGTCCAGAAACTTGCAGGTGCTTTGGTGAAAGAGTGGGATAACATCTCAAAGCAAGAACTGGCATATCTGGTGCAGTCCATGAGGAAGAGATTCACTGCAATACTTAATGCAGCTGGTGGCCACACCAGATACCAACTGTTACTTTTGATTTTGACCCCCCCCTTTGTTCAGGGACACATTATTCCATTTCTGTTCGTCACACGTCTGTGGAACTTGTTCAGTTTGTCTCAGTTGTTGAATCTTGTTATGTTCATACAAATATTCACACATGTTAAGTTTGCTGAAAATTAAAGCACTTGACAGTGAGAGGACATTTCTTTTATTTTGCTGAGCTCATTAGCAATTACATTTACTTGAGATACTTAAGTATGTTTAAAACCAAGTACATTTAGACATTTACTAAAGTAGTATTTTACTGGGTGACTTTCACTTTTACGTGAGTAATTTTCTATTAATAAGATATCTTTACTTTTACTCAAGTATGACATTTGGGCACTTTTTCTACCACTGTGCATACCCGTGTAGAGACCGTGTGGCAAACCTCATAGTGACAGGTGTGATCAAAGGGACTCAGTGAAAACCTGCTACTATATTCCATCTCTCTACAAAAGGTGCTATCTAGAACCTAAAAGGGTTCTTTGGCAATCCCAAATGGGGAACCCTTTGAAGAACCCTTTTGTTTCCAGCTTAAACCAAAAAGGATTCTACCTGGAAACAAAAAAAGGTTATTCTATGGGGAAAGCCGGAGAACCCTTTTGGAACCATTTCTTCTAAGAGTGTTCCCTCTGTCACACACACACTGTCTCCTCCTCTCTTATAGCACAGCCCATTTGTCTGTGTGCATGACACAATGATGTGTTCTCTTGTCTGGTGTCAGGCTATAGTGTCGGGTCGGCTGTAAAGCTGAGTGAAAGGGATGTTTTGTTCATTCTTCTGAATACAGCAACACTAAATAAGGTTGGATTAAGGTTACGATTGGGGGGTAGTCACGTCAGGACTCCGGTATGTGTGTATCGGTTCGGTTTAGGTTAGGGTAAAGTTGGATTAAGGTTGAGTTTGGATTGTACTCTTGTCAAGTATTTGTGTAATTGTCTGATTAGGGTTATGTTGGTTTAACGGAATAGTTTGCGATTTGGACAGTAAGCCCTTTTTTCGACATTTTCTACTCTTATTTCCCTAATGCTAGCTGATCCCATAGACTTCCATTCATTGCGCTAACACTAGTTAGCAATCTCTCCAGAAACAACCTTCAATGTCCTTCAAACTACACGCAGAGACATAAAAATGGTATCCATGAGTTCATCTGACTCTGGGTAAGCAGAATTGCCAAAATCTCAAACTATCCCTTTAAGGTTAAGATTAGTTTATAATAAGATTTTAATTGGCTTGTACTCACGTCAGGCAATCATGTAGTGGTCCAAGTTTACTTAGGGTACGGTTGTATTAAAGTAAGATTAATGTTGCACTCACGTTATGTAGGTGTGAATCGGTCCGGTCTCTTTCAGCTGGATCTGGATCACTGGATGTCCAGCTGGGCCGCTCGGGTCATTTTGGCTGTAGAGGAGGAGAGGAGGAGAAAAATAAAAAAAGAAGGCCATTTTTGGTGGAGATCCATGCTGTCTAGCTGTCAGACATGATGAGCGCAGCTGATCGATGGCTGATCTGTTGATCGCTGACATCACAGCAGCAACACAGCACCTCAGCAACCAGAACAGTTTCATTATCAACAGAGGTGATTAGTTACTGATCCAGAATCAGTGTGTGGTGAGGGGTCAACATGACATGGTGGTCAATCAGGGTCCTATTCAACCACCTCCCTCAACACGATGGTCAAGACGATCGAGATGATCAAGAAACAACACCACAACATGAGTTCTCCCTCAGCTCATCTGTCAGGCTAAAACATTATGTCTGCACTCAGTTAGACAGACTATGTAGGGAATAGGTCCATGTCTGGAGTGGTGTGGCTTTCTCTGTTTGTCTGGATGTACAAGTGTTCCTGTGATCTGTGTGTCGGTGTCCCTTCCCTGCTATTGATTTTACACCCGCTGCGGGCCGAGGCAAGGGCTGATGTGTGCTTGTCTTTCCTGTTTCTGCTGCACAGTGTAATCTAACCAGTCGTAAATAGCTGTGGTTTTATAGGTGGAGTGGTGCAGTGTGGTACCCTGCCTCCCCTTCTCCTCACCAGAGCTATACTAGACTCTATTCGATATTCCATCTCATCAATCCCACTGTAGACTGGATTCATTGCAAACACAACCTGGTTCACTGGCATTAACACAAACCAGAGGAGGCTAGAGGGCGTAGGTTTAGGAGGACAGGCTCATCGTAACAGTGGGACTGGAATGGATGGAAAGATACTCATGACAATTATTGCACAATTTAATTTATTCCATCCCAGCCATTACAATGAGCCTGTTCTCATTTTATCTCTGCCCACCAGCCACCCCTGACACAAACACATGAAAACCCCTAATCACCCGGTCGTGTACAGTCATGAAGATACTTACATTGCATACCTGTGCACACTCACATCATACATGCATACACAGACAAAACATACCTGCTCACACACACACATCTTTGTATAGTGAAAGATAACAGTGAATAACCTTTGATCTCAGGGACGGTTTCTTAAGCGGATTTGCAAAACACACAGGAGTGTGCTCAAAGCTGACTGTGGGATTCCCCTGCTGCTAGTCTGAAAGACAGACTGCAGACATGAGGGCCTTATCAAAGAAGGGGATGGTAAGATTGTTAGGACAGGAGGAAAGGCCTGAAGTCAGAAAGATGTTTATAGGAAAACACCCTTCTTACCTATAGATATACTATACTCTTGGGAGAAAAGGGTTCCAAAAGGGTTCTGCGGCTGTCCTCATAGGATAACCCCTTTTGGTTCCAGATATAACTATTTTGGGTTCCATGTAGAACCCTCTGTGAAAGGGTTCTACATGGTACCCAAAAGGGTTACACCTGCAACCAAAAGGGTTCTACCTGGAGCCAAAAAGGGTCCTTCAAAGAGTTCTCCTATGAGGACAGCTGAAGAACCCTATTTGGTTCTAGATTGCACCATTTCTTCAAAGAGTGTTGTACTAGTCCATGATCTGAAAGCTTCTCTCTTTACTCATCAAAGGCTTAGGGAAGCCAGCCTCGTAGTTTTACAGCCTAAGAGGACACATATTGTAGGACAAAGACACAGAGTAAGGACATAGGAAGACTGTGAGGATCAATGATGGTCCATGGCATAGCCCCAGGGATCCACCTAGACTCTTAAAAAGGGTTCCAAAAGGGTTCTTCGGTTGTCCCAGTAGGAGAACCCTTTTTGGTTCCAAGTAGAACTATGTTGGGTTCCATGTAGGACCCTCTGTGGAAAGGGTTTTACATGGACCCCAAACGGGTTCTACCTGGAACCACAAAGGATTCTTCAAAGGGTCCTCCTATGGGGACTGCCAAAGAACCATTTTAGGTTGTAGATAGCAGGTCCAAGTTTCAGGTTTTAGAAATCACTAGTTAGGGCCTTGACCCTTTAACGAGGACAGACAGCATACTGTATGGTAGTCTTTTGCCGTACATACACTACACTAAGGCACTGTTCCTAGAGCCAGAGCTTGTGCAAGCTTTTGTTCCAGCACTGAAAGCATCTGATTCAGCTAGTCAACGACTTGATGATTAGTTTATTAGTTGAATCAGATGTTTTGGTGCTGGGTTGGAACTAAAGCCTGACCACCCCGGGGGTCTCCAGAACCAGGGTTGAAGAACAACGCTCTATGTAAGGCAGGGCCGAACACCTCCACCCCCACAGCCTGTCTCTCTCTCTGGTTCTGGCTCTACGCACTACTGGATGATAATATGTGTGTGGCATCTGGCCCAGACTCTGCCATGCAGAGAGTCTGTGTATCCTCCTTCTCACACACACACACAGCCATACTAATTTGCACACACAGACACACACACACACACACTGGACACACACTGGGCACTCACACGTGTGCATACACACACTTGACACACACACATACACAAACAAACTCACACACGCAGTGATAGGTAGAGAGGATGATGGTGGCCAGCCAAGAGCACAGTCAGGCAGAAGGCATGCACCTCCTGACACCAAAGGGACAAAACACACACCCCTCTGCCTGTGTGCAGCTAACCATAACAAACCTCCGACAAACCACTGACAAACCACCTACAGCCTGCCTGGGCACTGGGACAGCTGCTGCTGACCTGTGTGTGTGTGTGTGTGTGTGTGTGTGTGTGTGTGTGTGTGTGTGTGTGTGTGTGTGTGTGTGTGTGTGTGTTTTTTATGTAGTCTTCCAATACACTCTCTTCCAAACGTGTGTGTGCGTGTATGTGTGACTTGGTCTCAGAGGGTCCGGCGACTGAGCATGCCTGTTCATGCGTAACCTACAAACCTATATAGAGAGAGACCACATCGCTGCCTGCTTCTGCTTATGGAAAAACAAATAGCTAAACAGCATACGGCAACATCAGTGTCCTTAATATGACCACAAACTGGACGACAAAATTACTTGAAAAACAATGGACCAGTTCCAATCACTGCCCTCATGTTATAAAGGGGAAACATATGGTAGCAATGTTTAGCCATGACTGCTAGGCTACTCACACTAGCATGAAAGTCAAGCCATAGCCCCAACACACACACACAGCTAGACACACACACATCCCTACACACACACACACACACACGCACGCACACACACACACACACACACACACACACACACACACACACACACACACACACACACACACACACACACACACACACACACACACACACACACACACACACACACACACACACACACACACACACACAATCCTATGCACATATCCTATCACTGTATCAGTCGCTAACTCACACAACTGCCAAATAAAAGCCATAAAATAGATTCCCTGTTCTTTCTCTCCAGCAGCACTGCATTGCAGTCCTCTCTGACCTCCAGCTTCTGGTTCTCTCTCCCCCCAACACACTGCCAGCCAGCCCCAGCACAGTCCACCTCCCCCAGACTCGGCTACTCCGCTGTCCCCCTACCTACCTCACCCTCCGGTCCGCGCGGAACTTCAGCATCCTTCACCGGATCAATCATATAACAGATGAGACAGACAGAGAGGGAGAGAGGGATAGAAAGAGTGATGGGGAGAGGTAGAAAGAGAGAGTGAAAGAGAGGGGAGCAGCTGGCTAGCTAACACACTGCCAGGAGAAAGCCGCTTCATTGCTGTCGCTGTAGGGGTGTTGGATATAGTAATTGCTGTCCTCCTTTCTCTCCTTGAGAACGCATGCTGTAACGAGCCTCTCTCTCTCTCTCTCTCCTCTCTCTCTCACACACTCACCCACTCTCTATCACTGGCCATTGCATCTCCCCTCCTCTCTCTCTTGCTCTCTCTCTCTCTCATGCTCCCCTTGTCTAACAGAACTGCAAGGCTCAGCTTATTCAGTCCCAGGATCTGGCTGTCTATCTCGCTCTCATTCTCTCTCTCCCTCTCTTTATCTCTCCCTCACTCTCTCTTTATCTTTCCATCCTTCTCCCTCGCTATTGTTTTCTCCCAGTGGGGAGAGGGTATGACAGAGACCCATGTGGCGTCCTGCCGGGCCCCAGATTGAGGTCTGAATGATCCCCAGCGTTGGTGTAGGTCTGGCAGGGAGAGTCGTACGCATTGTTCCACAGGGAACAGCGGAGGGGGAAGCAGCGACTGGAGGGGTAGTGAGTGGAGGATAAACAAAGGACGTATGGCCATTCAGGTATAACAGCCAGCACATCAGTGCCACTCCCTCCCTTCCCCACCCTCTCCTCTTCTCCCTTCTCCCCCCTCTCCGCCACTCCTCTCTGTCCCTCCCCCTAATAGAGAGACGTAGCTTCTCTGTCACTCATAGTGTCATAATTAGATCCATATTTCACAAAGAGACAAGCTCAGCATTAAAGAACAGAGCCAAGGGCCCTGGGAGGGGCGGCCATATTAAAAGTTCACAATCATTTCATGAAAAGCAGCGTTTCTGTGTGAAATCAGATCTGGCCCATTCCTGTGAAATGAAGATGCACGGTCATGGGTGGGAATTTCCCAATGTGAGTGTGCAGACTCCTGTAGACTTTTGTGCATCCCGGAACACTTGCGTGATAAGGGAATTTCTGGGATAGTAACTTCCCAATTATGCATTACAGTTTTTTATGATTGCTTACACACTAAAACTTAACTTTTCCCACAATTAGCAAATCTTACACTCAAGGAACAAAAAACAAGGCTAGATTTGCACAACTGTAAGCACATTGTCAGCTTCACACTATTTGCAAAACATTACACACAGTGATTTGCAAAACACTAAACACACTTGTATACATCAGACACAGAAGTATATCATGATGTCACTTCCTGTAACGCTCAAAGAGTGAATGGGTGTGGAGTCAGGCGCAGAGAGCAAAGGATGCGGGAAAAAACACGCTTTAATGTCCAAAAAATCACAGGAACAAAATAGTTATACCCAACACAGGTGTAACTATAAAACAAAATAGTACCCTTAGGTAAAATACCAGGACAGCGAGAAAACCCAACAAAACACTAACACCTCTCACAAATACAGAAGAACAAGCCCGCACAAACAGAAGCGGGCTCAACGACCTTAAATAACCCCACCCTGACAACCAAACAATGAACAGGTGAAACCACTTAGACAAAACCAAATGAACACAAAGGATCGGTGGCAGCTAGTAGACCGGCGACGACGACCGCGGAGCGCCACCTGAACAAGAAGGGGAGCCACCTTCGGTAATATTCGTGACACTTCCTTGCAATTCCAAAGCACTGACTGTCAAATTACCACACCTATGAGCCAATCTGTTAAACACAGCCATCAGGTGCACAAACACATGATTGCTAAATTGTAGACACACCAATCAGGTTTGACCATAAAAATGCAGCAGGTAGGTTCACCTGCCTTCAACCAAAATGGAAGGAGTCAGAAGAAGAGTGAGGGTGAGAGGAGGAGTACACAGAGGAGGAGAAGGAGGAAGAGGCAGAGGTCGAGCCAGAGGTCGAGCCAGAGGCCGAGGAAGACCTGAAGCAGGAGGAGAACATGTACAAAGAAGAAGAGGACCAAACTTATCAAATGACATTGGTGCAGCACTAGTGGACCATGTTGTGAACCACGGATTGACGCTGAGGGAGGCTAGACTGAGAGTTCAGCCAAATCTTAGCAGATATACAGTGGCATCTGTCATAAGGAATTTTCAACAAGAAAACAGGTAGATCTGTCTACAGTTACAGTAAGTTACATGTATTATTCTCTACATAGGTTGAGGGTCGGGAACAACAAGGAGGAAGGGGGCCCATATTCACGCAAGAACAAGAGAGAGATAATAAACATGGTTTTGGCCAATAACGCTATCTGGCTCAGAACAACAAGCCAACATTATTATTATTATTACTTTTTTGCCCGCTTTGAGGACAATACAGTGCCACTGACACGGCCTGCATTGAAAACATGCGGTCTCTCCTTCACTGCAGCCGAAGTGAGTAAGACATTTAAACGTGTTAACCCTCGCAAGGCTGCAGGCCCAGACGGCATCCCCAGCCGCGCCCTCAGAGCATGCGCAGACCAGCTGGCCGGTGTGTTTACGGACATATTCAATCAATCCCTATACCAGTCTGCTGTTCCCACATGCTTCAAGAGGGCCACCATTGTTCCTGTTCCCAAGAAAGCTAAGGTAACTGAGCTAAACGACTACCGCCCGTAGCTCTCACATCCGTCATCATGAAGTGTTTTGAGAGACTAGTCAAGGACCATATCACCTCCACCCTACCTGACACCCTCGACCCACTCCAATTTGCTTACCGCCCAAATACGTCCACAGACGATGCAATCTCAACCACACTGCACACTGCCCTAACCCATCTGGACAAGAGGAATACCTATGTCAGAATGCTGTTCATCGACTACAGCTCGGCATTCAACACCATAGTACCCTCCAAGTTCGTCATCAAGCTCGAGACCCTGGGTCTCGACCCCGCCCTGTGCAACTGGGTTCTGGACTTCCTGACGGGCCGCCCCCAGGTGGTGAGGGGAGGCAACAACATCTCCTCCCCGCTGATCCTCAACACTGGGGCCCCACAAGGGTGCGTTCTGAGCCCTCTCCTGCACTCCCTGTTCACCCACGACTGCGTGGCCATGCACACCTCCAACTCAATCATCAAGTTTGCGGGCGACACAACAGTGGTAGGCTTGATTACCAACAACGACGAGACGGCCTACAGGGAGGAGGTGAGGGCCCTCGGAGTGTGGTGTCAGGAAAATAACCTCACACTCAAGGTCAACAAAACTAAGGAGATGATTGTGGACTTCAGGAAACAGCAGAGGGAACACCCCCATCCACATCGATGGAACAGTAGTGGAGAGGGTAGCAAGTTTTAAGTTCCTCGGCATACACATCACAGACAAACTGAATTGGTCCACTCACACAGACAGCATCGTGAGGAAGGCGAAGCAGCGCCTCTTCAACCTCAGGAGGCTGAAGAAATTCGGCTTGTCACCAAAAGCACTCACAAACTTCTACAGATGCACAATCGAGAGCATCCTGGCGGGCTGTATCACCGCCTGGTATGGCAACTGCACCGCCCTCAACCGTAAGGCTCTCCAGAGGGTAGTGAGGTCTGCACAACGCATCACCGGGGGCAAACTACCTGCCCTCCAGGACACCTACACCACCCGATGCTACAGGAAGGCCATAAAGATCATCAAGGACATCAACCACCCGAGCCACTGCCTGTTCACCCCGCTGTCATCCAGAAGGCGAGGTCAGTACAGGTGCATCAAACCTGGGACCGAGAGACTGAAAAACAGCTTCTATCTCAAGGCCATCAGACTGTTAAACAGCCACCACTAACATTGAGTGGCTACTGCCAACACACTGTCAATGACACTGACTCTACTCCAGCCACTTTAATAATGGGAATTGATGGGAAATTATGTAAATATATCACTAGCCACTTTAAACAATGCTACCTTATATAATGTTACTTACCCTACATTATTCATCTCATATGCATACGTAGATACTGTACTCTATATCATCGACTGCATCCTTATGTAATACATGTATCACTAGCCACTTTAACTATGCCACTTGGTTTACATACTCATCTCATATGTATATACTGTACTCGATGTCATCTACTGTATCTTGCCTATGCTGCTCTGTACCATCACTCATTCATATATCCTTATGTACATATTCTTTATCCCCTTACACTGTGTATAAGACAGTAGTTTTTGGAATTGTTAGTTAGATTACTTGTTCGTTATTACTGCATTGTCGGAACTAGAAGCACAAGCATTTCGCTACACTTGCATTAACATCTGCTAACCATGTGTATGTGACAAATAAAATTTGATTTGATTTGATTTATTGGTGACCATGCCATTTTCAATAACATCCATCAGGTCTCTCAGTCAACACTGGCACGCATCCTGAAAAGACATCAGGTTCAAATTAAACAACTTTATCGACTGCCTTTTGAGCGGAATTCAGAGGGTCAAACGGCTGCGGCATGAGTGTGTGGAGGTTTGTATTGTTCACTTTAGCACTGTGATGTTGCATACTGCACACATGACTTTTTACATTGACTGTATACTAGACCTATCCTGAACTACACAATCTTGTCTTTCACTGTATTTCAGGGGGTTTTGCAGATGGATGCTGAGGAAATCCTGCACGAATTCATATATATTGATGAGGCAGTGTTCAACCTCACAAAAGCAAGAAGGAGAGGCAGAAATATCATTGGCCACAGGGCTATAATCAATGTCCCAGGGCAACGTGGGGGGTAACATCACACTTTGCGCTGCCATTTCACAGCATGGGGTTGTCCTCCGTCATGCCAAAATGGGCCCTTACAACACACCTCACATTCTCGCATTTTTGGACCGATTGCACCACATCGTCACAGCAGGTAATGAAATGCACCAGATGCAATACATGGTCATCTGGGACAATGTGTCATTCCACCGCTCTGCTTTGGTCCAGAACTGGTTTCAACACCATCCACAGTGGACAGTACTATACCTTCCATCATACTCTCCGTTTCTAAACCCTATCGAAGAGTTGTTCTCTGCATGGCGGTGGAAGGTTTACGATCTCCAGCCCCAGGCTCAGGTACCCCTCATTCAGGCCATGGAGGACGCCTGTGACCAAGTCGACGCCGCAGCTGTGCAAGGATGGATTTGACATTCAAGATGGTTCTTCCCGCGTTGTCTTGCTAATGACGATATTGCTTGTGATGTTGATGAAATTCTCTGGACAGATCCAGCTAGGCGAAGAGATAATGTATAGTATGTTTACTGTAGTATTTTCTGTACAATGCTGTCAGTTTTTTTCAGATTATTTTTATGTTTGTTGTTGTTATTTACTGTAATTGTAACCTGTACTGGATACAGTATTTTACGTTTGTCTGTTTGCTGAGCTAACAGTGTTATGCACACTACTGTAGTAGCATGAAAACTGGGACATGTTTTGTTGTGATTCTCCATGTTGACTGATTTGGGTATATGGCGAGAAAAAATTATATTTTCCTCAGTCTGCAGCATTGGTCTTGTGTAGTGTTTGTATAGTTGCACTTCTCTGTGTACTTCATTTACAATACTCTAATCACTGACAATTAGACTTGCTAAAAGTGTTTTAGGTTAGCAACAGCCGTGTAACTGGTTCAAAGATATTGAAGTCATATGAAATGTGTGTGTTTCGTATGGTAACAAAATATTATTTTTATGAAGTTGTGTATAGTTTTGACAAGTGTTCCATTTTGCAAATTGTCTGAGATGTTGTGCTACTTTGGTGTAGGGTTGTGCTAATTGTGTGTAGTGTTTTGACAAACCGGGCCCTGTTTTCAAAATTGTGCTTAAACAAATAAACTGTAATACGATCAGGTCCTTTGTCTCCCTCAACGTCAGCAAGACGAACTGATCATGGACTACTACAGGAAATGGAGGGCCGAGCACGCCCCCATTCACATCGTTGGGGCTATAGTGGAGCAGGTCGAGAGCTTCAAGCTTCAAAGTTCTACAGTGGCACCATTGAGAGCATTTTGAATGGCTGCATCACCGCTTGGTATGGACACTGCATGGCATCCGATCGCAATGCGCTGCAGAGGGTAGCGCATAGTCCATTACATAACTGGGGCCAAGCCGCCTGCCATGTCGGCCCTCTATACCAGGCGGTGTCAGAGGAAAGCCCTAAAAACTGTCAGACTTCAGCCACCCAAGTCATAGATGGTTCTCTCTGCTACTGCACGGCAAGCGGTACCGATGCACCAAGTCTGGAACCAACAGGACCCTGAACAGCTTCTACCTCCAAGGCATAAGACTGCTAAATAGTTCAATAGTTAACCAAATAGCTACCCAGACTATCTGCATTGACCCTTTTTGCACTAACTTTTTGGACTTATCACATAAGCTGCTGCTACTGTTTCTTTCTAGTTATATGCACATATATACCTCAAATAATCCGGACTGTGCACATCACGTACATTTTCAAATCTCACAGGCGCATGCCTCTCTACCTCAACTGTTGGAAGAGAAGCCCAGTGAAAAGAAGCCAACTCTCTGTGTCTCCTTATTTATCCTGTTTTCCGGTTTGTGGCATTTATACGTTTGGTTTCTTTTCAAAGTCTAGAGATGACATGTTTATCTAAACTCATTTTGATGTTTAATTGAAGTGTTTTGACTTAGAGAAAAACCAGTGAGATTTTCTCATTCATATGAGTGTAGCCAAGCTAAGCTCGCTCACACACTTTGTATGTAAATTAATGAGAACAAGATGGCGACTCAGATTATTTTATTTCTGTTATAAACGTTTGTACATATAAACAACACTACTGAATCTCCACTGGGATTCTCTGCCTCAAACCCTATTACAGGGGCTGAGTGACTGACTTACTGGTGCTCTTCCATGCCGTCCCTAGGAGAGGTGCGCCACTTAAGTAGGTTGAGTCACTGACGTGATTTTCCTATTCGGGTTGGCGCCCCCCCTTGGGTTCGTGCCGTGGGAGAGATCTTCGTGGGCTATACACGGCCTTGTCTCAGTATAGTAAGTTGGTGGTTGAAGAGATCCCTCTAGTGGTGTGGGGGCTGTGCTTTGGCAAAGTGGGTGGGGTTATATGCGGGGGGTGGGGTTATATCCGGGGGTATTGTCGGATGTGGCCACAGTGCCTCAGCCTCCAATATTTATGCTGCAATAGGTAAGGGTCATATTTTCTCCACTATTTTCTCCATTAGAGAGGTATAGAGACTGAGAGCCCATTAGAAGGTATAGAGAAAACTTACAATCCAGCTCCCAGTATGCAATTCCTATGGCTTCCACTGGATTTCATTTGTCTTTGTTCAAGGTTTTATGGCTTGTTTCTTCCCAAATGAGGAAGAATTAGGAGTTTTAGTACTGGGATACAGACTTGGAAATCAGTCTGCGAGCGCAACGAAGAGGACTCGCACTTGCTAATATTGTTTTCCTATTGAACATACTTCTTTCTATATGAAATATTATAGTTTAATTACATTTTAGGGTACCTGAGGATTAAATAGAAATGTATTTTGACATGTTTTAACAAAGTTTAGCAGTAGCTTTTTGGATTCCTTTCTCTGCCTGTTGAACGAGTGGATTACTACTCAAATAGAAGGATTTTATCCTACAAAACGACACTTCATGTTGTAGCTGTATGTAGTCACTTTGTGACATCAGCTGATGTAAGACGGGCTTTATAAATACATTCGATTGAATTTGATTGATGTATTTTAGATGTACTTTTTAGGTGTACTTTTTATGAAATTTGTATCTAACAGTTGCATGCTAATTGCTAACCGCTAATGTTAGCTAGCTCAGCGCTAGGCGCTAGCTAGCCTACCATTTCTCCCTACTAGCTAGCCACTTTCAATTTACGTTGTAGTTGACTAGCTGTTCATGGGTTTTTGTCACATTTCATACACAGACCTCTTCTATAATTTGTTTGTACTGTTGCCCATGTAATGCATGGGTGTATATTTAGGGCTTTTTTGCACACCACCATCTTCAGTGATAAACTAGCTAACAGTAGCTAGGTAACTAACCCTGTTCAAATCCTGATGCCTCATACATACTCACCTAGTACAACATAATTGTTTTGCAAAGGCAATTAGCTAGTAATGTAGATTCTTCTAGAGATGTTTTTATTTAATTGGGTTTACTCCTGTATTACTCCTGGCCCTTGGGAATACAAAGTTCGTACATGGTCCTATTACATGTTGCAAGTTATATATTTGAGTCTAGAAGAGTACAATGGAAACAAACGTTGAATTCCACCCACCTGATCAAGAGTTGCTGCTTTATCCCCCATAGTTCCTTAAATCAGAATTATGGTACTTTGTTGGAACACTAATTGCCTCTGTATCAGAACTGAACTGACTGTTTTACTCAAAATAACAGTAGTCATGAGCTTGGTACACATTTTGGCAAAAAATATGCTTCCTACAATAGTCCACTTGCCTGTAGCTCTGTGAACTGACAGTATTAAATACAAAACGTGTAGCTTGTTTGATTAGAATGACCTTTGGGTAGGTGTTTGTGGGTGATACAGCGAGTGCATGTAGCCAAAGGCATGCAGAGCCCCTTTAAACCAGGTGGAGAGATTTTTTTTTAAATTCTCTCACAATAATACCAATAATCTCAGTAATTTCACAAGATATAAAATGCTGTTCGGGGGGGGACTACAATCAAGGCAAGTGATAAAGGTCAATTCTGCTTTACTATCAATCTGGGTTTGGTGGGACTTGAGACTGATGCATTGGTTTACTGTATTCTATTGGTTCTAGTTGCACGGTCAACAGTGCTTGCAGAGGACGAGAGAGACATTTGGAGAGGAGTTAATATGGACCTGATGAGCGATTAGGAGGAAGGCCTGCAAAACAACAAACCAGTGAGGTTCGTTAAGTCCCCCAACTTCTGGAATGAGGTGCTCACTTCCCTTAGTCAAGAACAACAGAGCTGCTTGGAGAGGGACCAGAGCAACTTGGCAAGCCATACCACACAGATCATTTCTGGGGAGTTTTCATCAAGGCGACCTATATTCCACGGACCTCTCAACTCTGAACACAATGGAGGCTCACCCTGGACCAAGCTGGATGACTCCTGTTAGTACTGTGCTTGATTCTTTAGAAAACACTTTTGTTGATCTTTGACAGGCTCGTTCATATTCCTCCATATGAAAAGATTTTAGCAGATTACTGGCAGTGTCACACCTGCTCCCGCTCTCCCCCCTGACGCTCGAGGGCGCCAGGCTCCCCAGCATTACGCACTCCTGCCATCATCATTACGCACTCCTGCCATCATCATTACGCACACCTGCCTTCCCACCGTCACACGCATCAACGATTATTGGACTCAGCGGGATTCAATCACATCTGTCATTGCCTTCCATATATCTGTCTGGTTCCACGCTCTGTTCCCTGCTTCTGCATCGATTGTCATATGTCCTTGTTTACCCGTGTGCTGACGTTGTTCCTGTCATGTTTTATGTCTGTTCCTGATGAAATGTTTGACTCCCCGTACCTGCTTCTCATCCCGGGCGCCGGTCCTTACAGGCAGTAGTCATCCAGCTTGGCCCAGGGCTCCATGGGATTTAGTTTAGTTTCAGGCCCTGCTTAGCCTAAATGCAGATTCAATTACCTGGTTTCTTCTGCTCTAACAAAATGAATTGTCAACCTTCAAGAAGTGTATTTGTGTGTTTTTTTTCAAGGAACTAAGAGTTATTTTAGTATAGGTGTGTTGTGGGGTGCTGGAAAAACTGTGATAGTGGTGCTTGAATGTTATTTCTGAAAAAGTGTAGGAACTCGTGTGATATTGATAATAATACCAAAAAATAAAAGTCATTTATTAATTCATGAATTCCTAATTCGATGTTATTCATTCATTCATTTTCATATTTATGTTTTTAACATACCAGCCACTAAGGCAAGCTAGCAATGACTAGCATTAGCATTCAGTGGGGGCGGAGCTTGCACAACCTTGAGCTAGTGCACAGACATGCCATTTATGGGAGAGATGTGGGCAGACATGGACAGAGGTGTATTGCATAAGAGCAACTTCTAAATGTCTAAAATGTAAGTGTCAAAGGGGTGCACTGGAATTTCAAGATGTATCCTAGTAAGTGGGTAGACTTGTGTGGTCATTTCTGGTGGTCTACTGAACCATTTCGGGGCATATACACGCCTGTGCACAAAAGTGGTTCTTCGCTAGAGATTTACGGGACGTGTGCAGGGCCAAACACTGCTGGACACGTGCTCGTTTCGCAGATACGGTACATTTTCGGACTTGTGCACTGGAGTGTTCGATCCATAAATGTGCCTTTTCGTGCAGTGAATGTCACCATTTGCTGTGTGAGACATTTCCTTTTTCATGTCCACCATCCTTTCCTAATGGCAGTTTTTCCCTATGGTAGCAGAGGCTTGTACATGTGTAATCTGATGGAATGAAGGTGTTCTACTACCAGGAAGTCTGATAGTATGTATTACACACACTCAACCTGAGATATTGAAGTGACTGGGTTGCTGATGTATCGGTCTGCTTTGCCTAGGTTGTATTTAATAATGTGTGTGTGTGCGTGTGGGCGTGTGTGTGACGACACAGATGAAACACGAGATGTATTGGGGATTGATGCAGAAAGCCAGGCTGAGATATATGTTTTACTCTTATTTCAATGACATAGATTTTTCCATATACAGTGGGTACAGAAAGACACCACCCCCTTTCAAAATGTTCACCCTTTTGTTGCCTTACAGCCTGAGATGAAAACACATCAAATGTGACATTTTCTGGCTTTATGTACACACACAGTAACCCACAATATCCAAGTAAAAAGTGAAAATTAAAACAGTAAAATACCCTATTTGGAGAAGTGAACACCCACCCCTTAGAATTGCAATTGCAAACTTGCTGAGGTATAGCCGACCACCTTCCAGATCACAAATCAAGCTAATTGGCTTCCATCTGTGATCAATTGTATTGATTTTGATTAGTTCAGAATAAAAGCAGTTGTTGATAGAGGACTCCACTGCTTAGTAGTGCAATTCAAAGCAAAGAATCCACTATGGGCGGAAAGGTACTTTCAAAAGATGTACGAGATAAAGTTGTGGAAAGGCACAAGTGAGAGGATGGATATAAAAAGATTTCAAAGGCTTTGTCCCTCGGAGTGAAGGCCATTATTAAGAAGTAGAAGGGAGTATGGCACCACCCAGACCCTGCATAGATCAGGCCGTCCCTCCAAACTGAATGACCGGGCAAGGAGGAGACTGATCAGAGAGGTTACCAAGAAGCCAATGGTGACTTTGAAGGTGCTTCAGGCCTTTATGGCAAAGACTGGTCAGTGTGTGGATGTGACCACAATATTACAAACGCTCCACAAATCTGGCTTCTATGGGAGGGTGGCGAGAAAAAAAAAAAACACTCCTCAAAAAAAGCCACATCAAGTCTCGTTTGAGCTTTGCCAAAAAGCACATTGTAGATTCCGAGGCCAAGTGGCAAACGGTACTGTGGACAGATGAGAACATAATTGAACTTTTTGGCCTGAACGCAAAATGATATGTCTGGCGAAAACCCAAAGGATATAGTAGCAATGCTGGGTGGGTGTAGCAGGGTACCTGTGTCAGTTGTTCTTTTATCATGTACAGTGGTCGAACGTAGAGGATAATCCCGTACCTTAAGAGCTAGTTAGTTAGTTAAATAACGTCAATTATTTCTGTGAAGAAAACAAGAGTGCCACAAAAATCACTGAGTGGACACTGTATGGATGTATTTTCTCTACCATCTCTACCATGAGTACTCAGGGAGCAGTATCAGGGCCAGCCAGAGGGTCAGTGTGTTAACAGCAGCCTTAGGAGGAGGAAGAATTCTATTATCACTCAGAGACAAACACAAGGAGCGAGTGGGTGAGGAGAGAGAGTGTATACAGTAGGCCTAGAGTACATTTTGAGTCAGCATTTGTGTGTGTGTGTGTGTGTGGGCGGATTGGCTTTCTAACTCAAAATGCAATAATTCCTCTTACTGCTATCCAGTTCTTCATATAGATAATTGTGTTTCAGTTATTCAGTTTACAAGCAAGTCGATGCTGAGTTGTACCCAGAAATATCTCACATTTTCTTTGTGTGTGAGAAAGAAAGAGACGAAGGCTTCCCCCTTATTTTCTATTCATCTTCAATGTCCTTATTGAATTGTTCATATGAGCATTAATGCTTTATTTTGTCAAATGGCTTTCTTGAATAATGTCTCCTCGCTCAGTGTGGATTGATGAATATTCAGTCTCATGAATAGTTAATGGCCTATAAGAGATTTTCTCCATGCATTTTTGATCACTCCATTTTATATATAGCAGGAGAATGGTCTTTGGGTATTGTAATCCTTGTCGAAACCTACGGAGATGTAGAGAAACTACAGACACACTGCACCTCAGGTTAGAATGTCAGAGCTGGGTGGGTGCATCTGGATACAAAGCGTAGCTAGAGGAACAGGTAATGGGTCTGGTAATTTGGAAATCCTCATTTAGAATTTGGAATTGCTCATTAAGAATTTAGAATTCCTCATCAGAAATGTCAAATTGCTCATTTGGAGTTTCTGATGAGTATCAGCCTCTGTCTTTCACCATACTCATGTGCAATCTATTCAAAAACACGTTACTGTGTAAGCCTCAATGGAAAGGCTTTCACCTCGCGTACTGTAGGCAACAACCGGTTTTAATCATATTGTACCAGGTACCTGTATGTAAGTACAGGTCGTTTCATAGTCCTTACCGATGCTATTTACTTTAATCCGAGTTAACACTAAAACGTGTACAACAAAAGAAGTAGGACTAAGTGCAGGATCAACGCATGTACCTACAAGCCCGTTCCAATAACTAAACATAGGGTTATTTCACTACTACTGCAATACTCTTTCATAAAGACCTATTTTGATACAGCGTTTTGATACATCGTTTTGATACAGCGTTTTGATACAGCGTTTTGATACAGCGTTTTGATACAGCGTTTTGATACAGCGTTTTGATACAGCGTCGGGTCACTTGGCAGACTAGCTCTCTGATAGGGAACCAGAGGGGAGAGTTTGGACATGCGGTGGAGTTCGCAGTCTTGTGATCGCTCCCACTTGTTGGCAGGTAGTTAGCTGGCAAACGTTCAGCACAGGGGCGCAGCGACCCGGTCGGGTTCCCAAACCTCAAACTCCTTCATTAGGCTCTCTATCTGCCAGTGAGCCTCTGATAACAACTGAGCAGAGCTAGTCTTCTGACTGTCAAACATGTAAGCCCTGAAACTACATAACTCCGTTCTCACTCCTACAACATAACGAAGAGTTGTTTGCTCTGGTGCTAATGATACGGTAGGCAAATGATGAATCATATAAACATTTCAGTAAACAAAGATTTCCAGTAAAAACTCTGTCGCAGAGTGATGTAACAGCTACTCTGCCTTCCTAATATGGCCACGGCCCTAAGCACATCACACAGGAAGGCCCAGGGACCAGAAGAGAAGAGGACCGGAGGAGGAGGAAGTTTAGTAATGAGTGACCAATGGATGTTATTACCCAGAACCTGGCAAAGACCAATATTGAAACATTGTAACTAGCATAAGATTCAAACAAATACAATTTTGAGGGAAGCAGCAAAAATCAATTTGTCCTTCCGTTCTCGAACAACATACAGTACATTACCCAGAGATAAGACTAAATCCATTACCACATGGACACGACCGCAATCTCTGTGTACAAATCTGTAAATCTCAGCTCCATACAAAAAAACTCTGCCTTTCCCTTCCCTGCTGAAACCGGATAATATGCTGGGCATTACATGAAGGAATAACGACAGTATTTCCTTTTTGCAGGAATGATGCAACAGTGACCCGAACAGACCGTTTTGTATTGTAATGTTATCTGACTGTTATGGTCATTTTATCTGAATGTAACCCATAAAGAGTCGCTGCAGGCTTTGTGTAGATATGTAAATACGGACATAAATGAATAGTAATGTGATGTAGGCTTGCCTGGAAGTGTTAGTTATCATCACTTTATGCATGGTGTGATCACGTCACTGCTGTGGTGAACCTGAGGGGATGTAGGCAAACTAGTGGGACACTACAGGGGTCCTCTCTGGAAATATTCCACAAAACATAAAAGTCCACCAGCACGCACACACACATGAAAAATACCCTATTAGGTTGGTTGTGAAAGAAAGAAGAGAGTCCAGCATGAAAAGGCTTCCTGATTCCCTCTCATATTCTTCAAGGCCTCCATTTACTTAATTAGATACACGGAGCTGACTGAACCACAAACACTTCAGGTTTTTGTTACTACTCGGGTAGTTAATTCCGCGTAGGGTGGCGCACAATCGGCCCAGCGTCACCCAGATTTGGCCCGGGGTAGTCCGTCATTATAAATAAGAATTTGTTCTTAACTGACTTGCCTTGTTAAATAAAGGTTCAATTGAAGAAGAAGAAAAAAATGCATTGCACTCACCTTGTGTACCAGGTCTGAATCAGTCCCTGATTAGAAGGAGAGGATGAAAACCAGAACCAGAATTGGGCAGTCCCACACTAAGCCACCATTCAACTGTGGGAGGGAGGGAGAGAGAGAGAGAGAGAGAGAGAGGGAGAGAGAGAGAGAAAGAGAGAGAGACAGAGCGAGAGAGAGAGAGAGCGAGAGAGAGAGAGACAGAGAGCGAGAGAGAGAGAGCGAGAGAGGGCGAGAGAGACAGAGAGCGAGAGCGACAGAGAGCGAGAGCGAGAGAGCGAGAGAGAAAGAGAGAGAGAGAAAGAGAGAGAGAGAGAGAGAGAAAGAGAGAGAGAGGGAGAGAGAGAAAGAGAGAGATAGAGAGAGAGAGACAGAGAGCGAGCGAGAGTGAGAGAGCGAGAGGGCGAGAGAAAAAAAAAGATGGGAGGAGTGTTGGGTTTAGTTGTATTGTGTATTGAGTGTATCCATGTCTAATGTACGACAACAGGCTGTTGAGGGTATTGATCTCTGGGTCTCTGTGTCTCTGGAGAGTGAGGCTCTCTCTGGCCTCAGTCTCCCCGCAAACAGTTCAATGAAGCCTGGGCAGAGACTGCTGACTGGGCCTTACTGGACCTTCCACGGAACAACCCCCACAATTACCATTAACACAACACAATGCAGGGCAGCACAGTAACGTGATAGACAATAGCATCACGACATGGCGCAGATCACAGGACAACAAATGCCTCAAAGAACACATATAAATGTACACACTGCGCCTCACCAAGATACACTAACAGTATACAGCTAAGCACCGTTTACAGCACTAACACACTACCAGGTAACAAGCACAAGATAATGCTACTTTCGTAGGTGATAACATGCTGACTTGCCCTCGAAAACTGATCCCCTTGAAAAATCCCTTGAGAAACATTGTGACAAGGTATTTAATGGTCTCAGAGTTTTTACAGCCCGTTGCCCCAGCCACCATGTGAAACAATAAACAGAAATCCACAGAAAGTCAACCAATCACAGGGTTTTAACCGGTCCCTAATCTCGGTAAACAGGTTGCAGGGTTGCATAACTGCGTCATGAAACACGATCCGGCAGATCTGGATGTAATGTATCGGTTATGGATGTAGCATTTTCTGTACAGGTCGTTATCGTGTGCCTAGAGGGCTGTAGTAAATCTATCAGACGCACCCTGATGACATCATGTCCCCAGGGAGATGGATGGGGGCTCAATGCCAGGTCTATAGATCTTTCTCTCCCTCTCCCTCTCCCTCTCTCCCTTTATTTGATTTTTCTACCTTTCATTCTTTGGAGGAGGACTAGAGGGAATGAGACCTGTCCGTAAAGGCCAGGTTTGTGTGTTATTATAACATGGTTGGAGTCTTAATCAAGCTGATGACAGATAGCCTCGGAGGTCTAAAGGGAGTTCTACTGTCAGAGAAATGAAATGTCTAATAGCAAACATGTGTATCGCTCCTCAGAGAGAGAGAAAGGGAGATATGGAGGTTGACAGAGCGATGGAGAGAAAGAGAGAGAAAGGGAGATATGGAGGGAGACAGAGCGATGGAGAAAGAGAGAGAAAGGGAGATATGGAGGGAGGCAGAGCGATGGAGAAAGAGAGAGAAAGGGAGATATGGAGGGAGGCAGAGCGATGGAGAGAAAGAGAGAGAAAGGGAGATATGGAGGTTGGAGGGAGACAGAGCGATGCGATGGAGGGAAGAGCGATGGAGAGAAAGAGGAGAAAGGGAGATATGGAGGGAGGCAGAGCGATGGAGAAAAGAGAGAAAGGGAGATATGGAGGGAGGCAGAGCGATGGAGAGAAAGAGAGGGAGATATGGAGGGAGAGAGCGATGGAGAGAAAGAGACAAGAGGAGAGAAAGAGAGAGAAAGGGAGATATGGAGGGAGGCAGAGCGATGGAGAGAAAGAGAGAGAAAGGGATGGAGAGAGAGAGAGAGAGAAGGGAGATATGGAGGGAGGCAGAGGAGAGAAAGAGAGAGAAAGAAAGGGAGATATGGAGGGAGGCAGATGGAGAGAAAGAGAGAGAAAGAGAATGGAGGGAGATATGGAGGGAGGCAGAGCGATGGAGAGAAAGAGAGAGAAAGGGAGATATGGAGGGAGGCAGAGCGATGGAGAGAAAGAGAGAGAAAGGGAGATATGGAGGGAGACAGAGCGATGGAGAGAGAGAGAGAGAAAGGGAGATATGGAGGGAGGCAGAGCGATGGAGAGAAAGAGAGAGAAAGGGAGATATGGAGGGAGGCAGAGCGATGGAGAGAAAGAGAGAGAAAGGGAGATATGGAGGGAGGCAGAGCAGAGAGAAAGAGAGAGAAAGGGAGATATGGAGGGAGGCAATGGGAGAGAGAGAGAGAGAGAGAGAAGAGGAGATATGGAGGGAGACAGAGCGATGGAGAGAAAGAGAGAAAGGGAGATATGGAGGGAGAGATATGGAGGGAGGCAGAGCAGATGGAGAGAAAGAGAGAGAAAGGGAGATATGGAGGGAGGCAGAGCAATGGAGAGAGAGAGAGAAAGGGAGATATGGAGGGAGGCAGAGCGATGGAGAGAGAGAGAGAAAGGGAGATATGGAGGGAGGCAGAGCGATGGAGAGAAAGAGTGACTATCTGCCACCACATTTCTGCCTGTCAGTATCACTCTCTGAGATCCTACTATTTCCTCTTCACTCTACAGAAGGCTTTCTCTGTGGAGGTTGAGGATTTGACCTTCAGTCTCACCCTCAATGACAGATGAATGTATGAAAAGCCAGTGCACAAACAATCCCCTATTGGAGGTTTCATTTTGCCTGACCATTAGCCGCACAACAGAATAATAAAGACATCATTTCAATCAGCACAAACAGATAGCCAGTTTCCCAGCTCTGACATGATGATGTGTTTGCTTTCATAGCATATACTGCAACGTTATTCTAAATGACACTTCGCCTACAAAGATATTAGAGCTGTGTACCAAATGTATTCTACTGTAGTAAGCTGGGTCGGACATTACCGCCCTCGGTAGACAAGGTCAAACACAAGCCTGTAATACAGTAATGGTAATTGCATGATTCTTTAATGGGATTGCTGTACTGCTGACAGAAATATGACCATATGAATTATTCCAACATATAATCTATTCCAAAACACTTCATAGTATGGGACTTCATTATGGCTGGAGGGGAACTAGGCTAGGTTTGTTTTCTGGGTTTGTCCCACATTAACATAAGGAGTATCTCACAAACAGGCACGTATCTACACACGTCGTTGTAGGCTACACATATATTCACAAACAGCAACAAGTCCACCCACACACACCCACACACACACACACACACAGACACACACACACACACACACACACACACACACACACACACACACACACACACACACACACACACACACACAGACTAACACACACACAGACTAACACACACACGCACACACACACACACACACACACACACACACACACACACACACACACACACACACACACACACACACACACACACACACACACACACACACACACACACACACACACACACACACACACACACACACACACACACACACACACACACACACACACACACACACACACACACACACACACACACACACACACAGACTAACACACACACAGACTAACACACACACGCACACACACACACACACACACACACACACACACACACACACACACACACACACACACACACACACACACACACACACACACACAGGCTGATAAGATCATTGAGATTTAAAAAAGATTCACATGACCACAGCCTGCTTGCCAACAGTTATAAAGGCAGCAGCTGAGTGCCGAGTGCCAAGTCTGAGACAACACAATATTGTATCTGATAGCAGGAGGATATGAAGATCTAACGGTGACAACAGAGTCCCAAATGGCACCCTATTCCCTATGTAGTGTTTGAAATCCTTTTTTAAGGAAACATCACTGGTGAGTGAGTATGCACCGCAGACTCGTTACTATCCAGTTACATACTAGGACAGGAGAGAAGAGTAGTGAACATACTGTTCTAGCTAGAGGAGATGGCATTTGCAACTACACTACTATGTTCAAGTCAAACTCAGTATTGTCTTCCTCATGAGATGTTGTAGAATCTTTTCTATGTGTCAACTGTTACATATTTTGGAATTACTCCCAACTCCCAATGGCTTTGATATTAACACACTGGCACATTAAAACAAGTGAGCGGACCAGTCTCATTCTAGAGCAGACTAGCCCCCTCTAGTGTTGAATCAGCCCCACTTCGCTGTCCCTCTCTTGTCCCCCCACACCCACTGCAGCACTACTGAAACAGACCCCAGCTCTACTTAAAGACCATGCAGAGAGAGAGAGAGAGAGAGAGAGAGAGAGAGGGAGAGAGAGAGAGAGAGGTGGCTCCTGTCCCATTGTCTCAGAGAGAGAGAGAGAGAGAGAGAGGTGGCTCCTGTCCCATTGTCTCAGAGAGAGAGAGAGAGAGAGAGAGAGAGAGGTGGCTCCTGTCCCATTGTCTCAGAGAGAGAGAGAGAGAGAGAGGTGGCTCCTGTCCCATTGTCTCAGAGAGAGAGAGAGAGAGGTGGCTCCTGTCCCATTGTCTCAGAGAGAGAGAGAGAGCGAGAGAGAGAGAGAGAGAGAGAGGTGGCTCCTGTCCCATTGTCTCAGAGAGAGAGAGAGAGAGAGAGAGAGAGAGAGAGAGAGAGATTGTCTCAGAGAGAGAGAGAGAGAGAGAGAGGTGGCTCTTGTCCCATTGTCTCAGAGAGAGAGAGAGAGAGAGAGAGTGGCTCCTGTCCCATTGTCTCAGAGAGAGAGAGAGAGAGAGAGACAGAGAGAGGTGGCTCCTGTCCCATTGTCTCAGAGAGAGTATCAGCTGTAGATGTCCAGAGCAGAGCATAACAAGCGACGTATCCGTGTCATCTCATTTTTGTGAGTCAGACAGAGTGTTTTTAACGGGACGCTGTGAGGAAAGTGATCCAATACCACTACTGTGAAAGCTGAAAGCCACGTAGGTCCGATAACAGTGAGTGGGGATTATGAATGAATAGGATCCTGGAGTGTGTGGTTGACTGTCATTCACAGCTCAAGCCTCTGGTTTTCATCCCCTCCTTTTAATCAGGGACTGATTCAGACCTGCTACTACACGAGGCGAGTGGAATGAACTGCCAGGTAGAAACAAAAAACAGATGTGTTTCGGCCCTCCAAGACCGGAAGTGAACAGCCCTGTACTAAAGCAATTTTTTGGACCACACACTGCCTTCAAAAGAGTTAACCAACACTGCAAAATGTAGCCTACAAGCAACAAACTACTGCAAACATGCCGTCAACATTGTCATTTACTGATGCCCTGAGTAGATGAACCTCTGGTGCACCAAACCTTCTTCTAAATGAACTGTATTGATCAGCGATGTTAACATCAATGCAAATCCTCCCAGCAGTTAATGTGTTTCTGGAGGCAGCTAGATGAAGTTCATAGGCTAATGTGTGACTCAGTGCATTCACAAACTCAGTGAAAGCTGTTCTCTGCAGAGGGAGAGACATACAAACACACACGCACGCACACACTTTTCTAATTACAAAGAGTAACTAAATCGTGTGTGTGTGTGTGTGTAATTGAGGGTAGAGTTCCTAAACTGCAGGCCCAGCAGCATGCAGAGCTGTGTCAACACAGGGGTGGACTGGCTGGATTTCAGTACAGTACAGGAGTCAGCAATCTATCATGGTTTAGGTGGACTTCAAACACCAGTCTCTATAGATGTATCCAAAAAAAGCAGTCAGGTTTACCAGATAATATCCTTTATGAAGTGTATTAATGTCGCATGTGTAGTATTGACTGAATTATGTCAGATAATGAGCGATAGGAGCAAAAAGAACCGCGCATAAATGATTCTTTTTGTAATAGAGAGGGGTAGCAACCTTAAATGAGCAACAGACTATATGAAGACTATTTATCTTGATGCCAAATAGAATGGAGAAGATTAGATTAGAAGATAACTTTGTTTGTGATGTCAGTCTGTTAAAGTATACTGAATAACATGTTCAGTCAATACACCATAATTCAAGGACATTCATCAGTTTAGCAGTCCAAATGTACAGTCTATTATATACAGCATGTCACCTCCTCCAGATCATGTCTGTCCGATGACCTCGCTTAGCATCTAGTGGAATCCTCCTCTAACATCCTGACAGTCAGGCCACAGTTAAGCTGCCCTACCCTGACAGGGTCATGCTAGTCACACACGCACGCACGCAGACACACACACATACACACACCAGCCAGACACCCATTGCTGAAACCCATTCTTGTTTCGGCTAACATATGGCGTTCTGCCTTGTTTAGCATTGAGGCCCAGTGATTCAGTATCCTCAAACACAACTTTGCCATTTGATTTGGGAACAGAAATGTGCTAACAATGGTCAAGTTCATCCTCCTCTAAATCTAGAGGCCAGTTAGTCAGTGGGGCGGGAAGGCAGCATACCACCGAGACAAAGAGACTAGCTAATCTCTGACAAGCAGAGATGGATTAAGAGAGGGAGAAGGGTCAGGCCTGGGAATGTTTTAGACAAATCACTCCTTGGACCAACGCAGCTGGAGTTTGTCAACCTCCTCACAGAGCTAACAAGACAGTCCAAGATAAGATGACAGGGAGGCTGAGGAGGAGGGAAGCATCATGACAAAACAGAACCATGAAGGAATGAACATTTACTGTTTTAACACATCCTATTCATCCCGCTAACTCACACTGCCAGAGAAAATGAGAAAGGGCTCGTATAACGTTGGGACCGTGTTGGCTATCAACGAGACGTAATCCAAAGCAGTGATAGGGCAAGGATTATTTGTCTGTCTACTACTTTTTCTGTGTGAAAGGCTAAGGTCTATATAGATTCACAGATGAACTATACTCCTGGGGAGTTGTTTTAAAAATGTAGATTTCCACCTAAATAGACATACCCCAAAGTAATTAGAGAGCCATAACCAATAACTAGTCATGCTTACACTATCATAAAGATTAAGATCTCACCTTTTTGGTCAATTTATTTTTATACATTGCTGAGGTGTAGCCACTTTTGAAGACACAAGCTCAAGAACACAGTACAAATATGATGCAACATTTATTTTTTCCTATTCAACAAAATTGGGGGAACAGTGCTTGAAATTCTTTCAAAATATAGTAAACAATCAAATAATAAATTACTTACTATAATATTTCACATTTCTTATAACTAAAATAAATATGATCATACTTAGTGACAGTACAAAATTGGCACCATTTAATATAACTGATGACAGAGTATTTTCTGCCCACTGTCTGCTGGCTCGTTACAACTTCAGCTTTAAGCAGAACGTGGTCTTGTTTAAATTCGACATAATTATTTTGTCTTTTTTCAGGTTCTGAGAAAATCATAGTGAGACTGCTTTTGCTGCAATCTCTAGGGTCTCCCGTTTCATATGCTGTATTGTAAGGGGAGCAGCGAGGTTCACAGGCAGTGGAAATCGATCCTCTGTCTGGATAGGCCAGACAATGTGATGCGGTAGTCCCTATGCAAATGAGGTGTCAGGTTTCACGTTCTGCATCTCAGATAAGAGCAGAGAACGACGAGCGAAGCGGGACAACCAGCGCGTTCACGGAGTGCACAGCAATTGATGTCGCCCCGTTCACGGAGCGCTCCGTACACAAAAATGTCGGTCGGAATTGGTCCAGAACCGCTCAAAGCCCCCCCAAAAAGGGACTTAACGTTTAAGAGGTTTTAAACATGCTTTTAATCTGTAAAATGTATCTGGCTCTGTGATACTGTATCTGAATAGAGCGTACAACAACAAGTCATCTGTTCTGTTGGTTGTCTGTCAAACCTAAACCATATGATCCCTCCATCCTCTAAACACCTCATGATATTAAATCAGAAGGCTGCAAAGGAACATTGCATATAATCTGCCTCCTCTTTAGCTCCCCGCCCTCTTCCTCTCGGTGACGAGGCTATCCGACTCCCTTCAATCTCTCCCATTTCCAATTATAGCCCTGTGTCAACATGGAGATGAGAGCGAGCAAGAGAGAAAGAAACAGATCTGGTTAAACAGCAGCTAGAGTGAGGAGGTAGGCATCTTCCATCTCAGATAAAAGAGGGGGAAACAGAGGAGAAGCTAGGGGGAAGCGGAGGAGAAGCTAGGGGGAAGCGGAGGAGAAGTGGAGGAGAGGATAGGGGGACCCGGAGGAGAAACGGAGGAGAAGCAGAGGAGAAGCTAGGGGGAAGCGGAGGAGAAGCGGAGCAGAAGCTAGGGGACCCGGAGGAGAAGCGGAGGAGAAGCGGAGGAGAAGCTAGGGGGAAGCGGAGGAGAAGCTAGGGGGAAGCGGAGGAGAAGCGGAGGAGAAGCGGAGGAGAAGCTAGGGGGAAGCGGAGGAGAAGCTAGGGGGAAGCGGAGGAGAAACGGAGGAGAAGCTAGGGGGAAGCGGAGGAGAAGCGGAGGAGAAGCTAGGGGGAAGCGGAGGAGAAGCTAGGGGGAAGCGGAGGAGAAGCGGAGGAGAAGCGGAGGAGAAGCTAGGGGGAAGCGGAGGAGAAGCTAGGGGGAAGCGGAGGAGAAACGGAGGAGAAGCTAGGGGAAGCGGAGGAGAAGCGGAGGAGAAGCTAGGGGGAAGCGGAGGAGAAGCGGAGGAAAAGATAGGGGGACCCGGAGAAGAGGCTGGCCCCTGGCCCTGGCCTTTAGTTATGGACAGGCAGATATTCATTCAGTCAGGCTAATTAGTGTATAACGTCCCTGTTAGTAATAGAAGCTAACCACTAACATAAACCATACGCCTGCTGCACTGCCACTGATACACAGAGAACAAACACACTGATAACATGTGGAACACTCAACTCATTGCTAACAACCCAGGAATGAGAACTGTGCTCATTGTGCTCATTACACAAACCACTCTGGTACAAAGACTATTCCCGGAGACATTAATGGCTTTGATATTTAGATGTTGCATGGGAGTCTACAATAGAGCTGCTTTGAGTCAGAGTTGAACTCAGGTTGTGGTGAATAACCTCAGTCAGAGAGGTTCCTTTTTTTGGCCAATGTTCCAGAGCTGAATGCCTGGCTAACTAGCGTGAAGCATCTTTCCCTGATTACATTCACATAGAACTGGAGGAAATTGGCCCCTCCATCATCTAAATTTGTAAACCTCCTGACCCAATGCGTTTCAGTGAGCGCTAAAACAAAGAAGTGATTTTGCGGGTCTCTTAGGAATTCCCCTGCTGTTAATTTTACAATTAGAAGCTTATCCAGCACAGCTTAGCTACTAGCGCCGACACAACCACACTAGCTAATCAGCTTGGTCACAGTGGTGAGGCTCTTAAACAAACGTGACCCACTTGTGTGTGTGTACATGCATGCAAGATTGTGTGTGAGTGCGTTATGGTGTGTGCGCTCGTGCGTACGTGCGTGTTAGCATTTGCGACTTTTCTCTGGCATTGGAGTCTGAATGAGTGGCAACTCACAGTGGAAACCTCATTCAAGGGGAACCCCAGTGGCTTAAGTAAATGAATGCTCATAGCAAGCTTCTAATGCTACACACGGACTTCACAAATCTATGTATTTATGACATAGATAATGTACATGGAGAGATGACCTTTCTTATCATATAGTAATGTACAGATTGGCATATCAGCAATACACTCAAAGCGAAAGCCTACTCTTCAGCCGTCAAGTTTTCTGGCTCCTTGTTTGACCACCCGCAGTCTCACAGTGAGCTCAGTGCATAACACGTCCTCTCCCAACCCCAGTCCCACAGTGAGCTCAGTGCATAACACGTCCTCTCCCAACCCCAGTCCCACAGTGAGCTCAGTGCATAACACGTCCTCTCCCAACCACAGTCCCACAGTGAGCTCAGTGCATAACACGTCCTCTCCCAACCCCAGTCTCACAGTGAGCTCAGTGCATAACACGTCCTCTCCCAACCCCAGTCTCACAGTGAGCTCAGTGCAACCCCAGTCCCACAGTGAGCTCAGTACATAACACGTCCTCTCCCAACCCCAGTCTCACAGTGAGCTCAGTGCATAACACGTCCTCTCCCAACCCCAGTCTCACAGTGAGCTCAGTGCATAACACGTCCTCTCCCAACCCCAGTCCCACAGTGAGCTCAGTGCATAACACGTCCTCTCCCAACCCCAGTCTCACAGTGAGCTCAGTGCATAACACGTCCTCTCCCAACCCCAGTCTCACAGTGAGCTCAGTGCATAACACGTCCTCTCCCAACCCCAGTCCCACAGTGAGCTCAGTGCATAACACGTCCTCTCCCAACCCCAGTTCCACAGTGAGCTCAGTGCATAACACGTCCTCTCCCAACCAGTCTCACAGTGAACTCAGTGCATAACACGTCCTCTCCCAACCCATCTCACAGTGAGCTCAGTGCATAACACGTCCTCTCCCAACCCATCTCACAGTGAGCTCAGTGCATAACACGTCCTCTCCCAACCCATCTCACAGTGAGCTCAGTGCATAACACGTCCTCTCCCAACCCCAGTCTCACAGTGAGCCCCAGTCTCCCACAGTGAGCTCAGTGCATAACACGTCCTCTCCCAACCCCAGTCTCACAGTGAGCTCAGTGCATAACACGTCCTCTCCCAACCCCAGTCTCACAGTGAGCTCAGTGCATAACACGTCCTCTCCCAACCCCAGTCTCACAGTGAGCTCAGTGCATAACACGTCCTCTCCCAACCCCAGTCCCAGGTCTCCAGGAGGGATTCAACAGCATACCGTTTCACAACAGCATACCAGCATTGACTGAGGCCAATGCTATCTACGACATCAGAACAACATACAGTCTCACTGAAGTTCTTACTACGATCAAAATCAAGTTTCTAGAATGCACTCTCGGAAGAGAATAAATCCTGCCAGAAGTCGAGAGGGCCTGGCACTATAAGGTTATGCTGCATTTTTATCAAAATTATTGCGTTATTGACATAGTACTCTAGATACCCCGATTCATGTTGTTAAGTTCAAAAGAATACAATTTAACAATTGCTGGCACCATTCAAACCGATGAGGGTTTGGTACTTTAAAACCAATTATTTCAGAATCCTCATTTTGCAGGTAGAACCCTATAGTCCCAAAAATCTCAAAGAGCTGGATTATTTTTATCCCATTCCCGGTTTTACAGAGGGAAGAATCCCGTTAAGCACACATTCCAGCTACGAAGGGGCGTTGCCGGTACATTCCAGCTGCAGAGGGACCATGCCGGAACATTCCAGGCCATAAAATCCCCCATCCGTCTCTCTATCCCTGACTCTGTCTTCACTCTCTCTCTCTCTCCACCGGCACACTCAGACTCTCGTTAACTCCACAGACGAGAATACCGAGGCACAACGCCAGAGAGAAAGCCCCACACGGCACATACACAGACTACATACTACCGTAGAGTGACAAAGGTGTGTGTGTGTGTGTGTGTGTGTGTGTGTGTGTGTGTGTGTGTGTGTGTGTGTGTGTGTGTGTGTGTGTGTGTGTGTGTGTGTGTGTGTGTGTGTGTGTGTGTGTGTGTGTGTGTGTGTGTGTGTGTGTGTGTGTGTGTGTGTGTGTGCGTGCGTGCGTGCGTGCGTGCGTGCGTGCGTGCGTGCGTGCGTGTGTGTGTGTGCGTGCGTGTGTGTGCTTGCGTTCTTCCACTTGCTCAGGTGAATGTCCTCTCTGAACCCTCAGATGAGATTTGAACAGGAAGAAAGACCTGATCATGTGACAGCTTCCTGCTCACCTGTTCACCTGTCAACAAATCCTTCAGACAGTCCCAGGCAGAGCACTGACCCATAGAGGAGAAGGAAGGTAGTTGTCTGACTTTCAGTAGCACCAGATGTGCTACTATCTGCTCCTGTTCCCTTCCACTGTATGTTGCATTTGGCTCAGAGAATCAAACGCCATACTTGCCCTGAACTGGTTGAGAGAAGGATGGGTCCCACCTATAGATCTGGTCCTTTTCTATGTTTCTCACAGTTCTCAGCCTATATGTTTTGTACTATACCATTGTTGTGTTTGGCCTCACTTTGAAGGAAACAGGTATGGGCCCTTTGTTAGTCATAGAGTGATACATGACTTGAGGCACAGTGCAAATAGAGCTGAATTCAAATTAATTCCTGGTTTCACTTGAGGAAGTGAAAAGTCTGTCACCCTTTCCTCTAAGCTTTATCTTTATCACACACTTCTCTTACTTCTCTCTCTCTCCCTCTCCCCCTCACTCTCCCTCCCTCTCTCCTGCTCTTCATCTCTCTCTCAGTTTGAACTAGAGGAATTCCTCCAGGAAAAACAGGCCAGTCTCCTCTCTCTGTTTGCCAAGAAAACGTCCTGGTGGAAGAGAGACTCCCTCTCTCATCTCTGACAACTCAGCTTCCCATCATCAACCCTTCCCTAGAGCCCTCATCCTCTCCTCTCACCCACTCCTCTAAAATACTCTCACCCTTCATAGTGCATATTCACTGTTTTGCAATGTACAGTAACCTCAGGAGCACTCTGTGGGTTAGCACCATGGTGTAGCCGGAGGACAGCTAGCTTCTGTCTTCCTCTGGGTACATTGACTTCAATACAATGCCTAGAAGGCTCATGGTTCTCACCCCCTTCCATAGACTTACACAGTAATTATGACAACTTCCGAAGGATGTCCTCCAACCTATCTGAGCTCTTGCAGCATGAACTGACATGTTGTCCACCCAATCAAAGGATCAGAGAATTAATCTAGTACTTAGAAAATAGGTGAACAGTTTTGAACAAATTAATTTCTTCCAAAATGAAAGAGAGAGAGAGAGAGAGAGAGAGAGAAAGAGAGCAAGCTATATTTCGTAGTATATATTTCTTCACTTAATAACCTACTCAAATACCTGGCTCAAACAGAGATCTGTTATCTAGCTGGCTATGGCTATCCAACACTGTAACTCCTCCATGTCAAGGTAAGCTTTTGGTTTTAGTAATTTAGTGTAACTGATCAACTGCTTGCTGCTGACTATACACTGTACTGCATGATTTAAGTTTTAGTCACATGCACAAGTACAGTGAAATGCCTTTCTTGCAAACTCAAAACCCAACAATGCAATCAACAACAATAATCAATAACAATGTATTACTAGGGAAAAAACACTAGAAATAGAATAGGAAATATTAAGTACACAATAAAGTAAGCATACTATACTACTATATGAATGTAGTGGGTTTACTAATGTGTTAGTTCTAGTAGCTATGTCGACGATGAGTGTAGGCTGTGTGTAGCGGTTAGCGTTCATGATATGAAGGTTTGGCTTGAAAAAAGAAACTCCTGGTCACAGACAACTGATGTGTTGTGCACTGAAGTCCATGAGCGAAAGGAAAGGGTGAGAGGAGGAGGGCGCGTAAATAGATGCAAGAAGGAATTATATATACAATGAGCTGTTTACATGTGGCTGCTATGAAAGTGAACTGTGTTTGCATGTGATTCAGGGGTGTATTCATTGCGCCGATTCTGTTGAAAACATTTCTGAAATGGAATAAACATACCTGAATTTGTCCAATTGAAATGCTTGTTTACAACGGTTGGACTAATGATTACACCCTAGATCAGCTATATGCAGGCAAGAGTGTGCACGGTGGTATTGAACGTGTCACAGTCTGTCACCTTGATTACTCAAAATGTTCTCGACCTGAGCACCTACGGTGTAAACTTCATTCATTGGCTAGGTTGCAACAACTTCATGATGGGTACAGGGAAAATTCTAGTATCATGTAGTAGCCTAAACCTACCAATGTTACATTGAACTGGGTGAATGGAATATGAATGGCAGTCATTCAACACGCTGTAATAGAAACAAAAATAATCATCCTCCCTCATCTTAAACGGCACAGACCGCGACTGGTGTGAGTGTGTCTGTGCACGTCTGTGCCTCCGTGTTGTGCATAGGTTCACAGCAGGTTCAGTTCAGGCAGCAGTCCTTCCCTTGACCTTTGAACCCAGCCACAAAAACAAGAGGTCAGGGAGAATAACTATCTTATCACCCTCAGTAACATCACTAGTCAGTCTCACAGGGGGTGGTCACAATGGATCTCCAGGAAAGACCAATGGATCAATGATTCTTGGTACTGAAGCCCATTGGAACTCAATAAATGCCATTGACTGGTCACGAGCCATTGATTGCTCACTTTATTACTGTAAGATCTCCATACAGATGACTTAGTCCAGCCGTACTCAACAGACAGACTGGCGGTCTGGATCCAGAACCAGAACCGCGTCCCGACCAAAAACAGTTGGTAGTTTATCGCAGTTGCAATGCCTGGGTTATGGGTTCAGTATGAAAGGGACCGGTATGAAAATGTATGCACTGTACTGTAAGTTGCTCTGGATAAGTGTCTACAAAATAAACAACGTGATCAGCCCTTTGAACGGCCATTCAAACTTACCCCCCTGATCAAAAGTAGTACCCTATATCACGTTGCATTGGGGACACAGATTCTACCATGGTATCTGCTGATATGAAGGCCAGAGCAGGTATAGCAAAGGAAACCTTGAACAGAACAGCTAGATAGGAGGCAAGTTCACAATCACCTGGTCAACTATTAACATGGTCCACCACTCACTACCTGGTTTATCATAGATGCATACCCACACACCTCTCTCTCATTGAGTCCACGTGGTCTCCTCTATCGTGGCTACGGTTGCATCACAAACAGATACAGTTTGTTTTGTCTGTGTGTGCATCCGTGACATGTGAGTGTGCACAGGTATGCAATGTAAGAATCTTCATGACTGTACATGGCCGGGTGATTAGGGGTTTACATGTGTTTATGTCAGTGGTGGCTGTCGGGTCGGCGATAAAGGAGAACAGGCTCATTGTAATGACTGGGATGGAATAAATTAAATGCTGTAATAATTGTCTTGAGTATCTTTCCATCCATTCCAGTCCCACCGTTACGATGAGCCTGTCCTCCTAAACCTACGCTCTCCAGCCTCCTCTATCACGGTGCCCCGTTGAAAGTCACTGAGCTCTTCAGTAAGGCCATTCTACTGCCAACGTTTGTCTATGGAGATTGCATGGATGTGTGCTCGATTTAATACACCTGTCAGCAACTGGTGTGGCTGAAATAGCCAAATCCACCAATTTGAAGGGGTGTCCACATACCTTTGTATATATAGTGCAAGAGCAGAATGAAGACTGACCTACCTCACTGCTGACTCCTCCATGATCCCCCTCCTTTCTCTCTTGAACTCTCTTAGTAGATTCTCCGTCTAATGCCCCTATCTCGCAGTCTGGAAATGCAGTCTGCTCTGCCCTCTCTCTTTCCACTATTTTCTCTTCTCCCTCTCTCCTCTCTTTCTCTTATTACCCTCTCACTTACTCTACCCTCCCCTCTCACTTACTCTACCCTCCCCTCTCACTTACTCTACCCTCCCCTCTCACTCTATCACTCGCTTACTCCCCTCTCGCTATTTAACTCTCAATGTCCTCCACCTTCCCACTTTCTCTCCCTCTCTTTTCGCATCTCTCTCTCTCTCGCTCTCTCCACTCCCTCCCTCTCTCTCCCTCTCCCCTCTCTCCCTCTCTCCCTCTCTCCCCTCCCTCCCTCCCTCTCCCCCTCTCTCGCTCTCTTTCTCTCTCGCTCTCTCCCTCTCTGCAGACAGTTGACTCAGAGCCAGGGTCCAGAGGCCGGTATGAGTGGAATTTAAACAGGGCAGAGAGCAGAAACAATCGTTCCTTTGCGGTTAATATCTTTTTTCTTTCTCCCTGAGCTGAACTCGTGCACACACATGGGTTATATTCCCTACACAGCTAAGGCAAGGTGCACACACCCACAGACACAGAAACACACACATACACATGGATTACATTCCCAGAGGAGCAGACAGCTGTATTTAAGCACAACGCTCATTCCCATCTTTCGCTCAGTCTGCTCCCTCCATCGGTTCGGCCCTGTCTGCTCCCTCACTCCGTTCGGCCCTGTCTGCTCCCTCACTCCCCTGCCTCTCCTCTGCCTGTCTTCTCCTTTCCAATCATTAACTCTTGTCAGAGGCAGGGACTGCGCTGATGAGCTACTGAATGTTACATAATGGGAAAATACTCAACTCTGAAGGTCTGAAGACTTTGTTGAATCTCAAATGCTTGGTCAAAAGCTAAAAGTAGAAGTGATAAAATCATATGACCCACACATTGAGGTTTGTGTATTCCAAAAGTCCTTGGAAGGTCCCAGACAGGGAGACAGACAGGGAGACAGACAGACCGACAAACAGACAGACAGACACACCCTTGATGCATTACAGATGCCCCTCTCTACTGTTTCACACTTCCCATCTATCGTTCTATTCCTGTTCCACCTCCTTCCTTCTTTTCATCTATCGTTCCACTCCTTCTGTTCCAGCTCTGTCTTCCTTTCCAGCTGTGCTATGTCAGTCTCAACCCTCCTTCCCGCCTTCCCTTCGTCTTTGCATCAGGGAGGCCTTGGAGAATCAACAGCTTAACCACACCTGTCTCAGCAAGGCTTCTGTGTCTGATGCTACATGGCATTCAAACTGTAATGGTTTGTGCAACATAACTGGTTGGAAGGTAATGCACTCGACTGGAGCTCTACATTGCTTTGCGCTGTGAGTGACCAGTTTAATGTTTCTTGCCACAGCTTAGTCATTGATTCCGGGTTGGTTCTGATTGGTTCCGGCCCAGTAATACTAAGCTGTGGCAAGAAACATGAATGTGGTCACTCGCAGCACACAACAATGTAGCGCTCCAGTCTAGCGCATGACCTTCTATCTCAACAGCCTGGAGATACGGTCTCCGCTTGTCATTCCCGCTATACAAACTCTTCCTCAGCCCTGTCCACATAACTCACTGTGGTCTCTCTGATAGTCCAAGGGCACACTAGTAGGATTGACGTTGGCTTAGTATGGTTCTGTTTTTTTCTTTACACTGTTTTCTAAGAGCTCCTCACACACAAAGACTCAGCTGTACTAGTGGAGACGGTTTCTCATTGATACTGCCCATTTTCCAACCTTCGCTATCTCTCCGGCAGAATGTATAGTGTATAGCCTCTGTTGTGTTCTGCTTCATTCATAAGCCAGGGAGGGATGCTGCCAAATGAGAGCAGGCTACGATGTTATCTTCAACACGAGGTAGGGGAGGAGAGATTTACAAGGTTTGTTTATGTGAGGCATGGCAGAAAGCCAAAATAACACCAGGTTTACTGTGAGTGTCTATAATTCTGCCATATATGAGCAAAAGCGATGGCAGGCACCGCATTCCATTGGTAGAACAGGATCTTTGCCTATTGGCTGCAAATATAACTGCGCATATCTTTGGCAGACCCCCCACCCTCTCTCTCTCTTCTTAAAACATCCCTTAAGAAACACTCTTAAATCATATTCAACAGTGAGATCCATATCAACAGTCCATCAGCAGATCATTAACACAACATGCATTTCTCAACCAGGGCTGCAAGTTGTCGAATCCATTTGTTGTCTTGTTTGCTGGGAGCGTTAGCTGTTGTCTATCTCCGGTCCAGGACGCTAAGTGCACATTCCCTGGACCAGGGCTAGCAAACACTATGTCAAGCAAGCCACTTTTATTCAACGTTCACTATTAGACAGGCCTCCTAGCATTTGCTTGGTCAACTATACTGTACAGTAATGGTCCAAAAGCGACTGTGTATCACAATGGAACACAACTTCTGCGAATCCATCTCAAATACCATGGAGCTAAAACACACTTGATCCACGAGAAGCGGTAGGAACATTGAAAAAGAGTATCAGGCCTATCTGAACCGGGTGAACTATGAAACAGTGCAGATGGACAGTCTCCGCTGAACTGATTAAAAATGACACTACTGTTCATTGTCCCCATAGACATATGTACAGCATGCACACACACGTGCACGTGCACGGACACACACACATACACACACACCCACCCACACGTACACACCGGTGTTGCAACAGTGACTCCATCAATAGCCAGACTGTAGACTTGGAACACTTCACTGTCATTCTAAACATATTACTTTATTTGGATTCACAATGACACAACGGGCCTTATTTGTCAGCCTTTTACCACAAAAGAACCGAATCTCCATACGGATGCTTGGCCTCGTGAACCTTCACCGGTCAGTGACCCGACTTCAAATCAACTTCAGTAAGAATGTTTCGCGAGCTGTTTTGATACACACGCACACATACACGCAGAAAAACACGCACACATACACACACAAACAAACCCACGCACACATACACACACAAACAAACCCACGCACACATACACACACAAACAAACACACACACACATACATGCACAAACACACATACCTAAACCTTGATTTATGACAGTCTGACCACACCACAGCCTGAGGTCTCTCTCTCTTTCTATTCTTCCTTCCTCTCTCCCTCCCTCTCCTCTGGGATTCAACGGCACCCAGAGAGCCACAAATCTCCTCCTTTTCTCTTTCTTTCCTTTTTCCGTCCTCTCCCCCCTTCTCCCTGGCCAATTATGACATTCCAGGGCCCCATCCTTTGTTTTCTCTGCCGACCATTAGGTGTTAATTTAGTGCTAATCTGTAGAGCAACACAACCGCAAGGCAAACGTGTGTGGGTTTCAGACAGTCACGGGGTGTCCGTAATTACGCACACACACAAATGCACACACACATACACACCCGCTGCGTTCTCTCATTAAGCCTTGAGGGGGCTCAAGGCTTTTTACAGTGTAAAATGAAGGTTCTGATACAGGTGTAATATATTAAGCATGGTCTATCTCACCTTGGCTTGTGAGGGAGGGAGGGAGGGAGGGAGGGAGGGAGGGAGGGAGGGAGGGAGGGAGGGAGGGAGGGAGGGAGGGAGGGAGGGAGGGAGGGAGGGAGGGAGGGAGGGAGGGAGGGAGGGGGAGGGAGGGAGGGAGGGAGGGAGGGAGGGAGTCATCCCCTCCTGCTGAGTGTGGAACAGGTAGAGACAGGTTTCTGGAACTACAGGAATGTGTGGTCATCTCAACTTCATACAGCTGGAGACGGCGGTCCCTCTGAACACACACACACAGACGGAAACACACACACACGGAAACACACACACGCACACAGATGCATATCACTGCTGTAAGAGAGTAGTTCGGGTAAGGTGTGCATAATGCTGCAACACCATGTGACTCCTCCTGCGTGTGTGAGTGTGTGTGTGAGTTATTTTCTCTCCTCTGAGAGGTCGACACGTACACCCAGTCGCCACAACACTGACCATGTCGCTGAGACATCGTAACCCAGTCAGAAGCTGACGTTGAACTTGGTTGTCATCACCCACTTATTCCACAGCCACAGACCATCATGTTGTAACAAAAGACCTGTCCTCTCCAGTCTTGTGCCTCATCCTCCTGGTGTTCAGCATCTAAAACACACACACACACACACGCACACACCACACACACACACACACACACAAACGACCCCCTCTCCTCTAAACTCCTCCCCCCCCTCTTATTATCTGTTTCAACTCTCTATTATCCTTCACTCCACCTTCCCTTCATCCTCCTCCTCTTTCCTCTAAACTCCTCCCCCTCTTATTATCTGTTTCAACTCTCTATTATCCTTCACTCCAACTTCCTTTTATCCTCCTCCTCTTTCCTCTAAAATCCTCCCCCTCTTATTCTGTCTCAACTCTCTATTATCTTTCACTCCACCTTCCCTTCATCCTCCTCCTCTTCCCTAAACTCCTCCCCCTCTTATTATCTGTTTCAACTCTCTATTATCCTTCACTCCACCTTCCCTTCATCCTCCTCCTCTTTCCTCTAAACTCCTCCCCCCTCTTATTATCTGTTTCAACTCTCTATTATCCTTCACTCCACCTTCCCTTCATCCTCCTCCTCTTTCCTCTAAACTCCTCCCCCTCTTATTATCTGTCTCAACTCTCTGTTATCCTTCACTCCACCTTCCCTTTATCCTCCTCCTCTTTCCTCTAAACTCCTCCCCCTCTTATTATCTGTTTCAACTCTCTATTATCTTTCACTCCACCTTCCTTCATCCTCCTCCTCTTTCCTCTAAACTCCTCCCCCCTCTTATTCTGTCTCAACTCTCTATTATCTTTCACTCCACCTTCCCTTCATCCTCCTCCTCTTTCCTCTAAACTCCTCCCCCTCTTATTCTGTCTCAACTCTCTATTATCCTTCACTCCACCTTCCCTTTATCCTCCTCCTCTTTCCTCTAAACTCCTCCCCCTCTTATTCTGTCTCAACTCTCTATTATCCTTCACTCCACCTTCCCTTTATCCTCCTCCTCTTTCCTCTAAACTCCTCCCCCTCTTATTATCTGTTTCAACTCTCTATTATCCTTCACTCCAACTTCCCTTTATCCTCCTCCTCTTTCCTCTAAAATCCCCCCTTATTATCTGTCTCAACTCTCTATTATCTTTCACTCCACCTTCCCTTCATCCTCCTCCTCTTTCCTCTAAACTCCTCCCCCCTCTTATTATCTGTTTCAACTCTCTATTATCCTTCACTCCACCTTCCCTTCATCCTCCTCCTCTTTCCTCTAAACTCCTCCCCCTCTTATTATCTGTTTCAACTCTCTATTATCCTTCACTCCACCTTCCCTTCATCCTCCTCCTCTTTCCTCTAAACTCCTCCCCCTCTTATTATCTGTTTCAACTCTCTATTATCCTTCACTCCACCTTCCCTTCATCCTCCTCCTCTTTCCTCTAAACTCCTCCCCCCTCTTATTATCTGTTTCAACTCTCTATTATCCTTCACTCCACCTTCCCTTTATCCTCCTCCTCTTTCCTCTAAACTCCTCCCCCTCTTATTATCTGTTTCAACTCTCTATTATCCTTCACTCCACCTTCCCTTCATCCTCCTCCTCTTTCCTCTAAACTCCTCCCCCCTCTTATTATCTGTTTCAACTCTCTATTATCCTTCACTCCACCTTCCCTTTATCCTCCTCCTCTTTCCTCTAAACTCCTCCCCCTCTTATTCTGTCTCAACTCTCTATTATCTTTCACTCCACCTTCCCTTCATCCTCCTCCTCTTTCCTCTAAACTCCTCCCCCTCTTATTCTGTCTCAACTCTCTATTATCCTTCACTCCACCTTCCCTTTATCCTCCTCCTCTTTCCTCTAAACTCCTCCCCCTCTTATTATCTGTTTCAACTCTCTATTATCCTTCACTCCAACTTCCCTTTATCCTCCTCCTCTTTCCTCTAAAATCCCCCCTCTTATTATCTGTCTCAACTCTCTATTATCTTTCACTCCACCTTCCCTTCATCCTCCTCCTCTTTCCTCTAAACTCCTCCCCCTCTTATTATCTGTTTCAACTCTCTATTATCCTTCACTCCACCTTCCCTTCATCCTCCTCCTCTTTCCTCTAAACTCCTCCCCCCTCTTATTATCTGTTTCAACTCTCTATTATCCTTCACTCCACCTTCCCTTCATCCTCCTCCTCTTTCCTCTAAACTCCTCCCCCTCTTATTATCTGTTTCAACTCTCTATTATCCTTCACTCCACCTTCCCTTCATCCTCCTCCTTTTCCTCTAAACTCCTCCCCCCCTCTTATTATCTGTTTCAACTCTCTATTATCCTTCACTCCACCTTCCCTTTATCCTCCTCCTCTTTCCTCTATTCTTCTCCCCCTCTCATCCTCCTCTCCATCCCTGTCTCCCTAGAGACAGACAGACTGGGACTGGCCATAACAGGTTGCTGCTGGCCTAATGTGTGACTCACCACACAGCAATGAACTGTGAGCTCTGTCTGTCTATTCAATCATCCCTCTTTTCCTCTCTTTCTTCTTCTCTTTGTGGACCTGCAGGCGTTGACACTTTAGCGTTAGACTCATAATTACACTAATAGGTGTGAGATAGAGGGGGGGTCCGATGACACACACACACACTCACACACACACACACACACACACACACATGCACAAACTCACACACACACAAGCACACTGTACTCTAGGCTCTAATTAGTGCAGGGTGGGGCAGGGTTCTGCGTGGTAATCGGTAATCATAACTCGGTTTAGGTCTGAGGACGTTCTTAGTGTGTGGTTCTCAGAGGGCAGTTAAGACAACCAGCAGTGCTCTTATATAGCCTAGCTGATGTTTTTAGTACTGTAATTGAAATGAAATCCTCCCACAGTCTGCAGCTCTATGGTTTAGTTCTTTCCCACACCATAACCACTTAACCGTAGCCACTTCCGCCTACCCACTCTTAACCTCCTAAAGCCTGTTTCATTTTCATGTGACCCAACAAATAAACAAAACAGGTCTTTAGTAACAACGCACATGTGGCCAGCAGGGACCACTAGTGGGTCCTGAATTCAGTTTGGGAAGCCCTGTTTTAAAAGGTTCTATGGGGGAGGTGTGGGAAGGCTAGATCTGACCTGGGATGCATCCCAAATGGCAACAGACTCCGTCCTTTCTACCACTCTAAATTTCTCTAGGAAACTATTTTCCACCTTCTCCTCCCTCCTTAATCTTCCACCCCCTCCCTCTCCCTCCTCCCCTCTCTGCCGACGACTTTGTCAACCACTTTTGAAAAAAAGGTTGACGACATCCGCTACTCATTCACTCAGCGTATTGAGTCCACTGGTCTCACTCACATGGAACTACCATACGACCTTGACCTCTTTCTCCCCTCTCTCTCCAGATGACATCCTGTGACTAGTGAGGTCTGGCCGCCTGACAACCTGCCTGGTCGACCCCATCCCTTCCTCCCTTCTCCAGAACATCTCTGGAGACCTTCTCCCATTCCTCACTTCCCTCAACTCATCCCTGACCACTGGCTGCGTCCCCTCTGACTTCAAACAGGCCCAAATTGCTCTCCTCCTCAAGAAACTAACACTGGACTCAACTGATGGCAAAAACTATAGACCTGTATCCCTTCTTTCTTTTCTTTCTAAAACACTGTATCTGCTGTATCTGATCAACTTTCTCGTTATCCCTCTAGGAACAATCTTCTTGACCCAAACCAGTTAGGCTTCAAGACGGGTCACTCGTCCGACTCTGCTCTTCTCTGTGTAACAGAAGCTCTCCGCACTCCCAAAGCTGACTCTCTCCTCTGTTTTCATCCTCCTAGATCTATCCGCTGCCTTTGACACCGTGAACCATCAGATCCAGCTCTCCACCTTCTCAGAGCTGGGCATCTTAGGCTCTGAACACTCTTGGATTGCATCCTACCTGGCAGGCCGCTCCTACCAGGTGACGTGGAGAGAATCTGTGTCTGCACCACATGCTCTGACTGCTGGTGTCCCCCAGGGCTCGGTTCTAGGCCCTCTCCTCTTCGCTCTATACACCAAGTCACTCCTCTCAATCATATCCATGGTCTCTCCTATCATTGCTATGCGGATGACAGTCAACTACTTTTCTCCTTCCCCCCTTCTGACACCCAGGTGGCTACATGCATCCCTGCGTGCCTGGTAGATATCTCAATGTGGCTGTCAGCCCACCACCTCAAGCTCAACCTCGACAAGACGGAATTCAAAGACCTCTCCATCACGGTTGACAACTCCACAGTGTCATCCTCCCAGAGTGCAAAGAACCTTGGCATGACCCTGGACAACACCCTGTCATTCTCTCTTGCAGTTTGATGCTCTACAACATCCGTAGAGTACGACCCTACCACACACAGGAAGTGGTGGAGGTCCTAATCCAGGCACTTGTCCTCTCCCGTCTGGACTACTGCAACTCGCTGTTGGCAGGACTCCTCGCATGTCCCATCAAACCCCTGCAACGTATCCAGAACACTGCAGCCCGCCTGGTTTTTCCCCTTCCCAAGTTCTGTCATGTCCCCTCGCTCCTCCGCAGGCTCCACTGGCTTCCAGTTGAAGTGCGCATCCACTACAAGACCGTGGTGCTTACATACGGAACAGCAAGAACACTCTGTTCTACCACCTCAGGTGTCTTAGCCCTCCCACCAGTACGGGAGGGCAGCTCCCGCTCAGCCCAGTCCATGTTCTTCTCTGTCCTTGCACCCCAATAGTGGAACCAGTTTCGCCCTGAAGCTAGGACAGCAGAGTCCCTGCCCATCTTCCGAAAGCATCTGAAACCCTACCTCTTCAAACAGTATCTTAAATAATACTCCTCTTCACATTGAACCCCGCACCCCCCAAAGAAATTGTAAATACAGTACCAGTCAAAAGTTTGGACACACCTGCTCATTCAAGGGTTTTTCTTTATTTTTACTATTTTCTACATTGTATAATAATAGTGAAGACACCAAAACTATGAAAAAACACATATGGAATCACGTAGTCACCAAAAAAGTTTTAAACAAATCAAAAAAATATTTTCTATTTGAGATTCTTCAAAGTAGGCCCCCTTTGTCTTGATGACAGCTTTGAACACTCTTTGCATTATCTCAATCAGTATCACTGGGAATGCTTTTCAAATAGTCTTGAATGAGTTCCCATATACAGTATGCTGAGCACTTGTTGGCTGCTTTTCTTTCACTCTGTGGTCCAACTCATCCCAAACCATCTCAATTGGGTTGAGTCGGGTTATTGTGGAGGCCAGGTCATCTGATGCAGCACTCCATCACTCTCCTTTTTGGTCAAATCGCCCTTACACAGCCGGGAGGTGTATTGGGTCATTGTACTTTTGAAAAACAAATGATAGTCCCACTAAGCTCAAACCAGATGGGGTAGCATATCGCTGCAGAATGCTGTAGTAGCCATGCTGGTTAAGTGCATCTTGAATTCTAAATAAATCACTGACAGTGTCAACAGCAAAGCACCCCCACACCATTATACATCCTCCTCCATGCTTCATAGTGGGAACCACACATGCGGAGATCATCTGTTCACCCACTCTGCATCTCACAAAGACACGGCGGTTGGAACCAAAAATCTCAAATTTGGACTCATCACACCAAAAGACAGATTTCCACCAGTCTAATATCAATTGCTCATGTTTCTTGGCTAAAGCAAGTATCCTATTATTATTGATGTCCTTTAATAGTGGTTCTTTGCAGCAATTTGACCATGAAGGCCTGATTCACACAGTCTCCTCTGAACAGTTGATGCTGAGATGTGTCTGTTACTTGAACTCTGTGAAGCATTTATTTGGACTGCAATTTCTGAGGCTGGTAACTCCCATGAACTTATCCTCTGCAGCAGAGGTAACTCTGGGTCTTCCTTCCCTGTGATGGTTCTTATGAGAGCCAGTTTCATCATAACGCTTGAGGGTCTTTGCGACTGCACTTCAAAGTTTGTGACATTTTCCAGATTGACTGACCTTCATGTCTTAAAGTAATGATGGACTGTCGTTTCTCTTTGCTTATTTGAGCTGTTATTGGCATAAGATGGACTTGGTATTTTACCAAATAGGGATATCTTCTGTATACCACCCCTACCTTATCACAACACAAATGATTGGCTCCAACGCATTAAGAAGGAAAGAAATTCCACAAATTCACTTTTAACAAGGCAGACCTGTTAATTAAAGTACATTCCAGAGGACTACCTCATGAAGCTGGTTGAGAGAATGCCAAGAGTGTACAAAGCTGCCATCAAGTCAAATGGTGGCTACTTTGAAGAACTTCAAATATAAAACACTTTACTTTCCTTCCCACCTCGCTATCTTAAGATGAATGTAAGTCATTCTGGATGAGAGCGTCTGCTAAATGACTAAATGTAAATGTAACACGTACCCTATTCTCTCTACCGCACTGCTTTCTTTGTTTGGTTCGACCACTCAATCACTATGGGCTGAACCACCAGGGCTTTGGATGAAAACACGGGCATCACATGATGCCAAGAGCTCTTTTTAGGGTGATAAACCAGCCAGGACACCCAGGACATCAGCATTCGACTTCCATCCATGTCTGAGGACGTCAGGAGATGAGGTGGGAACCAGCCACTAGGGGCAACAGTGTTACCTTCAAGTAGGTTTCTTTTTGGCGTTGTGGACGGGACCTTTGGACAGGAGTCAGCATCTGCCTCTGAGGTCGCTAATCCAGTAATAGAAAGTTGTTTTAGTTCAGTTATGGCAAACATTTCCCATTACCTTAACCATTGGGAGTTAATGACTAACCTTCAAATTCGGAGTTAATGCCTAAACTTAACCTTAAATGCTTCTAAATTTGACGTTTGCAACAACTTTGAGAAACATGGATGAACGTCTAATTCTGATGTGAGACTGTGAGAGCTGGTTGGATAAACACAGCAATAAGTAAAGTGGTTCTATCTAAAGAAAGACAGGGTCTGGCCCCAGTGGGGGGTTGTTGCCTGTTCCCCTCTCCAAATAATCTGGAAATCTGCCTGAGCAGCAGAAGATTCTTCCCGAAAATCATGGTATAAATTGGTCTTTCAGGAGCTGGCAGTGGAACAGGAAATGGTGCCCTCATGGCGGGCATTCTCTCTCTCACACACACACACACACACACACACACACACACACACACACACACACACACACACACACACACACAAGCACAGACACACACACACACACACACACACACACACACACACACACACACACACACACACACACACACACACACACACACACACACACACACACACACACACACACACACACACACACACACAAGAAATGCACACAGGCCCATAAAAACACACACACATACACAGACACACCGAGAGAAGGCCTCTATTCATTGGGTACAAGAGCAGTATTCTTCTCCTCTCTGTCATCCATCACCTACCAGGTCCTAGGTCTTTGTCTGTCTGTCCTAACCTGGACAGTGGTGGCAAACTTTACCCAGCGCTAAGATCACCTTGGTGGGCATGGTCGAGTCTGACATCAGCCTAACCATGGAGCTCTGCCAGGCCTGCGCCAGACGTCCACCAAATCACTTCTCACTCTATGACCATGCTAGAACGGATGGCAGTATGGCACTTTCTACCTACAAATGGGATTTGAATCATCATCATCAGTCCATACAAACCAGCCACGAACCCAACCATAAAGGGAAACAAAAATCTCTGGATATTACGTAACAGTTCAGACAACATTTCCACTTTCAGAAGTTTAAATGTAGCCATAAAAAAATTACCAGTTTGGACCAGTAGAACAACCACTGCAATTACAGTACACTCTAGCTATGACACTGATAACGCTCCCAACAGGCCAGTGCCAGACCAGTGATCTTCTGCCTGTGGTTAGTTTGTGGTCCTCTGTTCTCTGCGTGGTGGTTAAGGCTATGAGGTATAATTAGACAGTGGCACTGCCAGGGCTGATCTGAGGCTTGTCATTAGTGACACCCCACCTTCCCCCTCTCTTTCTCTCTCTCTCTCTCTCTCTCTCTCTCTCTCTCTCTTGCTCACACTGCTAAGGATAATGGTGGCTCATGGCTAGCTGCCATGGCTAGCTGCCATAGTAAGCACCTTGGCATTTCCTCTAAGCCTATATATACCTGAGCAATTAGCATGCTAAACCTAACGCCAAGATAGAGGCAGAGGAAGTCCTTGAGGGAGGGAGGAGGAGAGAGAAAGAGAGAGAGCGATACATTAACGTTTTCTGAGAACAGCCAAGCACATGTTTGCCCTATATAATGATGATTGCTGACAGGGAGGCTGAGGGCCTTTATTGGTGCACGTGGTAATTACAAACTAGCAACCAAATGCTAATTTGAGGGGATAGCATTTGGATGTGCAATTAGCCGCCTCGCTAGCATCCAAACGAAAGAGGACAGCATGTGGGCTGTGGGTTAGCCACGGACGCTAATAAAAATTAACATCATCATCAAGGAGGACATGAGCGACGGAGTTGTTGTGCTACTGCTACAGTGAGAGACAGATTGGAATGAACATAAGCACACACACACACACACACACACACACACACACACACACACACACACACACACACACACACACACACACACACACACACACACACACACACACACACACACACATATACACACACATACACACATATACACACACACACACACATATACACACACACACATACTGTATATACACACACACACACACATACACACACACACACATATATACACACACACATATATACACACACACACATACACACACACATACACACATGTACACACACACATGTACACATACACACATATACACACACACACACACACACACACACACACACACACACACACACACACACACACATATACACATACACACACACACACACATATACACATACACACACACACGTATATATATATATATATACACACACACACACACACTCTCACACACACACAGACCTTCTAAACCAAAACCACATGCTGAACTCAAGGCTTGATTGCAGTAAAAAAGCTAGGCTAAAAACAGCCTAGCAAGCAACCCAGCCACCTGGTAATGTGAGAGGAGAGAGCAGACCATGGTTGTTTAAAGCCTGATGGTTATAGGTCCCGAGTCAGGGTGAACACCACAGTAAAATCTGTGTCCCAAATGGCTTCCTATTCCCTACATAATGGCATACCTTTGGCCAGAGTCCATAGTGCCATTTGGGACGTAGCCAGCAGCAGACAAATGAGAGGGAAACCTGGTACTATACTCCACACCTGCACACTGGCTGGGCCCTATTCAATAGTAATTACTAACCAAGCCTCCAGCATAGGACTAAAATCATACGCACACAGTGTGTTGGCTAACAATCTATTAGTGGATATTGATATGGGTGTATACGCTTTCTGCAACCAAAGTTCTTTCTGTTTGGTTTGGTTTAGTGAATGAATGCAATATCATGTATACAATATTTGTTCATGCAGGAAATGAATAATGAGGTTCTTGAATTCTCCAGGAAACTGGTGAAAAGTTTTTTTTTTAACCTAAAACTGTGTATTCTTGTATGTGCTGTGTATTGCTATGTATGTGCGTAGTATGTCCTATGAAGCATAATGTATCCTCTATTTAGTCAATGGCTGTTTAGGCAGGGTTGTTGATCCCCTGGCAGACAGACCTGCCTCCATACATCAATAAGATGACTAGTGCCTACCTCACTGTCTAGACAACTGACATCTGCAATCACACCTACTGTTACACCCCCAACTCACATTCATATACACACACATACACATCAACCCCCACTTACACTCGCACACATGCAACACACATGCATAACATCTGAATGTGTACACACACGCATTCACTCATACACATAACTTCACTATTCACACCCTACCGGCATGGTTTAATTCCTCCCTTCACATCAGCAGCACTCTGACTAAACATGGTACACAGAACACACACACACACACACACACACACACACACACACACACACACACACACACACACACAGAAAACACAGAATAGAGATCAGAGAGCACGACTACATCAGCCAATAGGGAAACAACGGAACAGAGAATCCCAGAGAGAGCAAAAGCGGAATCAGAAACCTTCTCTTTTCTTCCTGCCCTTCTATCCGACTGAGAGGAAAAAAATAATGTATGTGTGGAGCTCTACATACCTTGCAGAGTTTCTTTCTTTCTTCTCTGTCTGTATCCCTCCTTCTCTTTGTGTTCTCCTCAGTGAGTCTGAAGTCTTCCTCTTAGTAATCTCCTACAGCGTGGAGAGGCTTGGCTGCAAGTGGGCGGAGGAGAGAGAGAGAGAGAGAGAGAGAGAGAGAGAGAGAGAGAGAGAGAGAGAGGAAGGAGGGAGGGAGAGAGAGAGTCAGTCAGTCGGCACAAAAGCGGGAGAATGGAAAGCTGCAGGGCAGAGGAGAAACATGAAACCACCAGTGGTCCTGAAACAATCATCTCTCCCTCCCTCTCTTTTCCCGTTCCCTCCCTTTTACCCCTCCCGCTCGCTCACTCTCTCCCCTCTCCCGCTTTCCCCCGTGTTCTACACTTCCTTTTCCCCCTTTCTCTTCCCTCCAACTCTTTATCCGATCATTTATTGTAACTCATGTTTGCCTCTCCCTTACCATTCTCTCTGCCCTTCTTCTCTCCCTGTCTTCTTCTCTTATTCTCTCTTCTTCTCTCTCTTCTTCTCTCCCTGTCTTCTTCTCTTATTCTCTCTTCTTCTCTCCCTCTCTTCTTCTCTTATTCTCTCTTCTTCTCTCCCCCTCTTCTCTCTCTCCTTCTCTCTTCTTCTCTCTCTCTCTCTTCTCTCTCTTCTTCTCTCTTCTTCTCTCCCTCTCTTCTTTTCTCCCTATTTTCTCGCTCTTCTTTTCTCCCTATTTTCTCGCTCTTCTTCTCTCCCTCTCTTCTCTTTATTCTCTCCCCCTCTTCTCTCTCTTCTTCTCTCCCCCTCTTCTCTCCCCTCATTCTCCTTTCCTATCCTTCACATCCAAATCTCTCCTACCTGTCTCTCTTTATTCTTGTCTTTTCCTTTCATCTTCATTACGCCTACCGATCACCTTCCCCCCCCTCCTTCTCTCCATCTGGCTCTTTCCCTGTCTTTCCCTCTTTTGAAAGCGAACCCCTCCCTTGGTCTGAGGGCGTGGAAAGAGAAAAGGTTCTTCTTCCCACAGTTTTACCAAGAACAATTCATAGACTTTAATAGAGCTCTGCACCCTCCCTGGAGCCTGTCAAAACATCAGCACCACTGTAGGTTCCTGGTGAGTTAAAACCAAACTCCATATTTCACGACCAGGGAGTCAGTGTGTGTGTGTGTGTGTGTGTGTGCGTGCATGCGAGTGTGCGAGTGTGTGTGTGTGTGTGTGGTGTGTGTGTGTGTGTGTGTGTGTGTGTGTGTGTGTGTGTGTGTGTGTGTGTGTGCGTGCGTGCGTGCGTGCGTGCGTGCGTGCGTGTGTGGGTGTGTGTGTGGGTGTGTGTGTTGTAGTCGGGACTGTAAAACCTGAGGTGTTACAGTTTTTTACAATCACTTTGGCACTAATTTCAGAACCTTGTGGTCATTTTTCAAAACTCTAGACACAAAACTCAAAATGCTCATCACTTGTAACACAGGCTGTCCAATGTTCAAAACCTTGCATTGTGCATTCATATCTTTAAAGAAACCTTGCACTTGCAGAATCATTGGTTCAAATAACTAATTTATCATGAAATACCATAGGAACATTCATTTAGATCACCCACACAAGATACCGATAGTTTCACTGTGTAGTTGTTCGTACAATCATTAAATATTGAAGTACAAAATATGTGATACATGTTTCATTATGCTACTACACGTAAATACATCACTGTAAAAGGACTAGTAGAGAGAATACTACAGACACAGTGGAATCATTGAACAAAATATGAAATGTATTGATGAAATACAATAAAATCACAACATATGTTTCTTTGAATCAAAGCAAAAATAATTAGCTAAAAAAAAAGAAAAAAACTACAGTAAAACATCACTGCAGTGTTCCTCACCAGGCTTACTGTAAAACATCACTGCAGTGTTCCTCACCTGGCTTACTGTAAAACATCACTGCAGTGTTCCTCACCTGGCTTACTGTAAAACATCACTGCAGTGTTCCTCACCTGGCTTACTGTAAAACATCACTGCAGTGTTCCTCACCTGGCTTACTGTAAAACATCACTGCAGTGTTCCTCACCTGGCTTACTGTAAAACATCACTGCAGTGTTCCTCACCTGGCTTACTGTAAAACATCACTGCAATGTTCCTCACCTGGCTTACTGTAAAAAACAAAACAAAAGATTGATTCCTGTCCTTTATTTCAATCAACTCTGTCTTGTGGATTTGGCCACAGGTTCAATGGTACAGAATAGCATCTCTTAATGTACAACACCGTAAATAATTCAGGCTGTTGCGGAGGCAAAAGGAGGTCCTACCCAGTACTAGATAGGTGTACCTAATAAAGTGGCCGGCGAGTGTGCAGTAATGTCAAATCTGAAAACGTGGTCTGGAAAAGTGGTACATGGGACCATAGAAATAGTGTCTGATAAAGAATGATGATGAAATTCGATGATGAGCAGTTGTATCAATTGATAGTTAGATCATTGTAATGAAATTAATAGACAGTAATTTCAGATGTAATGTGTGAATTTCATTTGGAAATGGTAATACTTTGATGTTAAGTTGTGTCATTTTGAATAGGTGATTTTAGTTCAATGAACATATGATCTTAGCCTTATGTGTATTGTATCCAAGCAAAGAGTTTGAAAAATGTGCATTTTGATCATTGGTTGTGAGTTTTGTGTCTAGAGTTTTGAAAAATTACATCAAGGTTCCGAAATTAGTGCCAAAGTGAATGTAAAAAACTGTAAGGTGAGTCGGTGTTAATTAGAGGAGGCTGGTTCCAGACACAGGTGTGCTGAGGAGAAAGAGAGAGAGAGAGAGAGAGAGAGCGAGTGGACAGGACAGGACAGGAGAGGTGAGGTGAGGATAGAACATCCTTGAGGGGTTATCAATGAGTGGGATTACTCATCTCTCTCAATCTCTGACTGACACATTCCCATACAGACAGGCTCACACACCCACCCACACACCCACACACACACCCACACACACACCCACACACACACAGAATACAGAAAAGGGTACAGTATGAACTTTAACACAAAGTCACACACACATACACACAGCATAGGTGTCTCGTTATGCAATACAAACTCAATCAAGGCGTGTTGGTGAGGAGAGAGAGAGATATTACAAATGGCTTGAGTTGTGTTTGTGTTGGAACAAATGGCTTGAGTTGTGTTTGTGTTGGACTGGGCTGCTCTTCTGAAGTGATGAGAATTGTTTTCAATAAAATCCAATCTTCTTCCAGTTTCACTCGCAGGGAGATGGGACAGTTTCCCAAGATGTCTTTTGTTAGCAAAACACCCACGCACACGCACGCACGCACGCACGCACGCACGCACGCACGCACGCACGCACGCACGCACGCACGCACACACACACACACACACACACACACACACACACACACACACACACACACACACACACACACACACACACGCACGCATGCCATAAAATGTCATAAAAGAGAACAATGTATAACAGTCATTAAAGTTGGAACAGAACATGTTCTCACATCACAGTTGTTTTTCACTACATGAAAGCTCTACTGTTGTAGGCCTACTATTTCGGCAGTAAATCATCATGTTCTGGGGCAAGTGTGTGTGCGTGCGTGTGTGTTTGTGTGTGTGTTCTCAGAAATAGCCTCCGTGTGTATCTACTCTCTCTAATCACTGACGGCCAACAGTCAAACTGACGACTCCACAAATGCCTACGTAACAAGTACACTTCACACCGCTATGTAGTCACACGTGTGTGGTGAGGCACGACAAACTTCTCTCTGTAGCCGCATAGGCTTGTGTTCCCACCTTCCTGTTTACTCTGAAAAACACGCCAAGCTGAATAGACGCAACACAACTACATCACCCACATTGCACACCTATACAACATCATAACCACACAGAGAGAAACAGTGTGACTGCGATCCGCTCCTTTCTCTAGCCTGCAGGCCAGTGACCCTGGGAGGCTTACGGTTCAGGGGTTAAGTGATGACAGACCCTTTAATGAAAACACACTGCAGCCGAAAAACAGGACCTAGTGCCCTAACATCACACACACGCGTGCGCGCGCGCGTCTCACATACACTCGCACACTTTGTCCATCACGCAGAAAATACATTTCCTGTTGAAATAGTTCAGTCAGAGAGTTCACGTGTAAATGAAATATGTGAGCTGTATATAAATGTTTGTCAGTGTTGTAGACATGAGAGTGTTTTATTACTAGATGAGGATGTTGGTAAGCAGCTTGGAGCTCCAGCTCGAATACTATCAATGCACAGCTGGAGGCACACGGTGTAGAACACTAAGTCTCACACCAGTGGTTTCGTACGCACACGCATTCACGCACATACACGCAAACTGCACATGCAGCAGCCCTGAAGTTAACAAACTCAACATGTCCTTTGATCTGGTTGAACAGGTCTATTGATCCCCACTCCCCCACTCCCTCTCTCTCTCTCTCTCTTCCTTCCCCTTCTCTCCTTTCTCTCTCTCTCTCTCTCTCTCTCTCTCTCTCTTCCTTCCCCCTCTCTCTCTCTCCACTGTCTGTCAAAGGTTTGTCAGCAGAATTGCTGCCTCTGTCTTGCCCTCCTCCCGCCTCCCCTCCCCTCCTCCCCCTCTCCTCTTCCTCTGCCTGTTCTACCTGACTGTGGTAGACTCTAGTGAGGCTATAAAGACTCCATTCTTCATAGGTTATTGGGATGAGTTTATTGGGATGAGTCTTGTCCTGGAGGCAGCACTGAGACATTTCCGCTAGATGGGCCAGCTGCAAAGTCAAAAATAAAAAAAAGTATGAAAACAAAAAATGTGCTTATTGGTCTTAATTTAAGTTTAGGGTTAGGGATAGCAGTGTGGTTAAGATTAGGGTTAAGAGCTGCCTCCCGAACAAGATTTATGACAGAAAAAGCTAACCTGCTAACCTCAGGCTGTGGTTAGACCATAATCACTGCCATCGGGTGTGTCTCAATATTTGATGTTGACTCCCACTGTGTCCTCTCCTGGTCTGAGAGAACAGGTTACAGCTGGAATCTTTAGTGGTGAAACGGCCGCGTCCATTTGCAATATTACAACAACAAAGAAGTCGAACACAGTTTTCTTACCCTCCGGCAACATTGCACGCGCGATAGAACGGCAGGACGTGTGCTGCATTCATTCATTTATTTATTTACCACCTTGCGGTGCGCTCCTCACCTCTGCTCCTTCAACAAAGCAAAAACAATGGCCGACGGGCAGACAGTGGCGCTGTTTCCCGTAAGGTGGATTCCATCTTGACATCACAAAACTCAAGATAGGCCCCCGTGCTTGAACCTATTCAAACATTTCAAATCAGCTTGTTTGGTGTGTGTGTATGCGTGCGTGCACACACACACACACACACACACACACACACACACACACACACACACACACACACACACACACACACACACACACACACACACACACACGGGCACACACACGGGCACACACACACACACACACACACACACACCCATGTTTACATACACACACTCCCAGTTCACACATGTGCCACATATTTACACAGTATTATATCATTAACCACACTGTACAGAGGATGGTGTGTTCTGGCCTTGGGCATAGCCAGGAGCCGTACATCACATTGAATACGGGGAAGGTTTTCAAAACACACACACACACACTGCTGTTTCAGGCAGTAACATACACACAACAAAACACACATGTCTCTGTCATCAGCCACAGCAAATACACTGTATCTGTTATTCAGCTCCATGACAGAGCTTCGGCCTCTATCCCCCAGCTACGGAGGAGGCTAGGCCGTCTATTCAAACACAAATCAAGTTGACCTCCGAAGAGAGAGACTCAGAAAATGTGTAAAAAGTCACATAACTTTTTCACCTCTGACTCGATGGATTAGAGTGGAGAGAGGGCTGCGTGGGACAGTTAGTAGAGCTTAAGGAGACAACAACATAATTATACCCTAGTTTTAGGATTAGAAGAACAGCTGAGAGACACGTGCCGTTCTGGGAAGGGAACGAGTGAAAGAGGACCAATAACGAATGATCTTGATCGTCTTTTATTCATATTTGTTTGTTTGTCTGTTTTCAAAGCACTCTTGTTCTCTTTCTTTACGGATGGGTAGATGTGGGCACTGAACAGTTGAAGGATTGCACGACTGTGTGTGAGAGTCATTAGTGTGGTTTAATCCTGATACCTCATGACAAAGAACTGTGCACTACTTTTGAGTAGAGCCCTATAGGCCCTGGTCAAATGTAGTGTACTATATAGAAAATAGGGTGCCATTTGGGATGCATCCAAGGGCAAAGGGAGCTATAAGCCTAGCTATCAGGCTTCTGATAGGGGATAGCATATTTCACAACCATACCACCGCACCCTTCCCACAAGACAAGTTATGGCAGATTCTGAGTCCCAACAACAGTCCAAACCTGTCTCCTTACACACCCGTCCATCCCAGCAGCTCAAGCACCTTCATTGGAAAGGATGTAAATTGATATAGAGAGTGTGATAATCTGAGCTAACCCTAGAGTATACTGGGTAGATCAGTCTCAGGTGGGTCTGAGACAGTGACTGATCCTAGAGGGAGAGCAGGATGATGCTTTGCTGAGGATTACTGCTGTACTACTGCTGTACTACTACAGTACTACTGCTGCACTACTGCTACACTACTGCTACACTACTGCTGTACTACTGCTGCACTACTGCTGTACTACTGCTACACTACTGCTACACTACTGCTGTACTACTGCTGTACTACTGCTGCACTACTGCTGTACTACTGCTGTGCTACTGCTGTACTACTGCTGCACTACTGCTGTACTACTGCTACACTACTGCTACACTACTGCTGTACTACTGCTGTACTACTGCTGCACTGTCTGAGAGGGTCTGAGACAGTGGGTCTGAGACAGTGACTGATCCTAGAGGGAGAGCAGGATGATGCTTTGCTGAGGATTACTGCTGTACTACTGCTGTACTACTACAGTACTACTGCTGCACTACTGCTACACTACTGCTACACTACTGCTGTACTACTGCTACACTACTGCTACACTACTGATGTACTACTGCTGTACAACTGCTATACTACTGCTGTACTACCGCTGTGCTACTGCTGTACTACTGCTGCACTACTGCTGTACTACTGCTACACTACTGCTACACTACTGCTGTACTACTGCTGTACTACTGCTGTACATCTGCTGTACTTCTGCTGTACTACTGTTACACTACTGCTACACTTCTGCTGTACTACTGCTGTACAACTGCTACACCACTGCTACACTACTGCTACACTACTGCTGTACTTCTGCTGTACTACTGCTACACTACTGCTGTACTACTGCTGTACTACTGCTGCACTACTGCTGTACTTCTGCTGTACTACTGCTACACTACTGCTGTACTACTGCTGTACTACTGCTGTACTACTGCTGTACTACTGCTGCACTACTGCTGTACTACTGCTGTACTACTGCTGCACTACTGCTGTACTTCTGCTGTACTACTGCTACACTACTGCTACACTACTGCTGTACTTCTGCTGTACTACTGCTACACTACTGATGTACTACTGCTGTACTACTGCTACACTACTGATGTACTACTGCTGTACTACTGCTACACTACTGCTGTACTACTGCTACACTACTGTTGTACTTCTGTTGTACTACGGCTGTACTTCTGATGTACTACTGATGTACTACTGCTGTACTACTGCTACACTACTGCTGTACATCTGCTGTACTTCTGCTGTACTACTGTTACACTACTGCTACACTTCTGCTGTACTACTGCTGTACAAATCAAATCAAATCAAATCAAATCAAATCAAATTTTATTTGTCACATACACATGGTTAGCAGATGTTAATGCGAGTGTAGCGAAATGCTTGTGCTTCTAGTTCCGACAATGCAGTAATAACGAACAAGTAATCTAACTAACAATTCCAAAAAAAAAAAAAAACTACTGTCTTATACACAGTGTAAGGGGATAAAGAATATGTACATAAGGATATATGAATGAGTGATGGTACAGAGCAGCATAGGCAAGATACAGTAGATGATATCGAGTACAGTATATACATATGAGATGAGTATGTAAACCAAGTGGCATAGTTAAAGTGGCTAGTGATACATGTATTACATAAGGATGCAGTCGATGATATAGAGTACAGTATCTACGTATGCATATGAGATGAATAATGTAGGGTAAGTAACATTATATAAGGTAGCATTGTTTAAAGTGGCTAGTGATATATTTACATAATTTCCCATCAATTCCCATGATTAAAGTGGCTGGAGTAGAGTCAGTGTCATTGACAGTGTGTTGGCAGTAGCCACTCAATGTTAGTGGTGGCTGTTTAACAGTCTGATGGCCTTGAGATAGAAGCTGTTTTTCAGTCTCTCGGTCCCAGCTTTGATGCACCTGTACTGACCTCGCCTTCTGGATGACAGCGGGGTGAACAGGCAGTGGCTCGGGTGGTTGATGTCCTTGATGATCTTTATGGCCTTCCTGTAGCATCGGGTGGTGTAGGTGTCCTGGAGGGCAGGTAGTTTGCCCCCGGTGATGCGTTGTGCAGACCTCACTACCCTCTGGAGAGCCTTACGGTTGAGGGCGGTGCAGTTGCCATACCAGGCGGTGATACAGCCCGCCAGGATGCTCTCGATTGTGCATCTGTAGAAGTTTGTGAGTGCTTTTGGTGACAAGCCGAATTTCTTCAGCCTCCTGAGGTTGAAGAGGCGCTGCTGCGCCTTCTTCACGATGCTGTCTGTGTGAGTGGACCAATTCAGTTTGTCAGTGATGTGTATGCCGAGGAACTTAAAACTTGCTACCCTCTCCACTACTGTTCCATCGATGTGGATGGGGGTGTTCCCTCTGCTGTTTCCTGAAGTCCACAATCATCTCCTTAGTTTTGTTGACGTTGAGTGTGAGGTTATTTTCCTGACACCACACTCCGAGGGCCCTCACCTCCTCCCTGTAGGCCGTCTCGTCGTTGTTGGTAATCAAGCCTACCACTGTTGTGTCGTCCGCAAACTTGATGATTGAGTTGGAGGCGTGCGTGGCCACGCAGTCGTGGGTGAACAGGGAGTACAGGAGAGGGCTCAGAACGCACCCTTGTGGGGCCCCAGTGTTGAGGATCAGCGGGGAGGAGATGTTGTTGCCTACCCTCACCACCTGGGGGCGGCCCGTCAGGAAGTCCAGTACCCAGTTGCACAGGGCGGGGTCGAGACCCAGGGTCTCGAGCTTGATGACGAGCTTGGAGGGTACTATGGTGTTGAATGCCGAGCTGTAGTCGATGAACAGCATTCTCACATAGGTATTCCTCTTGTCCAGATGGGTTAGGGCAGTGTGCAGTGTGGTTGAGATTGCATCGTCTGTGGACCTATTTGGGCGGTAAGCAAATTGGAGTGGGTCAAGGGTGTCAGGTAGGGTGGAGGTGATATGGTCCTTGACTAGTCTCTCAAAGCACTTCATGATGACGGATGTGAGTGCTACGGGCGGTAGTCGTTTAGCTCAGTTACCTTAGCTTTCTTGGGAACAGGAACAATGGTGGCCCTCTTGAAGCATGTGGGAACAGCAGACTGGTATAGGGATTGGTTGAATATGTCCGTAAACACACCGGCCAGCTGGTCTGCGCATGCTCTGAGGGCGCGGCTGGGGATGCCGTCTGGTCCTGCAGCCTTGCGAGGGTTAACACGTTTAAATGTCTTACTCACTTCGGCTGCAGTGAAGGAGAGACCGCATGATTCCGTTGCAGGCCGTGTCAGTGGCACTGTATTGTCCTCAAAGCGGGCAAAAAGTTATTTAGTCTGCCTGGGAGCAAGACATCCTGGTCCGAGACTGGGCTGGGTTTCTTCCTGTAGTCCGTGATTGACTGTAGACCCTGTAGACCCTACAACTGCTACACCACTGCTACACTACTGCTACACTACTGCTGTACTTCTGCTGTACTACTGCTACACTACTGCTGTACTACTGCTACACTACTGCTGTACTACTGCTACACTACTGCTGTACTTCTGCTGTACTACTGCTACACTACTGCTGTACTACTGCTACACTACTGCTGTACTACTGCTACACTACTGATGTACTACTGCTGTACAACTGCTACACTACTGCTGTACTACTGCTGTGCTACTGCTGTACTACTGCTGCACTACTGCTGTACTACTGCTACACTACTGCTACACTACTGCTGTACTACTGCTGTACTACTGCTACACTACTGCTACACTACTGCTACACTACTGCTGTACTTCTGCTGTACTACTGCTACACTACTGCTACACTACTGCTGTACTACTGCTGTACTACTGCTGCACTACTGCTGTACTACTGCTACACTACTGCTGTACTTCTGCTGTACTACTGCTGCACTACTGCTACACTACTGCTACACTACTGCTGTACTTCTGCTGTACTACTGCTACACTACTGCTGTACTTCTGCTGTACTACTGCTACACTACTGCTGTACTACTGCTGTACTACTGCTACACTACTGCTGTACTACTGCTGTACTACTGCTGCACTACTGCTGTACTTCTGCTGTACTACTGCTACACTACTGCTACACTACTGCTGTACTTCTGCTGTACTACTGCTACACTACTGCTGTACTACTGCTACACTACTGCTGTACTATTGCTACACTACTGATGTACTACTGCTGTACTACTGCTGCACTACTGCTACACTACTGCTACACTACTGCTGTACTTCTGCTGTACTACTGCTACACTACTGCTGTACTACTGCTACACTACTGCTGTACTATTGCTACACTACTGCTGTACTACTGCTGTACTACTGCTACACTACTGCTACACTACTGCTGTACTATTGCTACACTACTGCTGTACTACTGCTGTACTACTGCTACACTACTGCTGTACTACTGCTGCACTACTGCTGCACTACTGCTACACTACTGCTGTACTACTGCTGTACTACTGCTAACCTACTGCTGTACTACTGTTGTACTACTGCTGTACTACTGCTGTACTACTGTTACCCTACTGCTACACTACTGCTACACTACTGCTGTACTACTGCTGTACTACTGCTGCACTATTGCTACACTACTGCTACACTACTGCTGTACTACTACTGTACTACTGCTGTACTACTGTTGTACTACTGCTGTACTACTGCTGTACTACTGCTAACCTACTGCTGTACTACTGTTGTACTACTGCTGTACTACTGTTACCCTACTGCTGTACTACTGCTACACTACTGCTACACTACTGCTGTACTACTGCTGTACTACTGCTGTACTACTGCTGCACTACTGCTGTACTACTGTTGTACTACTGCTGTACTACTGTTACCCTACTGTTGTACTACTGCTGTACTACTGCTACACTACTGCTGTACTACTGCTGTACTACTGTTGTACTACTGCTGTACTACTGTTACCCTACTGCTGTACTACTGCTACACTACTGCTACACTACTGCTGTACTACTGCTGTACTACTGCTGTACTACTGCTGTACCTCTGCTGTACTGTAATAGAGCCACCCCTCTGAGCCGGGATCCTCTCTGGGTTTCGTCCTAGGTTACTTTGTTCTAGGGAGTTAGTCCTGGCAGCTGTGCTTTAGCTTCTGCTTGGCTTGCTCTTTGGACTGTACACCGGGTAACTGTAAAGCACTTTGTGACAACTGCTGATGTAAAAAGGGTCCAGACTCAGATGGAAACTTTTATGATCTTCCTGGTTCAAAGTCTATTGCAGGCTATTCTGAAAACATGCTTAAGCAAAAGGTTTTTTTACACAATACTTTGACGTGTGTGTGTGCCAGAAGTGCCACAGAGGGATGTGTATAAATCTACATATTAATGAGCAGGGTGTAGTTACCAAGCAACAGACGTCACCCTGGAGAGACCACACCCGCTGATAGGCATTGTGTTGACACTGCCCTCCCTGGTGTGTGTGTGTGTGTGTGTGTGTGTGTGTGTGTGTGTGTGTGTGTGTGTGTGTGTGTGTGTGTGTGTGTGTGTGTGTGTGTGTGTGTGTGTGTTCACTCATCCATGTTTATGTCCATATGGGCGTCCAGCTGTCAGGGACAGACGTGTGATGTGCATGTGTGTGTGTGATTGGGTTATTTTCACTTGCTCCTCTGGGAGTCTCACGAGCCAATCACACAACGCTGACAGCTGAAACGACTCCACACATCTATCTCACCATCTTTCCATCCCTCCATCTCACCATCCCTACTGCTTTCCATCCCTACATCTCTCCATCCCTACATCTTTCCATCCCTACATCTCACCATCTCTACATCCCTCCTCACCATCCCTACATCTTTCCATCCCTCCAATTCACCATCCCTCCATCTCACCATCCCTACATCTTTCCATCCCTCCATCTCACCATCCCTCCATCTCTACATCCCTCCATCCTTCCATCTCAACATCCCTACATCTTTCCATCCATCTCACCATCCCTCCATCTCACCATCTCACCATCCCTACATCTTTCCATCCCTCCATCTCAACATCCCTACATCTTTCCATCCATCTCACCATCCCTCCATCTCACCATCCCTCCATCTCACCATCCCTACATCTTTCCATCCCTCCATCTCACCATCCCTCCATCTCTACATCCCTCCATCTCACCATCCTTCCATCTCAACATCCCTACATCTTTCCATCCATCTCACCATCCCTCCATCTCACCATCCCTACATCTTTCCATCCCTCCATCTCAACATACCTACATCTTTCCATCCATCTCACCATCCCTCCATCTCACCATCCCTCCATCTCACCATCCCTACATCTTTCCATCCCTCCATCTCAACATCCCTACATCTTTCCATCCATCTCTCCATCCCTCCATCTCAACATCCCTACATCTTTCCATCCATCTTTCCATCCCTCCATCTCACCATCCCTACATCTCTCCACCCCTCCATCTCACCATCCCTCCATCTCTCCATCTCTCCATCCCTCCTGCTTTCCATCCCTACATCTCTCCATCCCTACATCTTTCCATCCCTACATCTCACCATCCCTCCATCTCTACATCCCTCCATCTCACCATCTCTACATCCCTCCTCACCATCCCTCCATCTCTCCATCTCTCCATCCCTCCTGCTTTCCATCCCTACATCTCTCCATCCCTACATCTTTCCATCCCTCCATTTCACCATCCCTCCATCTCACCATCCCTCCATCTCTCCATCCCTCCATCTCACCATCCTTCCATCTCAACATCCCTACATCATTCCATCCATCGCTACATCCCTCCATCTCACCATCCCTCCATCTCACCATCCCTACATTTTTCCATCCCTCCATCTCAACATCCCTCCATCTTTCCATCCATCTCTCCATCCCTACATCTCAACATCCCTCCATCTCACCATCTCTCCATCCCTCCATCTCAACATCCCTACATCTTTCCATCCATCTTTCCATCCCTCCATCTCACCATCCCTACATCTCTCCACCCCTCCATCTCACCATCCCTACATCTCTCCATCCCTCCATCTCACCATCCCTACATCCCTCCATCTCACCATCCCTACATCTCTCCATCCCTACATATTTCCATCCCTCCATCTCACCATCCCTCCATCTCTACATCCCTCCATCTCAACATCCCTACATCTTTCCATCCATCGCTACATCCCTCCATCTCACCATCCCTCCATCTAACCATCCCTACATCTCAACATCCCTACATCTTTCCATCCATCTCTCCATCCCTCCATCTCACCATCCCTACATCTCTCCATCCCACCATCCCATCATCTTTCCATCCATCCCTCCATCTCTCCATCCCTACATCTCACCATCCCTACATCCCTCCATCTCTCCATCTCACCATCCCTACATCTCTCCATCTTACCATCCCTACATCTCTCCATCCCTCCATCTCACCATCCCTCCATCTCACCATCTCACCATCCCTCCATCCCTCCATCTCACCATCCCTACATCTTTCCATCCCTCCATCTCAACATCCCTCCATCTTTCCATCCATCTCTCCATCCCTCCATCTCTCCATCCCGCCATCTCTCCATCCCTCCATCTCACCATCCCTACATCTTTCCATTCATCCATCCCTCCCTCCATCTTTCCATCCATCTCTCCATCCCTACATCTTTACACCCCTCCATCTCTCCATCGCTACATCTTTACACCCCTAAATCTCTCCATCTTTCCATCCCTACATCTCACCATCCCTATATATTTCTATCCCTCCATCTCAACATCCCTCCATCTTTCCATCCCTCCATCTCTCCATCCCTGCATCTTTCCATCCCTGCATCTTTCCATCCCTCCATCTCTCCATCCCTGCATCTTTCCATCCCTCCATCTCTCCATCCCTACATCTCTCCATCCCTCCATGTCTCCATCCCTAAGTGAGGCAAGCCCATGTCTGATGTGTATTTCTGGATTGACAGGGGGACAGATACGGCCTCAAACACGGGGAAGGAAAGGCTGAACTGCCTCCCTGCCTTTCCCACAACACTGAGGCAGGATGGACGGGATACAACTGGATTAAACAGGAGGTTTAAAGAGAGTGAGGGCAAGAGAGTGAGGGAGAGAGGGTGACAAGGGAGAGTGAAAGGCAGAAGGGAAAGAAAGAGAGGGACTGAGGAGATGAGAGAGGAAGAGAGATGAATACATGGAAATGGGAAGAGAACAGAATAGGGAAAGAAATAGAAAAGATGGAGAGAGAGGGAGGAAAAACATAAGAGAAAGAAAAGAGGGAGCCAGATAGTGGGGGAGGTGAAAGAGAGTATCTAGCATGGAAGGAGAGAGGGTGAGACAGGACAGGGCGGTCCTCTGGCGGTTATGCCGTGCTGACCCCAGCGACCCAGCAGAGAAAGCTCTTCTGGGAAGATGTTTGGCAGCACCGTCATGTCCTGAGAGACACACTGCCAACAGTTCCCATCCTATTAATAGTGCCGTTACCCTCTCCCTCGCCCTCTATCACTCGCTCTTTCCTTCTCTCTCACGTTCCTCTCTCTTTCTCTCTGGCTCTCTCTCTATCCACCTCCCTTTCCCTGTCTCTCTCTTGCTCTCTCCTCCTCCATCAGTCTTTCCCTGTCTCTCTGTATGCCTCTCTCCCAATGTGTTACTCTTTTTATCCCTCTGTTCCCTACTCAGTTTCTATGGAACCATCTCCCATTTTCCTCTATCCTCTACTCCTCTTTTCTCTCTCCATCTCTTAGCCTCATTGGGGGCTGTAGGGTAATGAGCGATGCTATTTACAAGCCTGCAATCCCCTCAAGAAACTACACTTCCCAGTCCTCTCCCCCCTCCAGAACTACACAGAACTGCAGGATATAAGACTCCAAAACGCGCACACGCACACAGCCATAGGGCTATCATTCTTCAGTCATGACTTTCAACTTTAATCCTGTCGCTTCATTGGAGTTAAAGGGTTGGCATTTGCAGGCTTGATCAGCATCCAGTCAGAAGGATCCCTGCCTCCCAGTCAACCAGACCCTGAGTCCTCCGTCATGGCAGCTCCTCTGAAGCGATTACTGCACTGGGCACGCAATCACAGTAGGCCAGCAAGGGAGAGAGAAGGGGGGAGAGAGAAGGAGAGAGAGAGGAGAGAGAGAGAAGGAGAGCGCGAGAGAGAGAGAGGAGAGAGAGATTGGGAGAGAAAGATGGATTAAGGGCATGGTTCCACTCATAGATATAAACCCCTCTAAGGCTGCTGACTGACTGGCCCCAAACTTTACACACGTGTTATTACATTATTACATGTTACATAGTCTTCCTTTCTGCCTAGTAACAAGAAGAGGAGAGGACAGCATAGAGTGAAAAAGGAAGATAGAAGGGACTGAGCAGGTGTGGAAGTAGAGCAGAGGATTCAGGCAGGATGAGAGGGGGATGATTAAATGTTATTGCCAAGTTGGCAGTGCTGTTTTACTCTCCCTTCGATCTCTATCTCTCCCTATCTTTCTCTCCTCCGCCAGCCATGATCTGCCCAATGAGTTACCAGATTAACTCAATGCATTTTAATGCACGCTTTGACAGTCACAAAATCGAGACTGGTGTGAGGGCCGCCACCGACCAAGAGGACGAGGTGATCTCTCTTTCCAAGACCGACCATGAGTAAGGTCTTTAATCAGGTCACCCCTCGCAAGGCACCCCCGACGGTATTCCAGGGTGCTTTCTCAGAGCACGCGCAGAACAGCTGGGAGGCATATTCATAGTTATTTTCAACCTCTCCTTGTCTCAGTCTGTAATTCCCACATGATTTTAAGATGACCACCATCATTCCTGTTCCCAGTAAGTCTAAGGCTTCATGCCACATTATAACCTGGGGGGTTCGAGCCCTGAATGTTGATTGGCTGACAGCCGTGGTAAATCAGACTGTATAGCACAGGTATGACAAAACATTTTACTGTTCTAATTACATTGGGTAACCAGTTTATAATAGCAATAAGGCACCTTGGGGGGGTTTGGTACATGGCCAATATAACTCCGCGTTGTGTCTTGCCTAAGAACAGCCCTTTGCCATGATATATTGGACATATACCACAGCCCCTCGGGCCTTATTGCTTAAATGACTGTAGCACTCACATATGTAATCATGAAGTGCTTTGAGAGGCTGGTTATGGCCCACATCAACTCCATCATCCCAGACACCTCACTTTGCATATGGCCCCAACAGATCCATAGACGACACAATCTCAACTGCACTCCACACGGCCCTCACTCACTTCGATAAGAGGAGCACCTATGTGAGAATGCTGTTCATCGACTGCAGCTCAGCGTTCAACACCATAGTCCCCTCCAAGTTTTGTCACCAAGCTTAGGACCCTAGGACTGACAGTGCTGAGCGTGTGTGGGTTGAATGCTGGAACAACACAGAATAAAACAATTATTAAAAGTCCCATGATGGCAGTGACTGCCCAAGTACTGCTCATCACTTTATGAACCAACAGTTATTCACATAACTTGACTTCAATCAAATATTTCAGTTGCTGTGTGTATTACATTTGCTTTACTATTTAATAAGTCATCATCTCATGTCTATAGAGCTGCTTGTTATGCTGTCTGACAAAATGACTACGTTAGTAGTTGTGTAAATAAGACATACTTTTGTGACTGCTGAATACCAATACCTCGCGAAGCAACTGCTCTCGATGTGTCCCCTCTTGATCACTCAGAATTTTTTTCTCTCTCATGTAGCAGTCATAAAAATAAACACAGACTGGACAAGTAGCCACCCAATGGATTATGGTCAGTGTGGTTAATGACCATGTTTTCTGCACTAAACTATGTAGGACATTGGCCTGTTGGAAACTACAACTCCCTACTACATCGCAGGGTTCGGGCATGATCTGATTCATCAGTAGGACTTTACTTGACACCCAGTATCCTAGCACGTTTTGACATGGTCGCTGGGTGTCAAGTAAAGTGTTATCGATTTATCTCTAGAGAAATACAGCGCAATATGAGCATTGAGCTCACAGAAGAAATTAAATGGAATGCAAATAATTTAATGACGTCGGTCAATTAGTTGTTAAAAAACTAAAAATAACCAACATTTCGGTTAATTGCTAAGCACTAAGGACTGGACACCTCCCTCTGACTTCCTGACGGGTTCGACCCCAGGTGGTGATGGTAGGCAACATCACCTCTGCCACGCTGACCCTCAACACGGGGGCCCCACCGGGGTGTGTGCTTAGTCCCATCCTGTACTCCCTGTTCCCCCACGACTGCGTGGCCACGCACGACTCCAACACCATCATCAAGTTCACTGAAGATGCAACAGTGGTAGGCCTGATCACCTGCGATGATGAGGATGATTGTGGACTACAGGAAACAATCAGCTCCTTGGCAGAAATGGAGCAGGTCAAGAGCTTCAAGTTCCTCGGTTTTCAAATCACTAAGGACGTAAAATGTTCCACACAGTTATGAAGACGCGCGACAGTGCCTCTTCCCCCTCAGGATGTTGAAAAGGTTTGCCATGGGCCTTCAAATCCTCAAAAAGTGCTACGTTTGTACCACTGAGAGCGTCTTGGCTGGCTGCATCACTGCTGGGTGTGGCACTGTCCTCGATTGCATGGCGCTACAGAGGGTGGTGCGAACAGCCCAGTACATCACTAGTGCCGAGCTCCCTGCCATCCAGGACTTCTATATCAGGCGGTGTGAAAGGAAGGCCCGGAAAATCGTTAAAGACTCCAGCTACCCAAGCCATAGACTGTTCTCGCTGCTTCCGCACGGCAAGCGGTACCGGTGCATCAAGTCTGACACCAACAGACTCCTGAACAGCTTCTATCTCCAAGCCATAATACTGCTAAATAGCCAACTATATAGTTAACAAAATGGCTACACAGACTGAGTTTTCCATTGTATTTTATTTTTGCACTATCTATGCACACTCACAGGGCCCTTCACACACACACACACTCACGCACGCACATACACACACAAAATATGCACATACCTACGCTGTTACTACTCTGTTAATCATACAGTATATCCTGATGACCAGCCACCTTAGCCCTATACATATCACCTCTATCGACCCAGTCTCCCTGCACAGTGTAAATATATTACTGGAACTGACCCTGTAAATAGCTTACTTACTTTCTCGTGTTCCTCTTATTTTTATTTACAGTTTTTTTTTACAATCACTTTGGCACTAATTTCAGAACCTTGTGGTCATTTTTCAAAACTCTAGACACAAAACTCAAAATGCTCATCACTTGTAACACAGGCTGTCCAATGTTCAAAACCTTGCATTGTGCATTCATATCTTTAAAGAAACCTTGCACTTGCAGAATCATTGGTTCAAATAACTAATTTATCATGAAATACCATAGGAACATTCATTTTCGATCACCCACACACAACATACCGATAGTTTCACTGTGTAGTTGTTCGTACAATCATTAAATATTGAAGTACAAAATATGTGATACATGTTTCATTATGCTACTACACGTAAATACATCACTGTAAAAGGACTAGTAGAGAGAATACTACAGACACAGTGGAATCATTGAACAAAATATGAAATGTATTGATGAAATACAATAAAATCACAACATATGTTTCTTTGAATCAAAGCAAAAACAATTAGCTACAAAAAAGATCAAAATCACTGCAGTGTTCCTCACCTGGCTTACTGTAAAACATCACTGCAGTGTTCCTCACCTGGCTTACTGTAAAACATCACTGCAGTGTTCCTCACCAGGCTTACTGTAAAACATCACTGCAGTGTTCCTCACCAGGCTTACTGTAAAACATCACTGCAGTGTTCCTCACCTGGCTTACTGTAAAACATCACTGCAGTGTTCCTCACCTGGCTTACTGTAAAACATCACTGCAGTGTTCCTCACCAGGCTTACTGTAAAACATCACTGCAGTGTTCCTCACCTGGCTTACTGTAAAACATCACTGCAGTGTTCCTCACCAGGCTTACTGTAAAACATCACTGCAGTGTTCCTCACCTGGCTTACTGTAAAACATCACCGCAGTGTTCCTCACCTGGTTTACTGTAAAAAACAAAAGATTGATTACTGTACTTCTATATTTCCATCAACTCTGTCTTGTGGATTTGGCCACAAGTTCTCATCCACATCACAATGGATGTTTTCATTAGCCAAACATCTTGGGAAGAATCTTCGGGCATGGCGAATCCAGGCCTGACACTGGTCTGCCGTGATGTCATTGCATGCGTCATCCATGGCCTGGAGAAGGGCGGCTTGTTCGTGAGGGGTCATATACCTTCCACCTCCATGTGGAGAAAAATTCCTCAATCGGGTTTTAGGAAAGGAGAGTATGGGGGTAAGTACAGGGTGGTAAATTGTGGTTGGGCCTGAAACCATGCTTGAACCATTTGAGCATGGTGAAACCTGACATTATCCCACACAATGACATAGGTCATGCCATCAGCTCTACAGACCTGATTTAGCTCATCAAGGAAGGTTACATTCGAACAGCGAATCATGTGGCTGCCTGCAACTCAGTATGTAGAGTATATAGAGTAGAGAGCTTTAGATGTTGTTCGACCAAACATTAGAATGGGCAAGATGCGTAATCTAGGCAACTTTGACTGTGGTATGATTGTTGATGCCACACATGGGGATTCCAGCATCTCAGAAACAACTGCCTTCCTGGGATTTTTACACACTACCGTCTCTAGAGTTGATAGAGAATGGTGCGATAAACAAAACACATTCAGTGAGCGACAGTTCTGTGGGCAAAACACCTGGTTAATGAGAGAGGTCAAAGGAGAATGTCCAGACTCATTCCAGCTAACAGCAAGGCCTCAAATGCTCAAATAACAGCTGTTTAAAACAGTGGTGTGCAGAATGGCATCTCTCAACGTACAACACCGTAAATAATTCAGGCTGTTGTGGAGGCAAAAGGGGGTCCTACCCAGTACTAGATATATGTACCTAATAAAGTGGCCGGTGAGTGTACAGTAATGTCAAATCTGAAAACATGGTCTGGAAAAGTGGTACATGTGACCATAGCAACAGTGTCTGATAAAGAATGATGATGAAATATTACATCCATAGATAATGTAGTCCAATCGGTTCATGTTCCACGGTAATTGGTGTCAATGGATCTCGTTATCCTGAAACTTTCATGATCTAAACATGGAATATTGTTAGTCAGTTTCCATAAAACTATGCATTAAGAGTAATGCAACAGTCATTTATCATTTTGAGCAGTTGATTCAATTGATAGTTAGATCATTGTAATGAAAGGAATAGACAGTCATCTCAGATTTAATGCGTGAATTGCATTTTGAAATGGTAATACTTTGATGTTTAGCTGTGTCATTTTGAACAGGTGATTTAAGTTCAAAGAACAACTGGTCTTATCTTTATGTGTATTGTATCCAAGCAATCGGAAAAAGTGTTAGACTTTTGATCAATGATTGTGAGTTTTGTGTCAAGAGTCCCGAAATTAGTGTCAAGTTCTGACCCTAGTTCCTTTATATTGTCTTTGTGTTAGCATGGTCAGGGCGTGAGTTGGGGTGGGCAGTCTATGTTTGTTTTTCTAGGTTGTGTTTATGTGTTTGGCCTGGTATGGTTCTCAATCAGAGGCAGGTGCGGTTCGTTGTCTCTGATTGAGAATCATACTTAGGCAGCCTTTTCCCACCTGTGTTTGGTGGGTGAATATTTTCCGTTTCAGTGTTTGCACCATTCGGGACTGTTTCGGTTTTCATTTTGATTCTCTTGTTCTTTTTGTATTTTGCATTCATTCTCATTAAAAGCCATTATGGATACGTACCACGCTGCTCATTGGTCCGATCTCTCCTACTCCTCCTCAGAAGAGGAAATCTGTTACAATTAGTGCCAAAGTGACTGTAAAAAAACTGTAGGGTGGGGTTCTGCCTCATGTTGTTTTTTTAGTACTACATTTACATTGATTACTGCATTGCTGGTTCTGGAGCTCGCAAGAAAGGCATTTCACTGTACTTGTGCACGTGGCATTAAAACTTGAAACTTGAAACTACTAATCAAGTGTCAGTAAGCTGGGTCTCACTGCTTCACTCCCTAAGCAAGCGTGTGTGTGTGTGTGTGTGTGTGTAGGGAAGGGTGGGATTAGTTCCGAGATGACACTGTTGAACAAACAAACATATTTCAGTTTAAAATGAAAGACTGAATGATGCATCTCAAACTAAAGATAGCGATTCGATTTCCCTCACGGCAGATGTCTCACATGAAACAGTGTCATGATGGGAAGGCAATTGGACCCCCTGCACCTACACTACACCTAATGGACCACCGTGCCTAAACTCTCACACAGCGGAGCAAAGAAATCAACAGACTGGGTACAGATACAGTGAAAGGGGATCGCACCACACCACAACAGAGCCCAAACACCCCTGATAAGTGGAGACGCAGGGTCAAGGAGGGAGAGGCCTGGGTCACATAATGTGGAGCGCAGGGAATGAAAACAGACGCAAGGGCAGCATCAGATTTCACAATCCACTGCATTCAAACAGTGTGTGTGTGTGTGTGTGTGTGTGTGTGTGTGTGTGTGTGTGTGTGTGTGTGTGTGTGTGTGTGTGTGTGTGTGTGTGTGTGTGTGTGTGTGTGTGTGTGTGTGTGTGTGTGTGTGTGTGTGTGTGTGTGTGTTGTTGAATTCCTTTGCAAGCCAATTAAACCCTTTATAAGGCCTGGGGCTAAACAACAAATACATATCTCAGAGACTCTACTTAATAACAAACCCACTGATCAGGGCTCGTCCTCCTAAACCGTGTTCTAACAGGAAGACTCAGGATTGGTCACGTTAACACATCATCATCGCTATCAGCTGAAGTAATTAAGTTACACAATCCAGACGGTATTGGGTAGCAGACAATCACAGTCAGCACTGAAAGTCGGGACTGATAGGTTCCAGAAATATCTGATTTGATTTCAATTAATTACAATGAATTTGTTCTGTAAACGGATTCGATGTGACCACGCAAACCATAATGTTCAGTATCTGACCACTTCCCACAGTAGGCTTACAGTAGTTGATATTTGGTATATTATTAGGAACCCCATTACATGAAAAATAATAAGAAATGTGCAGACGCTCTTATCCAGAGTGACATACAGACATACAGGGTTAAAACCTCTTAGATGTAAAGTCCCCTGTTTATGGGACATTCGTGGTTCTGGTACCAGTTCCGACTGACATTTTCACTTATAAATCGATCGTGGACACCGTTAATCGAAGTGGCTTGCATTGAGCAATAGCCCTGGTTTCCACCGACACTGAGCCTGTGTGACGTAGGATGTGAAATATAAAACCACTTGAAGCTGGGTCGTCCCTCATACCATTTCCTTCGCTCTTCCGTCTGTCCATCAACTCCTGGCTGAACCCTATATCACAGCCACTGACAATGCATAAGCCTGCAATCATAGCCGAGGGAAGAAACCCAAATTGGAAACCCAAATTGGTCTACACGGACAAGTTCTGGCTTGGTTTAGATCTTATCTGTTGGAAAGAAATCAGTTTGTCTCTGTGAAAGGTTTGTCTTCTGACAAATCAACTGTACATTTCGGTGTTCCTCGAGGTTCCGTTTTAGGACCACTATTGTTTTCACTATATATTTTACATCTTGGTGATGTCATTTGGAAACATAATGTTAATTTTCACTGCTATGCGGACGATACACAGCTGTACATTTCGATGAAACATGGTGAAGCCCCAAAATTGCCCTCCCTGGAAGCCTGTATTTCAGACATAAGGAAGTGGATGGCGGCAAATGTTTTACTTTTAAACTCGGACCACCAGAGATGGTAGTTATAGGTTCCAAGAAATAAAGAGATCTTCTGTTGGATCTGACGATTAATCTTGATGGTTGTACAGTCGTCTCAAATGAAACTATGGAGGACCTCGGTGTTACTCTGGACCCTGATCTCTTTTTTAACAAACGTATCAAGAATATTTCAAGGACAGCTTTCTTCCGTCTTTGTAACATTGCAAAAAATCCTACTGCAATGCTCTACTTTCTGGCTACCCAGACAACGCACTAAATAAACTTACGTTAGTGCTAAACACGGCTGCTAGAATCTTGACTAGAACCCCAAAACTGTATCATATTACTCCAGTGCTAGCCACTCTACACTAGCTTCCTGTTTAGTCTAGGGCTCATTTCAAGGTTTTACTGCTAACCTACAAAGCATTACATGGGCTTGCTCCTACACATACACTACGGTCACAAGACGCAGGCCTCCTTACTGTTCCTATAATATCTAAGCAAACAGCTAGCGGCAGGGCTTTCTCCTATACAGCTCAGTTTTTAGGGAATGGTCTGCCTATGTCTTTATTGAAGACTCATCTCTTCAGTAGGTCCTATGATTGAGTGTAGTCTGGCCCAGGGGTGTGAAGGTGAACGGAAACACACTGGAGCAATGAAACCACCCTTGCTGTCTCTGCCTGGCCGGTTCCCCTCTCTCCACTGGGATTCTCTGCCTCTAAACCTATTACAGGAGCAGAGTCACTGGCTTACTGCAGTACACTGACGTGATCTTTCTGTCCGGGTTGGCGCCCCCCTCGGGTTCGTGCCGTGGGGGAGATCTTCGTGGGCTATACTCGGCCTTGTCTCAGGGTAGTAGGTTGTTGGTTGAAGATATCCCTCTAGTAATGTGGGGGCTGTGCTTTGGCAAAGTGGGTGGGGTTATATCCTGCCTGTTTGGCCCTGTCCGGGGGTATCGTCGGACAGGGCCACAGTGTCTCCAGATCCCTCCTGTCTCAGCCTCCAGTATTTATGCTGCAATAGTTTATGTGTCAGTGGGCTAGGGTCAGTCTGTTATATCTGAAGTATTTCTCCTGTCTTATCTAGTGTCCTGTGTGAATTTAAGTATGTTCCCTCTAATACTCTCTCTCTTTCTCTCTCTCTTCTCTTGGAGGACCTGAGCCCTAGGACCATGCCTCAGGACTACCTGGCCTGATAACTCCTTGCTGTCCCCAATCCACCTGGCCAAGCTGCTGCTCTTGTTTCAACTGTTCTGCCTGCGCCAATGACCCTGACCTGTTCACTGGACGTGCTACCTTGTCCCGGACCTGCTGTTTTGGACTCTCTCTCTCTCTACCGCACCTGCTGTCTCTAACTCTGAATGATCAACTATGAAAAGCCAACTCACATTTACTCCTGAGGTGCTGATCTGTTGCACCCTCCACAACCACTGTGATTATTATTATTTGACCCTGCTGGTCATCTATGAACATTTGAACATCTTGGCCATGTTCTGTTATAATCTCCACCCGGCACATCCAGAAGAGGACTGGCCACCCCTCAGAGCCTTGCCTTTCTAGGGAGTTTTTCCTAGCCACTTCTATGTGCTTCTATATATGCATTGTTTGCTGTTTGGGGTTTTAGGATGGGTTTCTGTACAGCACTTTGTGACATTGGCTGATGTAAAAAAAAGGGCTTTATAAATACATTTGACTGATTGATTGAGGGTGCTGTGGCAACCCCTGAACAACCTGAATAAAATAATAATCCAGAACATCAAGGACAGAACTCTATACATTTAAAACGTTGCACATAGCCTACATACCTGTATCAGGCATTCTGCTGTGAGGTGTTGCTTTATCTGGTTTTTGAAACCAAGTTTGCTGTTCACGTGAGCAATATGAGATGGAAGGGAGTTCCATGCAATCTGAGATGGAAGGGAGTTCCATGCAATCTGAGATGGAAGGGAGTTCCATGCAATCTGAGATGGAAGGGAGTTCCATGCAATCTGAGATGGAAGGGAGTTCCATGCAATCTGAGATGGAAGGGAGTTCCATGCAATCATGGCCAATTACTTGGATGCCTTCTCAGCCCAATTCAAGGCTGAGTACTTGCAATGCCTTTCCAATCCATCATATAATGGACATGCTTTCTTAGTTAATTACCCCAGATTTCACATGAAAGGAATACAGAGAAGTGAATGCTACTTTTCTGGCCTAACCGGTAAGAGAAGAGGAGCATGGGAGAACCGAGCCAAGAGGATCTTATAGAGGAGATGGGAGCGAAAGAGTGTCCCCTCGGCCCTCAGCTCTCTTCTCCCTGCTGCAGGCGCGTGTCTATTTCCTCATTCAGGCTCTCCAGTAGCCTACATTCCCCCTCTCCATTGTGCATCCGTGTCAGCCATTGTGTGTCAGTCATGGTGGAGTAGCAGGGAGAATGGAGAGACTAGATAAGTGAATGAATGGGTGGACATCAGAGAAAGGAGAAGATGGAGAGAGATCTGTTATGCAAGTGTTAGCCGTGTGGCGTATGGGTGGAGAGGGGTTGGCACAGTGAGAGAGACTGAGACAAACGGGACAGGCGATGTGGTGTGTGTGTGTGTGTGTGTGTGGAGAGAGGGCAGGTGCCTCAGTAAGATTGCTATCTAACTGGGCTGTAATCTGAACCATCACTCTCTCACACACACATGGAATCACACAATGTACACTCACAGACACACACTATACTAGATATCACTATATAGTATACCACACACAAACACTCATAGAGAGACTGAGTGATGGAGACTTAGAAAAGAGGGAGGAGAAAGGGGAAGAGAACGATGGAATGGGGATATTGAGTGGTAGTAGACAGAGACAAACAGAGAGGGAGAACAAAGACACATACTGTACTGCAGACTTAACCGCCTCGCTAATTCAGCCCGTCTCTCATCCCCTCATAACACACACACACACACAAACATTGACTAACACACATACATGCGCGCGCACACGCCTTGTCATTTCAATCTATGGCAGACGCATCTGGATTTAGTGAGGGGAACACCATAAAACAGCCAACTCGTCTCCTGTTGTCTGGTATCTCAGTGGTTCTATCTCAACTTATCTCACTACTCTCTCTTAGCTGACGCTCTCGTTTCCACCTTTCTCACTCTCCATCTCGTCCATCTTTACTTCAGATGACTTATAAAGCAGGCTGATGTGAGTGCCACATCCATCTTTGACAGGCTCTCCGAGAATCATTGGAAGCTCTACAGTATTTGTTGAAACCTCTGACCAAGTCAGCAAAACTAACTCCCACCTCCCATTAAGCCTCTCCCCTCCTCTCCCCCCTCTCTTCTCATACCTTTAGGAGTGATCTGTCCTGTCCTGTCCTGTCATGTTTCACACAGGAAGTGAAGTGTCCCTGTTCAATAAAGATGGATCTATTCCTGGATTCAGACATAATGAATCAGCTGCAACCAGTCCAGACTAGCGATAGTACCCACATTGCTAACAGAAGCTATTAGCGTTAGCTTCTAGCATTAGTGGCCGTTTGTATTAACGTTAAATGTACCTGTCTGTTAGCAGTACACTGTTAGCATTTGGCTTTGACTTCTGTGAGGCATAAGCCATAGCGTGTCCCAACTTGAAGACACTCAGAGCTCGCACCTGCTTGCTTCAGGAATGAAGCGTGGGTGGGTGTCGCCACACCGGTTCATCCCGCCCTTAATATGAGTTATTACAGCAATGTGTATCTATGTTTACCACAGAGGTAGACAACCACACCTTAGCTAACACTTCTAGCCATACCTTAGTTGCCACACCTTTCTCCAGGCCCGATGGATGCATTCCCTTCCTCTCAAAACCCACATCTACTGATCTCCACTGTTTCTACATGCCTATATTAAATCAATATCTGCTTTCAACTTTCCACTGACTGCGTGCGTGTGTGTGTGTGTGTGTGTGTGTGTGTGTGTGTGTGTGTGTGTGTGTGTGTGTGTGTGTGTGTGTGTGTGTGTGTGTGTGTGTGTGTGTGTGTGTGTGTGTGCGTGCGTGCGTGCAGCGGTCACACCGCTTGTTATGCAAGGGCCTCCATCTACATGTCCCAGCTCTGTCCCTGAAAAACATGTTTTCAAGGAGAAGAAAAGCGAGGGAGAGAAAAGGAGTGCAGGAAGAGAAGAGAATATATAATAACCCGGTGTGTGAGGCTGACTCATAGTGGATGTGCGAGTTTATACATCATGTCCCCGGCACTAACAACCGAACACGGGGCGGCCATCCCTGACACGTTCATGACACAATGTTGGGCATCTAAAAAAGGAAGTAATTGCACACACACAAACAGTGCTTTTAACATACAATGTTTTCAACTTACTTAATTGACACACATTGACATGCATGATTACTAATTGTAATTATTATTCAACATGTCCTCAACTGGGACTTGAACTCACAATCGCTTGGTTCACAGCATACCGATCTTTCTGTTTCGCCACCATGTCTAAAATAATAATTTCGAGTTGAATATGAGAAGACGAGCAAACACGCTATTTTATGTTGTCTGAACTTTTCTCAACTTGGGGCTAAGTTTGGGAGACCTAAACATTTTAAATTCCGGTACTGGCCGAAAAGTTGAGTAAACTAAAAATAAGCTTTTTTTTTTTACAATGCAACACATTCACAACACTTCCTCTACAGCAATGAACAGCAACAACACCACTTCATAAAACACAGAACACTATACCTAGTCTGTTAAACTCAGAGTTATTGTTTTGGATCCAGTGCAGGGTCCACAGACTTTGGAGGCTACTAGTGCTCGAAAAATTAAAACATGGCACGTTGCACAAGCCCTGCGCTTTTATGGCTGTGTTCCTATGGGAATTTGCACATGTTTAGAGCGCCAGAATTAGGTGAAGGATCTGACCATTTTCTTTCTTTAAAAAAATATATAATTTTGGAACAGTAATTGGTGACGTGTTTGATTTCAAACCTAGACTTTCAAATCTCTTAGAACATGGGCTCTGTGGTAGTCATATTGCTTCTTACACCTTTATCAGCTTTTCACAGTTCTTATCATTCTAAAAGTACTAAGCATGTGTCTGTAGGAGCTATAGTTATGACACTGAAATGTACTTTATGAGGGTAGTATACAATATTATGCTTCGTTTAGAAAATGCCACCAGAGGGCATCAGAGTTTAAGGTTGAGAGAGAGAGAGAGAGAGAGAGAGAGAGAGAGAGAGAGAGAGAGAGAGAGCACTAACACACGACCCATAAGGATATAGACTTCCACCACAGGGGTATGTAGGGTAGGCTACTACTGCCGGTGGGCCATTAGTGGCCCATTTCACATCTGAACATACACAGACCTAAAATAGTGGTCTTCAAGGCGCAGATTTGGGTTCACTGTCCCATTGACCATATCGTACATACTGTACCTTATTTTCCACATGGCCAACCATGGCATCTTGGATTAAAATGAACGATCTCAGGCAAAGAGAGAGATAGGAAGAAGAACAAAGAGGGGTTGGAAGAAAAAGAGAATACAGGGAGAGTAGAGAAGGGAGATGGAGAAGAGGTAAAGAGAGGTCGTTAGAAGGAGCGAGAGTTGGAGATAATGAGAGAGAGAGACAGAAAGGGAGAGAACAGGAGTTCTCCCCTATTCTCATATCGTTCTTGTCGCGGTAATCCTCCCACCCCTCTTTGGGTCTTGTGGTTTGAGTTGTGTCCATGTAGATCTTGGGTATTCGGATTAGTCCATATGAAGGGGGGGAGGGGGGGTATTGTATTTTATCAGTCAAAGGCTGTGTGTTAGGGGAGGTCTTTAGAAGTGTTTCTCCCTGGATGAATAGATGAGGTCATCACAGAGAGATTTAGACTGACTTTGCAGATGGAGCACTCATCTGTCTCTCTTTCTCTCTCTTTCTCCCTCTCTATCTCTTTCTCGCTCTCATATATACTAATCTATTTTGCTTCCCTCTAATACTCGGAAATATTCTGTCTCTCTCTTCCGCTGTCTCTCAATCCATTCTTCAAAAGGAATCTACTACGCCTGCCAACTACACAGTGGCGATATTAGCATGTAAATCTCGGTGGAGCAAAACAAAGTGGGATGCCTGCCAGCAAAGCCACTACACATAAAATCACAGCTGATATGGCTGACTTGCTTAAACGAATGTGGTTTCTACTGACAATTAAGATGTACAAACTATGGCATAAGGGGACGATGACAAGTGGATAAGAGGCCATCCGTAATTTCAATGAAGACATTAATGAGCAAGCGACGAAGGACGTAGTCAATATAACTATTTGTTCAGCACTTTTGAAATGTACAGCGACAGAATTCAGAACATGGGTCGTTCTTACAGTGCTCTCCCTGTACACCAAGTCAGAACTATAGGATACATAAAGGGAGCATATAAGCAGACAATGAAAGCTCTTACAATATTCAATTATTACATTTCTTTAAAACAGATTTTAGGCTATTTGTGCAACACCAAGTCAGAACAGTAGGTGAAATTAAGAGGTGAAAATAGACCAAATTATTAGGGTGAGGCACATTGAACGCCGTTTGGGTCTTTGTGTGTCAAAAAAGATACACGTCATATAACACTATTTGACGCATTAAATAAGCCTTTAATTTGACACGTCAAATAACACAATTAAATTATAGAATGAATATACATTTGCACGTGCAAGCCAAGCACCACCACTACTATCAGTAGCACTGTCAAAGCTGTACAAAAAAAGGAGCCAAACAAGCACACACCGGGCCACGAACGATGTGTTTACAATACCGCGTTGGTGAAAATAAACCAAATGATTAGGGTGAGGCACATGAGCTACTAAAAGCTTACTCAACATACACTTAGTATTACTTTCTTAGCTACTGTACAGTGTACATTTTTCCCTTAAATAATACATAATTTATGTAGAAGCATACAGGACATTTTTGGACTCAACTTGTGAAGGTGGCGCAGCGGTCCTTTGTTGGCAAATTTTCTCATCAAACTTTGTCATCAAAGTCTGGTATTCTCTGGATTTATGGTGGGAACTCGGGGGGAAAAAAAACACACAGCCACTCCATTGAATAGCAGGCTAACGCTTGCAGTTATCCATTGATTCCTTTCAAACAACTCATTGTTGAATTAGCCATTTCCAACTTGTTGTGTAATCTTTATGTACAATGGCCGATGAGCACCGATATTTTTTTATCTATAATTCCTCTTCATTTTTTCTCTTCATATGACAAGGATTAAAAAGGATTTGCCAGTAGATTGTCGACTTGATGACAACTCATAATGACTGCTAGCTAAGACTTCGAAAGTAAGATGTTCAGAGTGTCATGTCCTGACCTTAGAGCTTTTTATGTTTCTATTTTGGTTTGGTCAGGGTGTGATTTGGGTGGGCATTCTATGTTATATTTTCTATGTTTTTGTTTTTCTTTGTTTTTGGCCGGGTATGGTTCTCAATCAGGACAGCTGTCTATCGATGTCTCTGATTGGGAACCATACTTAGGTAGCTTTTTCCCACAAGGTTTTTGTGGGTAGTTAATTTCTGTTTAGTGTTTTGCACCTTACATGACTGTTTCGGTTTCGGTTATTCTCTGTTATTTTTGTTATAGTGTTCAGTCCCAATAAAAAGCATGAACACTTACCACACTGCGCTTTGGTCCAATGATTCCTCTTCCTCATCTTCAGATGACGAATAACGTTACACAAAGCTACTGTAGATATAACGTGATTTGATGTAATTATATCTGTGGCCAATGACCTTGCGCCTTCTTGGATGGGCAATTCTAATATAACTCTATGGCAGAACCCAAGGGGCATACATTTTCAAGCTCTAACCGTAGAATTGGTGATGACGTACTGTCCCATGAGTGACAGAAAACTGAGCCAATCAGGCGCAACGCTCTGTATTTTCTGCTGGCTAGCCCCACCACCACTGAAAGCACTGAGCTAGGCCGAAACACCTACATTTTGGAGCTGCCTTACTCAAGAAAGCAAAAAAGAGACCATGTTTGTATGTGGCTTTATTAACTCAATGACATTTTTTTTTTTTGTACATTGTTTTGCAAACTGATATTAATGCCCAAAACATTATTTTACCTAAAAGTGTGATGCTCAATGCCCTGAATGAAGGGTCGCCATTGTACCTACAATTGTTTCTGTCCCCCAGGATAGGACAGGGATCAGAAAGCAGCCCTGGCATTTGTAACACAACCATATTATTTCCTTGAGGCCCCCAAACAGGTATGTTTTTTTCCCCCTTGAGGCCCTATTATTAGCCAGATAATGATCATTTAAGACTAAATACTTAAGCTAGACAGACCCACTGAGCTAAAAATCCACCAGCCCATCTGGCATTTGCCTGAATTAATAATTGTGTAGGCTACTGTATGTGTGGTCTGAGTGCGTTGTGAGGGTGTTGTGGATGTGTTATCAATGTGTTAGGACATGATGTGCGAACTGGCACATCCGCTATGAGTCAGCCGCACACACCAGGCTGTTATATCTTCTCTTCCTGCACTCCTTTTCTCTCCCTCTCTTATTTTCTCCTTCAAAACATGTTATTCAGGGACAGAGCTGGGGCATGTAGACGGCGGCCCAAGGATACAAAAACAGAGTGCGACAGCTACATTCACAAAACAGATTGGGATTCTATGTAGTAGCACTCGCACACGCGCACACGCACGCACGCACGCACGCACACACACACACACACACACTCTCACACACACACACACACACACACACACACTCACACTCACACTCACACACACACACACACACACAGTCAGTGGAAAGTAAAAAGCAGATATTGACGTAATATAGGCATGTAGAAACAATGGAGAACAGTTGGATGTGGTTTTGAGAGGAAAGGAAGCCATCCATTCACCAGTCCGCCCCTGCTGTCCCCTCACAACAATGATGAAAGTAGGGGCAAAATGCAGGGTTGAGATTATAAAGCAGGAGTTTATATTTCCTGTGTGCTCTCTGCTCAGGTTAATGGTGGAGGAGAATAATATTAGGTTTGTGTATTATGTCTGTGATGTGGGTCATAACTCCTGAGATAGAGAGAATAACAACACAGGGATTATTTTATGCCGCTGGAGATTATGGACAGTATGGCAGCAGGTGGTGCAGGGCAGGTGGTGGGCAGGGCAGGACAGGGCAGGGCAGGACAGGGCAGGTGGTGCAGGACAGGGAAGGGCAGGGCAGGTGGTGCAGGACAGGGCAGGGCAGGTGGTGCAGGACAGGGCAGGGCAGGACAGGTGGTGCAGGACAGGGCAGGGCAGGTGGTGCAGGACAGGGCAGGGCAGGTGGTGCAGGACAGGGCAGGGCAGGTGGTGCAGGACAGGGCAGGGCAGGGCAGGACAGGGCAGGGCAAGGCAAGGCAGTGTGGTGTTAATGGATCGTTTTAGTCTGAATTATATCTCGGTTTTAGGAAACCTCCTTTAGGTCAAGGGGCATCTCACATGGACATAACCGATTTCTGAGCTTTCTTTTCTCCAAATCTGTCCCACTCCCTCACACACCCAGCTGTGTGTGTGTTCCTAGGCGTGCATGTTCGTATTTATTTTTGCCTGTTCAATTAGTGGCATTACACACATTTAACTAACCAATTAAGCCTTACTCAACGTTTAACTAACCAATCAAGCATAACTCAACGTTTAACTAACCAATCAAGCATAACTCAATGTTTAATTAACCAATCAAGCCTAACTCAATGTTTCACGAACCAATTTATATTTGTATTTATATTTATTATGGATTCTACTATTCTACTCTTCCTCGGGTCCAGCAAAATTAAGGCAGTTATACAATTCTAAAAATGACAATACATTCACAACAGATTTCACTACACTCTAAGTGTGTGCCCTCAGGCCCCTACTCCATTACCACATATCTACAACACAAAATCCATATGTACGTGTGTGTGTAGTGAGTATGTTATCATGTGTGTGTGTATACATGTGTCTGTGCTCATGTTTGTGTTGCTTCACAGTCCCCATCCCTTTCTCTCCCCGCTGTTCCATAAGGTGTACTTTTATCATTTAAAAAAAAATCTAATTTTACTGCTTGCATCAGTTACCCGATGTGGTATAGAGTTCCATGTAGTCATGGCTCTATGTAGTACTCCTCGCCTCCCATAGAATGTTCTGGACTTGGGGACTGTGAAGAGACCTCTGGTGGCATCGTCTTGTGGGGTATGCATGAATGTCCAATCTAGCCTAACTCAACGTTTCACGAACCAATCAAGCCTTCCTCAACCCCAGGTCCCGAGTGGCGAGTCTTTGCTGACTCAAAATGGCCACTAATGGTACGGTAGAAGTGTCTAGTTATGTCCTGTCATCAAATGAAAGACATGAGAGTATTTAGACCAACACTCATTATAAACACGACGCCCTCTGGTGGCACTAACTCCTCTTATACAGCAATGAATAAAGTGTGAATTGATATACTTAAACATAACAGTGTATATACAGTGTGAGACTTGACTTAAAGAATCCATCTATGGTACAGAACAGCACATTGAGATGAGGCCAGACATTGGGGGCTTTCTGACTGGGCTTCGACCGGGTCCAGGGTGAACTGACTGTCATCTACATGCAGGGGAGGCACGGAGGGAGAAAGGACTATTAATGAGGCCTTGGACAGGAGAGAGGGAGGGGGGAGAGATGGAGAGTCAGGGGGAGGGAGAGGGGGGAGCCATTGAGGGGGAAAGGAAGATAGCAGGGGACAGAGGGGTAGGATGAAAAAGAGTCAGACGGAGAGCGAGAGAGAGAAACAGGGATAAGAGGTAGAGAAGTGGTGAGAGAGGAGAGAGGGACAGGGGCAGGGACAGTCTCCTGGCATGGTGCCTATGCTACATCTGACCATGGCTTACCTCAAGTCTGTCCTGGACTAGCTCTGATTAGATTAACCCTGAAGCCTCAGGAGAACACAGGAGAAACTAGGGAGTCTGACCTCTGGGGAGTCTACTGACTGTGACTCTATGGGGCTTTCTGGGTCGAGCCATGTGACGGATCGGACAAGCTAACGACAAGAATAATAGTGTTTGTGTGTGTGTGTGTGTGTGTGTGTGTGTGTGTGTGTGTGTGTGTGTGTGTGTGTGTGTGTGTGTGTGTGTGTGTGTGTGTGTGAGAGTGTGTGTGGTGTGTTGGGGCAGATTGAGCTCAGAATGCTGATCTGAGTATAATACGGCTTCCACATCAAAGGGATGGGTATTTTCCACTGCAGCAGAAAGGAGCATATCCGACCCCCATGATGAGCATATCTGCTAGAGTCAGGGCCTCTGGGAGGATTATACTGAGCTCAGAGCCTCAGCACCCGCTGATGTGGCTTTTAAACCCTCCCCAGAAATGACACAGCATAAACTGCTACAGTCATTAAACTGCTACAGTCGTCGGGAGGGGGAGCAAACAGAGAGAGAGTGAGTGAGTGAGTGAGTGAGTGAGTGAGTGAGTGAGTGAGTGAGACTGTGTGCGCGTGTGCGCATGTGCGTGTGTGACCTCCCGCTGTTTCCCAGCAGATTGCCTCCTGTAACGAGTCTGCAGTCAGAAATCATTTCTCAACTGTCATCTCACAGCCCTCACACACGCATGCATGCCAGCAGGGTGGCCTAGTGGTTAGAGCGTTGGACTAGTAACCGGAAGGTTGCAAGTTCAAACCCCCCGAGCTGACAAGGTACAAATCTGTCGTTCTGCCCCTGAACAGGCAGTTAACCCACTGTTCCTAGGCTGTCATTGAAAATAAGAATTTGTTCTTAACTGACTTGCCTAGTTAAATAAAGGTAAAATAAAATAAAAATAGGCAAGTGCGTGCACACACACTAACTCCTCTCTTCATCTATATAGAAGAGGTGTTCGCCGAAACAGTGGTTGTGTATTGTTAATGTGCTTTCAGTTCTCCCATACCAGTGCAGATGAAGGAAGGAAGACAAGGTGACACTTTAGACTATTAAAATGCATCCTAGGTGGTATCTTACTGTAATCCTATTTTAGAGGTGGATATCCTTCAACTGCTGCCTGAGAGCGAGAGAAGAAGGAGCGAGAGGCACATACGCAAACACACACACACACTCTGTATGCAGCCTGCCTGGCTCTTGGCAGGATACACCACCTGCTACACCACCTGATTCACCACCTGATACACCACCTGCTACACCACCTGCTACACCACCTGATACACCACCTGATACACCACCTGATTCACCACCTGATACACCACCTTCTACACCACCTGATTCACCACCTGATACACCACCTGATACACCACCTGATACACCACCTGATACACCACCCGATACACCACCTAATACACGACCTGATACACCACCTGCTCCTCTGTCCGCAGCCAGGCGGCTCAAGATCCAAGTCGAAATTCGACGTCCATCCATTTACCCAGGACGTCGGGAGATCACACAAAAACTGGCCACTAGGGGCAATGGTGAGCGCTATTACCATGATGTAGGCTTGGGATTTGCTCAGCCGTTGTGGGCGGGGATGGGGGATGGACGTATACCGTGAGCTCCAGCTCTGAGTGTGTGGAGTTTGGTCCATATTCTTTGTAACTCCCTATCCTACGTTTGTGTAGGTTTTTTCCTTTAGTTTCCCTTTTCTGAGGCAAATCTAGTGGATATCCATGATAGGTGTCTTTTAGGACCCAACTTTCAGTGGGCTACTCCATGGGTGTCTTTCTGAACACATTTGAAACCGTCTTATGTTTTGGTTTGGTTGTCAAAGTGAATCCTTTGTTAGTTCCGTTTTCTGTTGAGCGACGACTTCTAGGTTTGTTTTTAGGGAATGTAACAAATTGTTCCTACAAGCTCCGCATTCATTTAAATGTTGTTGTTTTAACCCTATCCCAAACCTTAACTCTTACCTTAATCATTTGGAATTAATGCCTAAACTTAACAGTGGAGTTGTTTTTGTTTTATCTCTATCCCAAACCTTAAACCCTTACTCTAATTACTCTGAATTAATTATTCACTTATCCTTCGAAAAGTTACGTACCAACGTCGGATTCTGAAGTCAGACTGTGAGGGTATGTTGCTGTCCCGTCCCGGCACAGCCCCTCTCTCTCTCTCACACACACACACACACACACAGTCTGTCCCAGAATGAATACAACAGACACACACACGCCACATGGGAGGAGGAGCAGAGCAGACAAAGACATGGATACACATACAGTACTAACAAAGACACACACACACACACACACACACACACACACACACACACACACACACACACACACACACACACACACACACACACACACACACACACACACACACACACACACACACACACACACACTGCATTGAGAGGGTCCATTTCTATCAGTAGAATGTATGGGGGAGGGGAGCTTAAACAAGGTGCAAGTCAAGGACAGAGGAAAGGGTGAACATTGCACAGAGCATTATCAATACCTCTCTCCCTCGCTCTCTCGCTCTCTCTCTTGCTTTATCTCTCCCTGTATGGAAACCGTCCTTCATCTAACTCTTTATCTATCTTCCCCCTACTTGGGATATCTTCCTTTCTCATTTTTATTTTTGCACCTCGCACACAGTCCCCCATTCCCTCTGTCAGGACACTTTCCTCCTATTCTCCCCTCTCTTTCGCTTTCCCCCTCTCTCTCTTCACTCTCTCCTTTGTCCTCCCTTCCTCTCCCAGAATGGAGGGGTTGCCTGGCTTCACTTACTTGAGGGGTTGCTATGGTAACACCTGGGGTTTCAGGGAAAGGTGAAGGATGAGCGGCTTAACCTTTTAATCCTCACTGCCCGGTATCCATCAGACAAATTACATTCACATGTAACACGCACACGTAGAGACGTACCGATCTAGAAAGACTGTCTATAGGTAGTATGTCTATGAATGAAGCCTTGTTCACTATCCTTAATTACATTACATATGCCATATATCTCTCACACAAACAAACACACACCCACTAATGACATTAGAGTCGAGGGGCGGTGACAGATAAGTACAGTAAAGGATAACACACACAGCCACACCCACAGACAGGCAGACACAGACAGAGACAGAGATACCCACAGAGAGAGAGAGAGAGAGAGACAGAGAGAGAGAGATACCCACAGAGGGAGAGAGAGAGAGAGATACCCACAGAGAGAGAGAGAGAGAGAGATACACACAGAGAGAGAGAAAGATACCCACAGAGAGAGAGAAAGAAAGAGATACCCACCGAGAGAGAGAGAAAGAGAGAGAGAGAAGAGAGAGATACCCACAGAGAGAGAGAAAGAGAGAGCGAGAAAGAGAGAGAGAGTTTTAGAGTTTTAAATAGTCTTTATTGGGTCTGGGGGCCCACCACACAATAAATACTCATACAAAACCACAGTTACACATCAATTAAAAACACAACTCCAATTCCTCCTCCACAGTAACTAAACACAACAGCCTCTGTTTATAATAGGCAAACTCAACCCTCAGTCTCGCTGCCAACATTCCCTGCCAACATTCCCTGCAGCATTCCCACCACATCCACAGACCCCTGTCCCCGAATACTGTCGTTTCGGGTCTTCCATATCGCTAATTTTGCTGCCCCTAACACAAAATTAAGCAACACAACTACACCCTTTTGACTGAACCTGTTCTTTGGCCCAAATATATACAGTTGGGAAGAGAAAACCTCTCCCAACGTTGAGAACCAATCAGTGATCAGTTCAATCATCCCGACCAACCTGGGACACAGTAAAAACAGATGTGCCAGAGATTCAGACTCAGCACAGAATGGACACCCCTCCCCAACAGTAGGGTCCAGGTGTACCAGATGCATGTTGGTGGCTATAGCTCCATGTATTATCCTCCATTGGAGGTCAGCTGTCCTCGTATCAATAGGCAGTTTGTATAATGATCGCCAACAGCCTTTTGGAGAGGCACTTGGACCAAGCACACCCGCCCACCTCGTCGATTTGACCCCTTCCACGGAAGAGGCATGGGACACCTTTACACATATTCTGTACATGGCCTTCTTTCCCACCTCCTTGAACTCCCCAAGCTCCGGGGTATGGAAGGAAAGCAGCATCCCCACGTCCTCCTCGAATGCCCCCATCGCAGCACTTACAATCAGTGCAGGGAACACATAATCCAGACCCTCCTTCCACCGATCAGAATTGGAAGTGTCAGTCACATACCGCAGATGAAGCACTGGCAAGGAGTCGCAGACCTCAGCGATGACCTTCCTCAGTAGGCGAGATGATCGGATCCCCGCTCTTTCTCCCAGCTCCTCCAACGAACTGCTCCTGCTCCGCATCAGTTGACCCAGCTTGGTACACCCCACGCCTAACAGGCATGAACTTAGGCTAGCTGAACCCAAAAAGAGACTCTTCAAAAAGCCACATCCCTGGTGGCGTGCAGGCCTTACGGGACTTGACAAGGACTCTCCAAGCCTGCATAACAGACACATAAAATGGAGTCAGGCCAGGCAAATCACCCCCCTCCAGCTATAAGAGGAAAAGGTGCTTGTCTAAGCCCAAACAGCCCGCTCTCCTCATCAATATGTAGGCTGTTTCGACCCAGCTAGAACCGTCTCTGTACAACAATCTCTGGGCTGCTTGAAGCCGGAAAGCCATGATTCTAGAGGAAATGTCCACCAGGCCTTGCCCACCCTCGTGCAGTGGCAAGTACAGCGCTGCAGCTTTAATCCAGTGTTGTCCAGACCAGAAGAAATTGACAAGGGTCCTCTGAAGCTCTTGTATCATACCCTTTGGTGGCTGCAAAATCATTAGTCTGTGCCACAGGGTAGAGGCAGCAAGATTATTAGCTACCAGGACCCTTCCCCTATAAGACAGCTGGGGCAGAACCCATTTCCATCTTGACAGTCTGGCACACACTTTCTCCACTATACCCTCCCAGTTATTTTTCTGAAAGACATCAGAGCCTAGAAAACCCCCCAAAGTCTTCGTCCCATCTCTGCCCCACTGAAGCCCCCCTGGTAACTGTGGAGCGGACCCCTTTGAAGCCCCCTGGTAACCGTGGAGCGGACCCCGTTTGAAGCCCCCTGGTAACCGTGGAGCGGACCCCATCTGAAGCCCCCATGAAACCGTGGAGCGGACCCCATCTGAAGCCCCCCTGGTAACCGTGGAGCGGACCCCATCTGAAGCTCCCATGGTAACCGTGGAGCGGACCCCATCTGAAGCTGACCTGCCCACAGCGCTTCACTCTTTCCCCAATTGACTCTAGCTGAGGAGGCCCCCTCATACACCTTTAAAGCGTTTGAGAGAACCTTAACATCCTCACCCCCTGTAATAAAAACTATCACGTCATCTGCATACGCAGACAGTGCTATCGTGGGACCCTTCATTACACCTGGCACAGAGAAACCAGTAAGCTTCTCTCTTAAAAAACAAAGCATTGGTTCAATCACCAGACTATATAACTGCCCTGAAATTGGGCATCCCTGCCTGATGCCCCTTTGGACAGGGATGGGGAAACTCAAACCACCCCCCACCTTCACCATACACGAAGCCCCAGCATACAGTAAATTCATCCAAGACAAAAAAACATCCCCCAAATCCAAAGGCTTTCATTGTTTTAAACAAGTACTGGTGGTCCACATGATCAAAAGCCTTCTCCTGATCCAAAGAAAGTAAACCCACATTTACATCAGACAGTTTACAAATGTCTAAAACATCTCTTATCAGAAACAAATTGTCAACAATAGAGCGATCAGGTACACAGTAGGACTTGTCCTTGTGGATCAACAATCCCAGATACTCTTTCAACCTGTTTGAGAAACATTTAGAAACAATTTTGTATTCAGCGCGGTGCAAAGCAACAGGTCTCCAATTTTTTACGAGAGCCAAATCCCCCTTTTGGCAACAGTGAAAGCACCGCACGTTGACAGGATACAGGAAGAGAACCCTCATGAAAAGATTCACACACCACTTCATAAAAATCCTCCCCAATAGACCCCCAAAAGTGTTTATAAAACTCAGATGGTAAACCATTGATGCCAGGGGCTCGACCTGTTGAGAGCTGCAAAACTGCTGTGGACAGCTCTTGCAGTGTAATGACAGAGTCCAATGCGACTCTCTGCTCAGGTCCCAATTGAGGAAGACCATGTAACAACTGTTCAGTACACAGAGAGTCACAATCCTCCGCCTTATAGAGGGCCGAGTAGAAATCCACGGCATGTTGACGCATTTCACTGTCATCCGTGGTCACCTTCCCATCAGGGAGACGAAGGCAGACCATCTGTTTACGTTGCAATGTCGACTGTCCTAGTTTTATTTTTAAAGCGCTAGGAGCATCCATATCCTCGAGGGAAGCGAAACGAGACCTAATCAAGGCACCCTTCACTCTTTCATGCAGAAACGACCTCAGTTCATGTCTCTTGTCCTGTAAGTTCATGACTAGTCCAGGGTCGTTCTGAGTGAGCAGCTTCAATTCAATAGACTGAATGTCCTGTTCAAGGGCCTTGATAGTCTCTTTAACTTCAGTTTGAGACAGAGCAGTATACTGTTGACAAAATAATCGTATTTGTGCCTTCCCAACCTCCCACCATTGTCTCAAGGACTCAAAATTCCCTTTAGTAACCCTCCATTTTTCCCAAAACAACAAAAACCTGTCACAAAACATGACATCATTTAACAATTTAACATTAAAATACCAGTAAGGTGATGACCTTTGTGGACAGGACAAGTGAATATCAACAGTAACAATATGATGATCAGAAAAACCCACAGTAATGGCACACTTTCCAACCCTACTACAGTTTTGCTCAGATACATACAACCTGTCTACAAGCACTGACACGACCTTCATTCATTTTTAGCCATGTGTACTGCCTAACTTTTGCATTCCTTACTCTCCACACATCAGAAAGCTCAAACTCAGTTAATAGGCCAGACAGGCAAGTGGCTGACTGCAGGTGAGGTTCTTCAGCGGTGCGATCAACAGTAAAATCCACTGTACAGTTCCAGTCACCCCCTAAAACCATACACCCCTCTTGATCACACTGTCTTAAGGTTTCCTTTATTTGATCAAATATAGCAATACGCTCTGTACCCTCATTAGGACCATAAACATTAAAAAAAATGTTTTTAAAAACATAACATCCACCTTGACCAATAAAACCCGACCCTTGACAATCTCTGTTGTAGATACCACAGTCACCCCTAAACCTGAGGAAAACAAGATTGCCACCCCAGCACTGAAATTAGTACCGTGACTGAATACATGCTGCCCCTCCCACCACATACCCCAGTCAACCTCATTTTCCTCATCACTATGTGTCTCCTGTAGGAAAACTACATTAAACTTTTTCTGTTTTATTACTTCTAATACCCAGCGAAACTCATTAAGATAGTGCTTGACATCAACGGCCCTCACTGAGCATGTGCGAACCCCTCTGACTGATAAGGGTGACATCAAGGATGGTGTGTGAACATATCTGTGTCATCACATAATAATCATCCCCTTTACACATCAACACTCCACTATATTACGCAAAAATATATACAGTTGAAGTCAGAAGTTTACATACACTTAGACTTGAAAACTTGATTTTCAACCACTCCACAAATTTCTTGTTAACAAACCATAGTTTTGGCAAGTCGGTTAGGACATCTACTTTGGGCATGACACAAGTCATTTTTCCAAAAATAGTTTACAGACAGATTATTTCACTTATCATTCACTGTATCACAATTCCAGTTGGTCAGAAGTTTACAAACACTCAGTTGACTGTGCCTATAAACAGCTTGGAAAATTCCAGAAAATGATATCATGGCTTTAGAAGCTTCTGATAGGCTAATTTACATAATTTGAGTCAATTGGAAAATAACTGTGGATGTATTTCAAGTCCTACCTTCAAACCCAGTGCCTCTTTGCTTGACATTGTGGGAAAATCAAAAGCAATCAGCCACCTGTACACCTCCACAGGTCTGGTTCATCCCTGGGAGCAATTTCCAAATGTCGGAAGGTACCACGTTCATTTGTCCAAACAATAGTACGCAAGTATAAACACCATAGGACCACACAGCCGTCACACCGCTCAGGAAGGAGACGCATTCTCGTCTCCTAGAGATTAACGTACCTTGGTGCAAAAAGTGCATATCAATCCCAGAACAACAGCAAAGGACCTTGTGAAGGTGCTGGAGGAAACAGGTACACAAGTTAAACAAGTCCTATATCGACATAACCTGAAAGGCCCGCTCAGCAAGGAAGAAGCCACTGCTCCAAAACCGCCATAAAAAAGCCAGACTACGGTTTGCAACTGCACATGGGGACAAAGTTTGTACCTTTTGGAGAAATGTCCTCTGGGCTGATGAAACAAAAATAGAACTGTTTGGCCATAATGACCATTTGGAAGAAAAAGGGGGATGCTTGCAAGCCAAAGAACACCATCCCAACTGTGAAGCACAGGGGTGGCAGCATCATGTTGTGGGGGTGCTTTGCTGCAGGAGGGACTGGTACATTTCACAAAATAGATGGCATCATGAGGTCGGAAAATTATGTGGATATATTGAAGCAACATCTCAAGACATCAGTCAGGAAGTTAAAGCTTGGTCACAAATGGGTCTTCCAAATGGACAATGACCCCAAGCATACTTCCAAAGTTGTGGCAAAATGGCTTATGGACAACAAAGTCAAGGTATTGGAAAAGCCCTGACCTCAATCCTATAGAAAATTTGTGGGTAGAACTGAAAAAGCGTGTGTGAGCAAAGAGGCCTACAAACCTGACTCAGTTACACCAGCTCTGTCAGGAGGAATGGGCCAAAGTTCACCCAACTTATTGTGGGAAGCTTGTGGAAGGCTACCCGAAACATTTGACCCAAGATCAATAATTTAAAGGGAATGCTATTAAATACGAATTGAATGTATGTAAACTTCTGACCCACTGGAAATGTGATGAAAGAAATTAAAGCTGAAATAAATCATTTTCTCTACTATTATGCTGACATTTCACATTCTTAAAATAAAAAGGTGATCCTAACTGACCTAAGACAGGGAATTTTTAGGATTAAATGTCAGGATTATATACAGTTGAAGTCGGAAGTTTACATACACCTAACCAACTTGCCAAAACTATAGTTTGTTAACAAGAAACGTGTGGAATGGTTGAAAAATGTGTTTTAATGACTCCAACCTAAGTGTATGTAAACTTCCGACTTCAACTGTATATATATATATATACATACTACATGACCTAAAAATATGTGGACACCTGCTCGTCGAACTTGTCATTCCAAAATCATGGGCATTAATACGGAGTTGGTTCCCCTTTGCTGCTGTAACAGCCTCCACTCGTCTAGGAAGGCTTTCTACTAGATGTTGGAACATTGCTGCGGGGATTTGCTTCCATTCAGCCACAAGAGCATTTGTGAGGTTGGTCACTGATGTAGGGCGATTAGGCCTGGCTCGCAGTCGGTGTTCCAATCCATCCCAAAGGTGTTTGATGGGGTTGAGATCAGAGCTCTGTGCAGGCCAGTCAAGGCATTCCACACCAATCTCGACAAACCACTTCTGTGTGTACCACGCACGGGGGCATTGTCATGCTGAATCAGGAAAGGGCCTTCCCCAAACTATTGTCACAAAGTTGGAAGCACAGAATCGTCTAGAATGTCATTGTATGCTGTAGCGCTAAGATTTCCCGCCAAACCCAGATTCTTCCGTTGGACTGCCAGATGGCGAAGCGTGATTCATCACTCCAGAGAAAGCGTTGCCACTGCTCCAGAGTCCAATGGCGGTGAGCTTTACATCACTCTAGCCAACACTTGGCATTGTGCATGGTGATCTTAGGCTTGTGTGCGGCTGCTCTGCCGTAGAAACCCATTTCATGAGGCTCCTGACAAACAGTTATTGTGTTGACGCTGCTTCCAGAGGCAGTTTGGAACTTAGTGGTGAGTGTTGCAACTGAGGACAGACTACTTTTACGCACTATGCGCTTCAGCACTTGGCGGTCCCATTTTGTGAGCTTGTGTGGCCTATCACTTCGCTGCTGAGCCGTTGTTGCTCCTAGACGTTTCCACTTCACAATAACAGCACTTATAGTTGGCTGGGGCAGCTCTAGCAGGGCAGAAATTTGACGAACTGACTTGTTGGAAAGGTGGCATCCTAGGACAATGCCACGTTGAAAGTCACTGAGCTCTTCAGTAAGGCCATTCTACTGCCAATGGTTCTCTATGGAGATTGCATGGCTGTGTGCTCAATTTCGTACACCTGTCAGCAACGGGTGTGGCTGAAATAATCCACAAATTTTAAGGGGTAACCACATACTTTTGTATATATACGTATACACTGAGCAAAAATATAAACACAATATGTAAAGTGTTGGTCCCATGTTTCAGGAGCTGAAACAAAAGATACCATACATTTTTCATACACACAAAAAGCTAATTTCTCTCAAATTGTGTGCACAAATTTGTTTACATCCCTGTTAGTGAGCATTTCTTTTTTGCCAAGATAACCTATCCAGGTGTGGCAGGTGTGGCATAACATGAAGCTGATTAAAGAGCATAGTCATTGCACAGGTGCACCTTGTGCTGGGGACAATAAAAGGCCACTCTAAAATTGGCAGTTTTGTCACACAACACAATGGCCACAGATGTCTCACGTTTTGAGGAAGCGTACAATTGACAAGCTGACTGCAAGAACGCTAGCCCAGGACCTCCACATCCGGCTTCTTCACCTGCGGGATTGTTAGAGACCAGCCACCCGGATAGCTGATGAAACTGTGTGTTTGCACAAGCGATGAATATCTTCACAAACTGTCAGAAATCGGCTCAGGGAAGCTCATCTGTGTGCTTGTCGTCCTCACCAGGGTCTTGATCTGACTGCAGTTTGGCGTCGTAATCGACTTCGGCTGACAAATGCTCACTTTCAATGGCCACTGGCACACTGAAGAGTGTGCTCTTCACGGATGAATCCCGGTTTACACTGTACCGGGCAGATGGCAGACAGTATGTATGGCGTTGTGTGGGCGAACGGTTTGCTGATATCAACATTGTGAACAGAGTGCCCCATGGTGGCGGTGGGGTTATGTTATGGGCAGGCATAAACTACAGACAAAGAACACAATTGTATTTTATCAATGGCAATTTGAATGCTCAGAGATACTGTTACGAGATCCCGAGGCCCATTGTTGTGCCATTCATCTGCCACCATCACCTCATGTTTCACCATGATAATGCACAGCCCCATGTCACAAGGATTTGTAAACAATTCCTGGAAACTGAAAACGTCCCAGTACTCCCATGGCCTGCATACTCACCGTACATGTCACCAAATGAGCATGTTTGAGATGCTCTGGATCGACGTGTACAACAGCGTGTTCCAGTTCCCGCCAATATCCAGCAACTTCACACAGCCATGGAAGAGAAGTGGGACAATATTCCACAGGCCACAATAAACATCCCGATCAACTCTATGCGAAGGAGATGTGTCGCGCTGCATGAGGCAAATGTTGGTCACACCAGATACTGACTGGTTTTCTGATCCACGACCCTACCGTTTTGTTAAGTATCTGTGACCAACAGAGGCATATCTGTATTCCCAGTCATGTGAAATCCATAGATTAAGGCCCACTGAATTGATTTCAATTGATTTCGATTTCCTCATATGCATGTTGCGTTTCATTTTTGTTCAGTATATATACTGAGTGTACAAAACATTAGGAACACCTGCTCTCTCCAGGAAATAGACTGACCAGGTGAATCCAGGTGAAAGCTTTCATCCCTTATTGATGTCACCTGATACATTTACTCCAATCAGTGTAGAGGAAAGGGAGGAGACAGGTTAAATAAGTATCTTTAAGCCTTGAGACAATTGAGACATGGATTGTGTATATCTGCTATTCAGAGGGTGAATGGGTAAGACAAAATATTTGAAGTGCCTTTGAATGAGGTATGGTAGTAGGTGCCAGGTGCACCGGTTTGAGTGTGTCAAGAACTGCAACACTGCTAGGTTTTCTCACGCTCAACAGTTTCCTGTCCATGTTCCCACGAATTGAGGCTGTTCTGAGGGCAAAAGTTTGGGGTGCAACTCAATATTATGAAGGTGTTCTTAATGTTTTGTACACTATATTCGCTCCATTCTCAAACACATATCCCACATCCCTCTCAGTAACGTCGTCGATAAGCCGAGGAGATGTTATTGTAACCTGCAAACCCATTTCTACGACTCGGTGAGGATTGACATAAGGACAGAGGTTGAAACGAAGGGAGGGAGATAGATAGATAGACGCAGTTATTGTTGTTGTTGTAGGTCTGTAGCAGTCCTCTGCAGAGAACAACTGTATTCACTCCACCCAGTTTGTGTGTGTGTGTGTGTGTGTGTGTGTGTGTGTGTGTGTGTGTGTGTGTGTGTGTGTGTGTGTGTGTGTGTGTGTGTGTGTGTGTGTGTGTGTGTGTGTGTGTGTGTGTGTGTGTGTGTGTGTGTGTGTGTGTGTGTGTGTGTGTGTGTGTGTGTGTGTGTGTGTGTGTGTGCACTGAGACGTGCTTAAATTCCTGATCACACCCTCTGCCGGAGAGGGTGCAGTAAGCACTGCAGCAATAACCCCACTCCCTGCAGAAACACACACACACAGCTCAGCAAAACCATTACAAACGACATCTTGCAGTCATCATAGAAAAACAGCCACGGAAATGCAGGACAACAGTTCTATTTACCTTCCAGAAACCAATCAACACACAGCAAACAGTGGAAGAGATGGAGGGAAAAAGAGAGTGAGGGCAGAGAGAGGGAAAGAGAGTGAGGTGAGATAGGGAAAGAGAGAGAGAAAGAGAGAGAGGCAGACAAGAGACAGAGACACGGTGAGAAAACAGCCAAACAGACAGCAGTGTTGTCAGCAGAGGCGCTTGGGACAGAGAAGAGGGACATCATTTGCAAATACGGCTCTATTCTGGGGATCATTTCAGGCCGCACCCCTGGCAGGGAGCTAGGAAGCACCATCAGAACACAGTGTGACCTGCCAACAGACAGGACGCGTGTGTGCGCGTGGGAACATGCATGTGTGTTTGTGTGGATGTGTCCATCCACACGCATTCTTAAAGAAGCGTCACAAATCCAGTTTAATGCCTAAATCAGAAGCACCTCAACTGCCAGCAACTGCCAGAGTCTCAAAGAAGCAAAAAAAACACACACACACACACAAACACACAAACACACACACACACACACACACACACACACTACAGTACCCTAATGCTAAGGTCATTAAAGGGTCAGGCTAATTCCTCCGTCACTGTCAGGGTGTATTAATGGCAATGTTAATCAGACACCTAGAGCCACACACACACGCATTCACGCACGCACGCACACACACCGACACACTAACACTCACACTTACACACAGCACACAAAACAGGCGCCTGTTGAAGTCAATAACGCTTATCCTCTGAATCAAAGTCCACCTCATCCCCCCTGCTTTGGCTCAGATCGGCTCTGCCGGGCTTGTCTGGGATGGGATTGGACGGGCTTAGTCCTGCCATGAGCCGTTTAACATGCAGCAGAGCACTGCCAAACATCACCCATCAACATGCATGGCTGGAGTGTTATAGCGAGTATTTTGTATGTGTGAATGTATATGCAGAGTGTGTGTGTGTCTGTGTGTGTGTGAGAAGAGGTGATGGCACCGCTGGGGTCCCTGACTGACAGACTATGCCCATCTGCAGCGGGGCACCAAAACTGGCACCAACAACCTGGCTACTGGTGCCAGCCACATCTGAGCCCCCACACCCAAACACAACCATTACTTCAACCCCTAGCCAACCTCTATCCCTCTGAACCAACCCTGTCTCTGTAATATGAGAGAGAGAAAACGGCGTGCAGGAATATAGACACAGTCTATGACCATCGACATCAACACAAAGCAATACACAGTAGGCAATAAAACAAATACACACAGAGTGTAATGGACAACCCACACACACTCACTAGCGCTCCCTCTTACTAGCTTGTTCACGTAAAACCAAGACATGTTGCAAATGAACTGGTGCGCGCGCACACACACACACACACACACACACACACACACACACACACACACACACACACACACACACACACACACACACACACACACACACACACACACACACACACAGATATTATGAATCTGCGTGTCTCTTACCAGCCACCTGCTGATGTGTTCAGTGTGCCCCTCCTCCTTCCTCCTCTGTAGTCAGTCAGTGAGGGTGTCAGACAGTCAGGCTAGAACAGTGTACATCCATCCATCCCAGGAGAGAGCAGCAGGCGGTCGGTCAGCCCGGTTAGACAGCAGGAGACGGGAAGAGAGAGTGTGACCAGGCAGAACACACTGTCTATCTATCCCTCCGCGTCCTCACAATAACAGGGGAGAGACAGCTCTCGGTCAGTCAGAGAACCAGAGAGAGACAACAGCCCCAGTAGCTACAGGCACCAGCGTGACTGAGCAGGGATACAGGACAATAATAGGCATCGTCTCCTCAGGAAAGGATGGATAAAGGAGGAATGAGAGGAAGACGAGGAGGAGGGGGAGCGAGCGATTGATGCAACGGAGCATGCCCAGTCGAAAATGCCAGGGAATTTAAATGTCACATGAGCCCATCCAGGCTGCAGTCCTTCTGTAAAGCAGTGAAGATAGAGAGAGATGGAGGGGAGCGGGAGGGATGGAGGAAGAACAACAGAGAGGGAGGGGGAGAGAGTGATTTTTGGATCGGTGGTGGGTGGTGACGTCACAGTTGTTCAAACCTCCTTTCATTAGAGAGAGAGAGAAAGGGAGAAAGAGGGAGACCTGTAATCTCATCCTAGGCACCACCCCCAGGCATTCCAGTGAGCCAATGAGGTGACAGTATTGGTCAGTCCCCCCAGGATGTCCCTGCAGGAGAAGCACATTACCTCAGAAGAATAGAGTTCTCAGAAGGACAAAAGAAGAAGGACAAAAGGAGATCAGCTAACAGACAGTGTAATGGAAAGAACACAATGCAGATCAAACTTTGAGCTTAAAGGCCACACATGTCGTATGAGAAAATATAGACAAATCTCAATTGAACTGGTTCAGATTTGATCAGTTCTTCATATTTTGATAATGCTGTAACCACAAAAACCGGGGAGGACATACACTGAAATCTGCAATCAACCATCTTTGGGCGTATCCGACTACACATTTTCACTGTTTCTACCAATAATAAATGGACATATACTTAGTGTGTGCTACTTGGTTAGCAAAAAAAGGCTAGTGCAATGAATTTAATTTCATTCATATACAAATTGGTCATGTTATTACAGTGCAAATAACCATTTCTGGTCGTCTTCAGCTGAAAACCATTGCAGTGACCGTTCTCTCCATTCCATTGACTGGTCGTTTGTCTCAATGGCTCGACTGGTGCACTGTAATGACTGTAACAACAAGCAAGAGCGACCTCTAGTGGTTGAGAATGATTACTTGAGAATATGGCTCTCTCCTGTGGGCATAAAAGTAACTACAACAAAATACCACTGACAATATCGTATCCCACTAAAAGGATTGCTATCCATAACGTGTAAAGGATCTGCATAAGGATTTGTCTATAGGCTCTCCATATATACAGCCACCAATCTCATACCTCATTTTAAGTGCCTCTACAAGGATTGGGTCCAAATCAGTCCTAAAAATATGCTAATCTTTCTATAATCCTTTCCAGGCGGAGTATGCCTGTGATGTTTTGGGGAGACCGTCTGACAGCTGTCTGCATCTGTGCATGTTCTTACATTTTACTGCACCTCACATTGTTGACTGGTTCCAGTTGCTAGGGATTGCACTACCGCTGACTATTTTAAATACTGGGGCCTAGTACAGGTCCGGTGCATGCAACGTTACAGGACGTTCAGAAAGAAACGTACTGCGTAAAACTACAAATCACCTTGCTTAAGTAACTACTCATTATTTTTTGTAGATCAGTCACAATTTACCCACAACGCACCATGGATTTGACGCAGTTCGAACACGGCCATCGTGTTGATGGTGCAGTACCATTTTATAACGACGGTGACCGTAGTCATCTGGTGTCTCCAGGAAGAATAACGGATCTCCCAATTCTTCCTCCCTCCAGTGTCGGTGGGTGTCAACATTCAAACCAAATAAGACCAGCAAATTATTCTTTAAAACGAGGAGATTTTGCGCAAGAAAAGAGACAGAAACATTGTTCATAATTGAAGATTTATTTTCACTGAATATTAATTCAAAATGTATATTATAAGGAACAGTGTAGAACAACTAACTCATCCTAAAATATTTTACAAAAATAAATCAATTTCATGTTAACTGTATTGACTAAAAGAACACCAAGTTAAATTAGTTATATTTTTCAGTTCCCAAGCATCTTTTATATATTTGATTTTCTCCATGATACTGAGAATCACTTCAGAACAACGTGCATTTCACATCCCTGCTTTCTTTCCAACCTGGTCACACCAGCGATGAACCCTTTTAGCCACATAGGAGAAATTAACCCCTCAAAATTAGTAACACAACACTGGGTCCGTACAGGCATTACAGGGTTAATAAATAGTGGGTGGGGATAGGTCGTCTATAAATGGAGGAGTCGTAGAGCGCTTGCTTTCCTCGTCTCCTTTCCTAGATGACCACTGATGGATGCAAGCTCTGGAGAAGGGAAACGCATTACTGAAGGAAACCTATTGGTGCAAACTGTAAATAGATTAAAGCAATGTTGTTTTGTTAGAGGAAACCACAGTGATGACTAAGGGAGGTAGACGAGGAGGCCACTAAAGATGCATTGATCATGCAAATAATTTCACTTCACCCTTACCCATAAGCATTCACGTCGGCCTTTACTGATCATTGGCTTGCAGCCAGAGAAATTATTTTTTATCTTGCCTTGTACATTACTGGATAGGTCACAAGCAGAGCAATGCTATTGTCTATTCTATGATGGTTAGTGTATTCATACTGTGGGCTGTTATGAGGAAATCTACAGGTGTAAATACTGGAAGAGCCAGTTGAGGGCAGAGGTGAGTTATCTTTGCAGTTAGCTAATAATACATGGGATAGAACTGAAGTCAATGGCTAATGAACGAAACCAGGAAGAGCCCACAACAACACAGGCTTGGTTTCAACACTTTACCATCAATACAGTATAGAGGCTTGCTTTACACGTCAACATACTGTAGGTTTACACCCTCGGCTTATGATCAAATAGAACACTTTCAACATTTGGGTACTCTGCTTGTTACGGCTTAGAGGAAGCCTTGAATTATTTATTTTTCTTCTGTTATTTCAAACCAGGTTTGTTTTCCAAAAGCTCTTAACAAACCCGATTCAGCTCCGGGGAGCAGTGTGACATTTGGCTATGGGTGCTCAGGGGGATAATACTGAACATTTTAAATACTGAACACGACAGTAGGCACGGCCTGGGATCAGGTTAACATGAAACAGAACACTACCAGGCAGAGACCCAGATAGCACGCGTCAGATAGAGAAGGACGGCGCATCACCGAAAGGTTCAGTAAACTCAACGGGACTAAAAAAAATGTTTTGAATCCATTTTAAAACTAAAAGAAACAGTCTTAGCTGAAGTGTAAAGTTCTGCGTTTCAGTCAGGTTACTGAGCACACAGCCCAGCAGGAAGACCTGCTCTGTGTTCGACTGACTTTCTCCCACTGGAACCAGTAAGCCCTTATACCTTTACATTACCAGCACTCCTCCTAGTTAGCAGTCATCCTGAATCACATTGGAAATTAGGTCATCACTCCACTGAGGTTAAAGAAAAACAGCAAACGATCAGGAAGAGGGCAGTGAAGAGAGGGAGCAAGTCTTTTATCACATCTTCCCCAACACTCCAGACTGACGGTAAGGGGGGTGAGGAGGGATGGAGTGTATGGGGGTTCTCAACCGCTCTGATGTAATCTTTTCTACACACCCAGGTTGAAGATGAGGTTTGGGGGTCGACAGGGAAGGGGATGAAGCATGACTTAGAAGTTCTGATGCATTCTGTTGAAGATGGGACTGGTGCTACAGGGGTCACAGAGAGACAAGACAGATGATCAGAAGTGTTGTAGGACATTAGGGGTCAGAGGTCAGGGGTGAGGATCAGTTGTAGTGCTGTAGTCTCTGGTAGACGGCTACGCGGAAGGTAGTGCTGAGGACGTAGCCGATGCCGTCCTCCACATCCTGAACGCGCCGGAGGAAACGAGCGCGGTCTCTGGCTAGCTCCTCCCACGGCCCGCACCGGTCCTCGTCGTCCTCGCTGGCGTAGAACTCCTCCACCGTGTCACAGAAACACACCTGGAGTACGACAGAACAACATAAGAATCAGCTTGACATACGACTACAACCTCCTCACTAAAAAACACCTGCAGGATACAGAGACGTGAGACAACAGAGATCTCAACTTTCAACACGTCACTGAAACTACATTTCAGCTTAAAATGAAATGCGTCGCTTAACACCCGGGGGATATTTAATTAAAAAGCCTCACTGGGTTATATTCCTAAATATTCTGAAAGGAATGCAGGACAACACATCCAAAATCCAGGACTACAATTATGTCCAAAAACACTTTCATTAGAAACTGTAGGCCTAAACCCAGACATTCACACACAGAAAAATCACACTTGCTCCAGCTCTCTGCACATATTACTTTTTTCTCCAAACTCACTATACATCTAGCCTGCTACAGCAGCAACCATACGGGCAGAAGCAGAAATTGGAGGCGAAGTGAGAGAGAGGCAAAGAGGGGTAAAGAAGCTGAATCAGTATCACCATGAAATGACTGTTTGATGGATGGCCTGTAGCGCATCACAGACGCACTAAAAATCGCCTGCATAAAGCAGCAACCCACTGAGCACTGCAGACTGGGAGCGACTGACATACACTATTCAGAGCGGAGGTTATTAACTAAAGATGAAAGACACTGAAATGTGCTTGGCATGGGCTGGAGGGCTGCGAAAACGTTGCAGGAGCGAGGTGGTTATGAGCTGACGCTCCAAGCCAGGGAAACGGAGAAGAAAGAAAAAAATAAGGCCGTCGGAGAAATCTCTTTCCCTCCCTCGTCTTGCCCAGTTATCACTGTTGCTAAGTAACGTGGCAGTTCTGTGCTCATAATAGGGGGGATAATGTCACAGAACAGGCATGGAGAATGAAGCCCGAGCATTTCAAAGAAATCCGTGGGATTGTGCATTGGTGATTAAGTCTCCTCCCATGGTGATGGTCTTCCATTCCACTGTCTTGGAAAGGCACATTTCCACAGCTCTCACTGCCATCGGTTTAACAGCTGTCAATTTGCTGTCCTACGGTCTGCTTAAGCCCCATGACTGATTCATAGCATTAGACTGCATTTGATTAGAAATGTATAGAATGAAAGATGCTTTCCCAGCAGTTATAGAGCTCCAGAGGTTCTCTAAAAACCCACTCTGTGTCTCCTTGGAGACGTAAACATGCTACGCTCTTTTCCCTGTCTGCATGCTGACTGACTAGACGCCAACGTTCTAAATCCATCACACACACACACAGAATGACACTGGTTCAACAACCAGCATAAGAATTTCCCTGACAGTGATAGCCACATTGGCTATGGAGCTTGAACGATGCGCTACATCGCTAACAGAGGACATTTGTATTCGTTTTCATGAATGGAGGGCACAAGCTATTAGGGCACTAAACTTGACTACTGCACTGACTCAGATGACTGATGATTGGTTCAAAGAAATGGATAATAAGATGATAGTTGGAGCTGTATTGTTAGATTTCAGTGCAGCCTTTGATGTTAAATAGTTTTTGACAAAAAAAGTTACTTGCTATGGCTTTACGTCACCTGCCATCAAATCGTTGGAGTTATTTATCCAATAGAACCCGGAGAGTGTTCTTCAATGGAAGAGTCTCTAACGTACAATATGTACAGTGTCCCTCATGGCCGCTGCCTTGGGCCGTTACTCGTCTCTATTTTTACAAATGATTCGCCGCTGGTCTTACACCAAGCTAGAATGACTATTTATGTGGCTGATTCCACACTCTCTATGTCAGCACCCAACGCCTGTGAGCTCACTGAAATTCTAAATAAGGAGTTACAGTCAGTATCAGAATGGGTGATTAATAATAAACTGGTCTTAAATACGTCTAAAACCAAAAGCATTGTATTTGGTTCAAAACATTCTCTAAGAGCTAAACCTCAACTGGAGATGTGACCATTGAGCAAGAAGCTAAACAAGAAGCTAAACTCCTAGGTATAACAATGGATGGTCAATTATCATGGGCAAGTCCTTTTGCTAAAGCTGATGTGAAGATATGTCTGTTAGAAAAAAGAAAGTTGTTCTGCATTTCTTACGCAAAAATCAACTGTACTAGTTGTTCCGGCTCTGGTCTTGATTACTGTCCGGTAATATGGCCAAGTGCAGCAAAGAAAGACCTAGCAAAGCTGCAGCTGGCTCAATACAGAGCAGCACGTCTTGCCCTTAACTGCACACACAGAATGAACAGCAACATGCATGCCAGTCTTCCCTGGTTGAGGCTTGACGAGAGATTAACTGCTTGTCTTCTAGTTACGAGAAATATTACTGTGACGAAAATGACATTGTGTCTGCATAATCAATTAACATTCAGCTCAGACACCCAGAAATAACCCACAAGACATACCACCTGTGGTCTCTTTAGGTCCAAAACAAATTCAGGGCAACGCAGTTTTATACAGAGCCATGATTGCATGGAACTCAAATTTCCAATTGCGCAAGCAAACAGCAAAATTACTTTTGAAAAACAGATTTAAAAAAAACAAAAAACTAATGGAATGGCAGGGACTGTGAATGGACATGGACACATTCTTGAGTAGTATTGTTTGTATAATTTTTTGGTTGCATTGTTTGTATATCTTATTTTACATTTGTGTGACATTCGTTTTATTTTCTTGGTCACATCACCTCACTCACATGGCCAGGGAAAACTCCTGGACCCATCTATGAACGATAAAATGGGGCGTGGCAGAGTGTAACATACGGCCATAATACATCAAGTACACTACAGGAGATAAAAGACTTCCTCTTCAACTACTCATTAACAAATACAGCCGTTTCTGACTGCTGAGTGGGAAGATTCAATATTTTATGACTCAATGGATTTCCATATTTTACAACAGTCACAGGAATGCGAGTGACCAAGGTCCACAGATGACAATTTGACTGATAAGAATAGGACTACCTACAATTCCTTGAAAAACATGTATAAAGAGACGTATAACAGTGTGTGTAAACATTATTTAGGCCTATTACGAACTCTCCACTAGAGAGAGCAGTGTCTGAAGTCATACTGACCTTTTTTACTGTGACACAGCCCATGGTGGTGATCTCTGGGACGGAGAGGATCTCTGAGAAGCCACTGTCTAGCCTCTCCTCTGCTGCCTCTGTCTTGTACTGGGGAGGCGAGTGGCTCTGTCCCTGTTCATGATGGGGGGAGCATGGGGTTGTCTTGCTGCTCCTCTTACAGCGCGCCCCTGTCCCTGCTTTAGCCCCTGTCGGCTCTCTAGTCCTGAGCGGGACCCGGAAGTTGAAAGGGCTGTAGGGGTCTGAGGAGGAGCTGAAGGAGTTCCACAGCCTCAGGCTCTCAGCCTCATCCACCTCACCGCTGCTGGACTCATCCCCAGAGCTAAACTCCTCCGCAGGAGAGGAGGAAGAGGAGAAGGGAGAGGGGGGTTGCTCTGGAGGTGAGGCTTGAAGGGAGCAGGCTGCTGTGGCTGTAGAGGTGGACAGGATGGTTCTAGGGCTGGTGAGGAGGGGGGCAGTAAAGTTTTGGGGGTTATAGGGATCATTGCTTTGGCACAGTGAGTTCCACAGTCTCTCCGTTTCTGAGTCTGGCCGCTCGGAATCGGATGCATCCTCCTCATCTTCATCTAGCACATCGGAATCTGAGAATTGTGACGAGCTGTCACTGTCAAAACCATCGTCATCCTCGCTGAGCGAGTCATCTGATTGGCTGTCATCACTGCAGGGGCTGCCCATGATGTAGGCGATAGCCTTGTTACTGCACCGAGGTGCGGAGGGGGGCGTAGCGGACGCCATTTCCTCTTCCTCAGAGTCTGTGACGTCCGAGTCCTCAACCTCCCCTTCCATCCCTCCTGTGAAGGCCGTCTCACCCAATTCTCCCTCCGGCTCCCTCTTACCAGAGCTCCCCTGTGTTGGTGTGTCTGTCTCTTTTCTCTCTGTGATCCCCTGTAGCTCTTCACAGGGAAGCCTCAACATGTACAGTCTGGAGGTAGAGTGTTCTTCTTCCAGACTGGAATAGCCATTATCCTGGTCAGGGGTGAGAACGGACAACTCACTGAAGGCAGTGACAGCTACAACACTGACAATATGACTTCTGAAACAGACTGTTTCCCGGTGATCTAAGGGGAGAGATTCTGTCCGGGTGGCCATTTGAAGGCTTCCATTGTCCGTTGGCTCCTCTTTGTGGCAGAAGGGTCCAGTCCTTTCGCCACCATTGCACTGTACAAACAGCTCTGTTGGCATGGTAACAGCGGCCTTTGTGCCACACTCTGGTTGACGACAATGGACGTTGCGGTTGTGATTGTTTTCCACAGTCCTCTCTCTGCTCGACGACAAATTTGACAGCAACCCTTGAGCACTGTCATCGGTTCCCCAAAGCCCGCCCCACCATTTACCATCGGTACTACTCTTTGCCCTGGCTGTCACCGCGTCTGATGAAAAACTATCCCCGCCAAGGACTTGCCCTTGCTTGGCGTGTTTCATTTCCTGAGACGACGCTGCGTTCAACAAAACTTTACCGAGAAAACCGGTTGCGAGGTATCCTACCGGAGTTTGCCTTAAATGTAAGTCCATTTCAGGAGCATTTCGAATCCCTAACTCGCTAAGAGAATCTGCTGTCAACCAATTCATACTACTATAACCTGACGCTGGTAGCCCATGCTGGTATTGCAGGTATGGTAGGTGGTGTGCATGGTGCCGAGTTCCAGGCAATATGTCATCCAGTTGTCCTAAAAACGCACTTTCTGCCTCTACAAAGTTCTGCTTGAAATCCCAACTGACCCACCCTGACACACTGTCGGCCAGGGCAGGATTCCGAGGGCGCCCTGGTAAATAATTTTGCAGAAATGACAGGGCAGGCCTAGAAATCCCGGAGAACATGCCCATCAACGAGCTGTTCTGGTTTGGTTGCCGGAGAGAGGCCACTGCATGCCCGGCGGCAGTGGATGGAGGTGTCTGCACCCCAGAAAAGTATTCCCCGCGATTCATGTTCCTAAACATTCGTACAACTGGCTTGTGGCAAACAAATTGTCGCTATGCAAGATAACTAAATGAGTAGTTTTAATAAAGAATACCAATTGACTGCTTGCCGTTGTGCAGTTTGTCTAAAGCGTTTTGGTTAGCTAACGTTGCTGTAGCTAGCTAACTAAGTTAAGTACACGTCCAGGAGCAACGTAACACGTTGTTATGAAACAACTAACGTTAGCTTAAGTCCATTACGACCAAACTTAGGTCTGGCAATCAAGGATAGCAAGAACTTGCAACTTGGTAGCTAGTTTTCACAGCTGTTAACAGGCTATGTAACGTTAACTAACGACGTTATCTTGATTTGAGATTGTTCGTTTCGTTGGCAGTTGTCGTTAGCGACAAAATCTGGTAATTTAGCTAGTAACTTGGTGTGCATTTCAGATCAGTGAAAATGCCATTACGGTCCCTTATCCATTACAGAAGGTTAGCAATAGCATACCGGTTAGCTCTCCTTAGGTTCCTGGATAGCATCGTCCATGTTGTCCGCGACTCTCATATTCTTTCGCGCAGTAAGATTCGTAAAAACAGCGGTCGTCGTGACGGTAGAAACGGAGCAGAGACTTGACGAGTCATAACATAGGGATAAATCCAAGTCCAACGATGATATAAGAGCCATTTTTGGTCTTGCCTGGAGAAAAAGCTGGTTGAATTCCAGCACGTAACTAGAACTTAAACTAAGTTAGCTACTAACACTAACCAATGGAGGTTTTGCGCCACAATCAGTGGTCTGAAAAAGAGACTTCAACGAACGGACTATATGTATATTCACTCGCTACAATGAACCTAATCGAATGCCACCGTAAGACAAATAATAGTCTTATCTAGATATCAACTAAATATATTATTTCGCTGTAAGAATTCAGGGCTATATTTCTCCTCTTTTCTCAATCGTTGTTTCATTTCCTTGTGCGGCTGTTCATTTGCCCGCTTTTCACAAGAGGATTTCGTCAGAAACTTTAGGGGGCGTCGTGAAAGAGCCTTTGTAGAACTGTTTAGGGACCGTCGCAGAGTTACCGGCGTCAGTAAACCACATAGGCGGTGTTGCAAGACACGCAGTGTCCCGGTTATATAATGAAGTGAATCCAAGTCCCGACTCCTGCAGTGTATAGAAAAAGCCCAGTGTGACAGGTGTTGAATTGGTGATACTTCACACTGAATAAAAAAGTATTGGGTTTCAAGATAAAATGAATAGTTAGAAATATTGCATCTTAAAAATAGGAGTTTGTGTCATACGTATTTGCATAGGGTATAGTATTTCTGAAATCAACTCATACATCAGGACTTGGAATCATATATAGACCCCTATAGGCCTACTAGTGTGTTTAGCATCAAGTTAACATTCCACTCTGTTGCCCTCCAGTTGCAGAAGGCCTATGGATGGCTACTATACTGACACAGCACACAACAGCAATAGCCTATCTTTCACGTTTCTGGAGCATGTGATTAATAAGTGATGCAGCAAACCCACGGTGGTCCTGATCGCTGTGAAGAATGGGTGTTTGGTCCCATTTGAAGCCATTAGCGTTCTACCGGTTTACTCTGTGAGAGGTGTCTGCTGCTCTGCTGAACTTTTGATGCAGCAGTGTGTCCTGTAGGAGGCCACCCACCCATGCATGTATTTATGAAGTATGCATCATGTCCCATTTTCTCTGAGTGCTGCCTGTACGGTCTTCTAAGGCATCAAATATTCATGACAAGAAATTTTTCAATTCACCATTTTTAAAAGGAGGGTTGCACATCGGGATGAAAATCCAACTCATGTAAGCTCTCTTTGATCCGTCAATGTTTATTTCGAAAAGTATCTTGTTTCAATCTCTCCCTGTCAGACATTAAAGAGTATATATTTTACAGCAAAATTAGTGTCCACTCATCTGAAAGTTGCCAGAGATAGCATTAAAAATAGTCTCCAGACCAAAATCTATATAATACATTGTATTTGTACAATGGATCGAATCCCTGAGCTGGCAAAGTAAAAATCTGCCATTCTTCCCCTGAACAAGGCAGTTAACCCCCTGTTCCCCGGTAGGCCATCATTATAAATAATAATTTGTTCTTAACTCACTTGCCTAGTTAAATAAACGTATGTGGGTGCCCTGATTTATTTAATCAGTGCCTAGCACAGTGTAACTTGAATCTTTCCCTTACAGTATGCCTGGTACGGAGCATTGACTCCTAGCTGTTGAATGTCATACACTCTCATCATACTGTATTTAAGTTTCTGTGTGGTCATCATCTGTGGGCTCTCAGATTTAGCCAGCAGATCTTGTCTGAGCAACACCCCTGCAATGGTGAACCTTGCTTCCCCACATAGAGGTTTACTCACGGTGATTCACACTTATAATAATCGGATTGTTACACAGATGACTGCCTGGGTGTGCTGGGACACAGAGGTATGCAGACTGACTGAAGTGTAGCCTATCTTCCCTCCCTTCCTCATAGTTAAAAGGATTATAAGGGCATGGCATTGAGCTATACGATTAACAAATAACATCACATGAAACTGTTTCAGAGAAAGCGAGAAGGGGAGGGTGTATTATGATACAGAGAGGGAATTGATTGATTCAATCTTACCTCTATCAAAAATAATGGGGTATATCATGGTCGCCACCCATACCTAAGCCCCAATGCTGTATCTGCAGAAAAGTATTTTTCCTTCAACAGAAGTTGAGGTTTAATTATGCCATTAATTATCATTAATCCGATCCCCCATAGTTTTGTGACTAGTTGGGTTTTCATGGTAATTAGACAACTGCAGAGTCAGTGGATGTTTCATCTTACACAGTGCTTTCATCAGATGAAACACACACAACAGAACAGTGCTCACACAAACACCCACATCACCACACACGTCTTTTAGATTCAAGTTTATTTTGTTATTATTTAGTGCAAACAATATTACAAAACATGGTCAAAAAATAAGAAAATGCAATACAATTTTAAAGTCTAAAGCATAAGAAGTGGGGTAAAACTATATCCTGAATAAAAGAAAGAAATCACATTAATGATATTCTCAGTATTTACAGTACACAAGATCCAGTTCATTTTGAACTTACATTCGGTCCCGTTTTCCCAGCATTCCATAGAGGTCAGAGTTCAGTCCCTTGGAGTTGACCTGGAAGGACTCAGGTCAAACTCTTGCCAATCCCAAATTGACCCCTAGCCCCTACCCCTAGGCACTTCACATAGATCTGAAAGAACTAGAGAGGTACCTTCTGGTAGAATTTTCACTATATTGCTCAGACCTAGACATTATTTTCAGATTTACACTTGGTATTTAGCAGGTAGGTGCTTGGTTTGGGAGTCCCAATGCCTTCCAGTTAACCCCTGTCCTGGTCTCCTTCCATGTGTAATCACTGGTCTGTTAGGCAAGAGCAACATTTCTATCATAAAACTTTTAACCAGAGCCCTATACTGCATAGAGATCCATATTTGACTCTACTCTTAGCTAGAGTGTCAAGACCAGAAAGTAAAAGAGACATGGAGGAGGAAGCCATATGGTGTCCCTCCTTTCCCCCAAAGTGGTACAACTGTCACAAGGAAAAAAAACAATTAAAAATACTTTAATATCGGTCATCAGTCTTTTAGCACACAACAAATACCAACACTCAATATGGAGAAAGTCATCTTTCAATCATTTAAAAATGTCACACTAAGAGCCTATAGCCACATTATAGCCATTCAGACTGTAGTGAAACACCCCCCCAGGGAATATTCTTCCTGTTCTAGAAACCAAACAAAATATGTAAATATCCACCAGACACATTCAAAGGGCAGTCAAATAAAGTGTTGTGTTTTTTGAATGAGAGCAGTGGTTAAACTGGTTGGTCCGGGTTAAGCATGCTGGTCCTGTGTGATTACTGCACTTCAGCCTGAGATAGGCTAACCTTTAGTCGAAGAGCTCCTCTTGTCATTTCTAACACACACCTGTTCAAACTGTCTACCCTTGTTTCTAAAACAGTGATGTAGCTACTCTTCATGATTACTGAATGAAGAAACATTTTCAGAGATGTTGAAAAAAGATCAATGCTTTTAAAACAGGGCTGGTGAATTGTATGTTATGTCAAAGCCTATGCAACCAAACCAAAAACAAATAGCATCTAAATATTCCTTGCAATGGATGCGGGTATGTTTAATGATCCAAACAAATACGCGTTACATTTCAACACCTTCGAAAGCCAGCCTTAACCTGTATTCGCCTGTAATTGTATTGTGATCTGAAAACATCGGACACCAAGACCTCCTTATCTTACCGATAGCTGCTCTGTTATAGAAACATAGAAACTTCCTTCACCGATTAACCATATTTCACCAGGAGTTGTTTTTTCCTGACCAGGAATAAACCTTGTCCTAGTTATTTATATATATATATTTTTTACAGGTCAACCCTTCTTGCTCAATTCATGAGTTAACCTTGATATTCCACTCTCAATAGCAACAACTCTGCCCACAAGCAGATTTTCCCACTGAAAGCGGCCATTTTGCATTGCGAAAGGTCACATTGTCTGTCTGCCAGTGAAACAAGGACAGTGTGTCCAGCTCTTACACAAGAAAATGAGAGCGAGATATCAATGCCAAAAATGGCAAACTATCAAATCACTGAGTATCTCCCGAGGAAAGACACAAATGAGTTGAGCAATGTGCACGTAGTCGAAACCTTGATTTGCTTCGTCAGCACTTCTGTCACTGTTCCGTCCCCCCCTCTTATAGCTACAGTACTGTATAACACATGAACAGGATCACTTTTGTCGTTTGAAAAAGCCACGAAAGTCAAATGTAAGTTCAAAATGCATGAGAAATAAAACCAAGTGAAACATTTCCACTACATAGTCGGAATGGCGTGAGAGTTTAGTGTCCGAAAGAACAAAGATTTCTTTGCTCAGGCAGTTTATCCGTGACGCCAGCTAATCGTCTGATTTTCCCCACATAGACGTAGACGTAGAAGCACTCATGCAACGACAACAAAATAATATTCTGAAGGCGTTGATATAAGAAACATTTTTTAACAAACGTTTGAGATTTGAAGATTTTCCCATGAAGACAACATTGTCAACACACAGTACTACATTTAAAATTTGATCAACGACCTGTGTGTCAATTATCATCAAACGGTGAAATGAAGCGTAGGTAAGGCTTGGATTACAACAGCTAGTCAACAATGGGAGACACAAACACACACACCCAAACCAGCGCACACTCCAACAAGTTCTAATGCAGAGGAGCTACTGAATCAGGCTGAGTGGACGAAAGTCACGTGAGTCTGTGTTAGGGAGGACCCAAACCATAGGCAGGTCCGGTTGGTACTGTACATCTCTACCCCACAATGACACAAAAGCATCTACGCCCTCTCTCTCTCTCTCTCTCTCTCTCTCTCTCTCTCAAATCAGAAAGACTGGATCCAACATAATTCACATATCACGATCTGCATAAATCTGGGGTACACACAGAAATCAAAATCATTTACACACACACACACGCACACACACACACACACATACACACACACACACACACACACACACACACATAACCAAACAGAGCTCGAAATGGAGCGGCACTAACAGAAGGGTAACGCTTGAAAAATAAATAACTTACGGTTGTCTTTTAAAAGACAGGACTTTGGAGGGGACCAGACCCGTTTCAAAGTCTTTTATAAGACAGGACTTTGGAGGGGACCAGACCCGTTTCAAAGTCTTTTAAAAGACAGGACTTTGGAGGGGACCAGACCCGTTTCAAAGTCTTTTAAAAGACAGGACTTTGGAGGGGACCAGACCCATTTCAAAGTCTTTTAAAAGACAGGACTTTGGAGGGGACCAGACCCATTTCAAAGTCTTTTCCGCCAGGCGGTAAGATGGACGTCTCTCCGTTGGCCCTAGATACATGTAAAGGGGAAAGAAGCGGTCCATGTTTTCACAGAGTAACAATGCCCTCTGCTTCCTCCCACTGGTCCCCTGTGCTGCCTGGTCTTGGGAGGCCATGTCGTTACCAGAGAAAAGTCTTCTGGAAGTCAGAGTCACTGAGAAGAACAGACTGGTTATCTTCACATGCCCCAGTTGTCCGTTCTTATGGTGATCAGAGAATCTTAAAGTAGGTCCATACAGTCCAGTACAGTCCCATGGATACAGTGTCCAGTGACGATTGACCGTCAATTATATATATTTTTTAAATTTAACCTTCATTTAACTAGGCAAGTCAGTTAAGGACAAATTGTTATTTACAATGATGGCCTACCCCGGCCAAACCCGGCCAATGCTGGGCCAACTGCGCACCGCTATGGGTCTGGGTCTCTCAATCATGGCCGGATGTGATACAAGCCTGGATTCAAACCAGGGACCATAGTGATGCCTCTTGCACTGAGATGCAGTGCCTTAGACAGCTGCGCCACTCGGGAGCGAATGAGTCAATGAGTCTACAGACACACAAACACACCTCAAACCTACATAGGACACACACATCCAACCTGGGCAGGATACGGGTCCACACACACCCCCACTGGGGGAATAAACCAGCCCGAGAAGCTGGACAACTCTGACCATAACAACTGAACGCACTCACGTACACCTGTGTGCACGCACACCCTGATCAGTCGTTCCTCTCTCCCTCTCACGCTCCACCTCCGACTTTCATTCTCAGCGTGTGGAGTCGGTGCTGGGCGTGCCCAGCTGGTGCCAGTCTGCCCAGCACTGCCCGGCTGTCAGGGTCTTCAGGGGGATGAAGGCCTCGCCCAGCAGGGTGTTTTCCCAGAACGCACCCTCCCCCAGCACCCGCAGGTGGATCACCCTCTGCTGCAGGTCCCCGCGAGGGATACGGTCATACACCAGCTACGGGGAGAGAGAAGGGACAAATGTTATCTTCTTGACTTCATTGTAAGATGAATGAATTGTTTTATTTTGTACTTAGGAACATTTCCTCACCATCTCATTGTAGGTGGGGTTGCAGGTGCGTCTCGCAGCCTTGGTCTTCCTCTTGCCGGTTTTCTGGGGGTCTGGGAGGAGGTACAGCTTGACGTAGGGGTCAGGGTCTGTCCCATCCTGCAAGGGTTGCTGGGAAAGACAGAGAGAGGGGGGGGGTAGTCAGTATATCCACAATAACAGTATACAACTTAAACAGTATGCTGATCGTACACACACACACACATACACACACACACACACACTCACCAGGCCTCGTATGTGCATGACCATGATGAAGAGCTTGTCACTCTTATAGGAGATGGAGAGCTTGACCTCTCCTACCACTTTGCCTGAGACTGGACCCCAACAGATCTCTGGAGTTGGGGGAGAGAGACAGAGACTCAGACAGAGTATGTGGTTAGAGCTGAAAGAGTATAATGTAGGACCTGAATAAGTCTATAGCCTACAGTGTGTGTGTTTATAGTGGCAGGAAGTATGTGCCCACGTATTGTGTGACGGGCCAGGGAGGAGGGAGGGATGGAGCTACAGAGATAGGTGATTCTATTCCTCTGTAAGTGCTGTAGGTTCATTAGAAAGCCAATCAGGCAGAGTGACAGCTAGAGTTCCATTAACCTCTAACCCCTAACACATGAACCTTAGGTCAACATCAATGTAACCAAACACAGCAACCATAAAATCGCACTGTACAACTGTGCAAACAGCAATAAGTAAAGAAAACTGCTCCCATAGCAAGAAATGCTGCATGGTCTAAGAGACGTGCGTTAGTGTTTGTTTACACCTCTGTGTTTGACATGCTGTGTGATTGCCGACACGTTGTTCAAACAGCGCATGATAAGACCCTAGTTTATGACTGGTTAAAGTTATCACATAGGCTATTATTCCTGTCGCTAAGGGCACAGAGCCCCGGGGTCAGCTGATGCTGGCAGTACACTGGACTCAGCATTTGTTTTTAGTAAGTGATGAACTTTGACCCTGTGCCTACATGCTGTGCAAATGATCTCATTAAAATAACTATCGATCCTGTCAGTGAGTCATCTGATGAATCACACACTGTGTGTGTGTGTGTGTGTGTGTGTCTGTGTACCTGCAGGTTTGCTCTGCAGTGTGTTCACCACTGTTCCAGGTTTCTCGTCTCTTTGCAGAGGATGGAAGAAAGTGTAGATGAGGTCACACTGAGAGATAGAGAGAGAGAGGGGGGGGTAGAGAGGAGGATGAGGAAGTGTATATTCAGTGAATGACAGAAAAAAAACAAAATGCTTACCTCCATGAGGTCTAATTCGTTTACAGGTAGCACATGAACATTTTGAAAACGGAAAAATGAAATGCTAATACTTCGGGGCTAGCAATTCTAGCTTGCGTTTTAGTTTGTCAAACTGTTCTATTACGGATACAGTGGACGGAAGTTTGCCAGCACACAGAGGCTGGACAGTTCTGATATGGGCCTGCAGTACCTCGCCCCGAGACAGCATGTGTGTCTAAGTCTGTAAAGCTGATATGACGCTGCTTCGAAAAAGGGAGGGGCTGAATTCTAAGAAACCCAGCAGTCAAACTGAAACCACAGACACACAGACACTCTGCACCGGTCATTCTGCCAAGTGCACGTCTGAATATTTTATGATGTCAGTTAGAAAAAAAGAATACAGTCATTTTAAGAATCGCAGTAGTTTCATACAGTCATTTACACTAACCACTGTACATGGGATGTTACAGGATTAGGATGACAGTCTCGTGAACACACCAAAGGTCAGAGGGGACTGGTTACCTGGGCGACCTCTGGCGCAGCATGCACCAGATGCCAGACGTATCCGTTCAGCTCGTCTTTCCTCCTGTCAGCCATCGCCTCTCCTCGAGACCGCCCAATCAAAAAGCGGCTGGGGAAACTGGGAGGGGCAGCACAGGACTTTGTCATGGTTTCACTTTACAGTTGCTACATCTAGTTACCGTAGGTAGTTAGTATGGGTACAGATAGAATACCACTGACATCCTTTCCTTTCAGTTATTTAGACTCCATTAAGCTCGATTAATCCAGAACTAAAATGTAGCGGAATTTGGTCAGATGCGCAGTCTGTCCACGAGAGATTACTCCTCCATTATTATCCAAAATATTTGACTATTCCTCTATCGCTACTTAGAGTTAACTGTTGTTTCAAGAGAAGGGCGACGTTCTCTGTACACGATCAGTGTGTGTGTGTGTGTGTGTGTGTGTGTGCATAAGTGCATGCGTGCGTGTTACCTGGGTAGTTTGGATGAGGGGAAGATGAGGCGTAGTTTACTGTGTAGTTCATAGAACTCCTCAAAGCTCCTCTGGACCAACACTGACCCCTGCTGGCCTTCCCGCTCCACCTTCACCACAAACGCCTGGGGAGAGCGACACACACACACAATGTCTTCACTGACATTCTCAACCTATCCATGACTGGGTCTGTGATACCTACATGTTTCAAGCAGACCACCACAGTCCCTGTGCCCAAGAAAGCGAAGGTATCCCGCCTAAATGACTACCGCCCTGTAGCACTCGGTAGCCATGAAGTGCCAGCAGCATACCACCCTGCATCCCACTGCTGGCTTGCTTCTGAAGCTAAGCAGGGTTGGTCCCTCGATGGGAGACTAGACACTGCTAGAAGTGGTGTTGGAGGGCCAGTAGAAGGCACCCTTTCCTCTGGCCTAAAGAAATATATCCCAGGACATTGCCCTGTGTAGGGGTGTTAACCCCAGTGTCCTGGCTAAACCCCAGTGTCTTGGCCCTCACACCATCATGGTTACCTAATCATCCCCAGATTACAATTGGCTCATTCCTCTCCCCTGTAACTATTCCCCAGGTTGTTGCCGTAAATGAGAACATGATTCCGGCGCCGACAGAGATGGCCGCCTCGCTTCGCGTTCCTAGGAAACTATGCAGTTTTTTGTTTTTTTTACGTGTTATTTCTTACACTAGTACCCCAGGTCATCTTAGGTTTCTTTACATACACCCGAGAAGAACTACTGAATATAAGATCAGCGTCAACTCACCATCAGTACGACCAAGAATATGTTTTTCGCGATGCGGATCCTGAGTTCTGCCTTACAACCAGTGTAACCGAGTGGATCACATGCAGCGACCAAAAAAAAAAAAAAAAACGACTCAGAAAAAGAGGGAAACGAAGCGGTCTTCTGGTCAGACTCCGGAGACGGGCACATCGTGCACCACTCCCCAGCATTCTTCTTGCCAATGTCCAGTCTCTTGACAACAAGGTTGATGAAATCCGAGCAAGGGTAGCATTCCAGAGGGACATCAGAGACTGTAACGTTCTCTGCTTCACGGAAACATGGCTAACTGGAGAGACGCAATCCGAAGCGGTGCAGCCAGCGGGTTTCTCCACGCATCGCGCCGACAGAAACAAACATCTCTCTGGTAAGAAGACGGGCGGGGGCGTATGCCTTATGGCCAATGTGACATGGTGTGATGAAGGAAACATACAGGAACTCAAATCCTTCTGTTCACCTGATTTAGAATTCCTCACAATCAAATGTAGACCGCATTACCTACCAAGAGAATTCTCTTCGATTATAATCACAGCCGTATATATCCCCCCCCAAGCAGACACATCGATGGCTCTGAACGAACTTTATTTAACTCTCTGCAAACTGGAAACGATTTATCCGGAGGCTGCATTCATTGTAGCTGGGGATTTTAACAAGGCTAATCTGAAAACAAGACTCCCTAAATTTTATCAGCATATTGATTGCGCAACCAGGGGTGGAAAGACCCTGGATCATTGTTACTCTAACTTCCGCGACGCATATAAGGCCCTGCCCCGCCCCCTTTCGGAAAAGCTGACCACGACTCCATTTTGTTGATCCCTGCCTACAGACAGAAACTAAAACAAGAAGCTCCCACGCTGAGGTCTGTCCAACGCTGGTCCGACCAAGCTGACTCCACACTCCAAGACTGCTTCCATCACGTGGACTGGGAGATGTTTCGTATTGCGTCAGACAACAACATTGACGAATACGCTGATACGGTGTGCGAGTTCATTAGAACGTGCGTTGAAGATGTCGTTCCCATAGCAACGATTAAAACATTCCCTAACCAGAAACCGTGGATTGATGGCAGCATTCGTGTGAAACTGAAGGCACGAACCACTGCTTTTAATCAGGGCAAGGTGTCTGGTAACATGACTGAATACAAACAGTGCAGCTATTCCCTCCGCAAGGCTATCAAACAAGCTAAGCGCCAGTACAGAGACAAAGTAGAATCTCAATTCAACGGCTCAGACACAAGAGGTATGTGGCAGGGTCTACAGTCAATCACGGACTACAGGAAGAAACCCAGCCCAGTCACGGACCAGGATGTCTTGCTCCCAGGCAGACTAAATAACTTTTTGCCCGCTTTGAGGACAATACAGTGCCACTGACACGGCCTGCAACGGAATCATGCGGTCTCTCCTTCACTGCAGCCGAAGTGAGTAAGACATTTAAACGTGTTAACCCTCGCAAGGCTGCAGGCCCAGACGGCATCCCCAGCCGCGCCCTCAGAGCATGCGCAGACCAGCTGGCCGGTGTGTTTACGGACATATTCAACCAGTCCCTATACCAGTCTGCTGTTCCCACATGCTTCAAGAGGGCCACCATTGTTCCTGTTCCCAAGAAAGCTAAGGTAACTGAGCTAAACGACTACCGCCCCGTAGCACTCACATCCGTCATCATGAAGTGCTTTGAGAGACTAGTCAAGGACCATATCACCTCCACCCTACCTGACACCCTTGACCCACTCCAATTTGCTTACCGCCCAAATAGGTCCACAGACGATGCAATCTCAACCACACTGCACACTGCCCTAACCCATCTGGACAAGAGGAATACCTATGTGAGAATGCTGTTCATCGACTACAGCTCGGCATTCAACACCATAGTACCCTCCAAGCTCGTCATCAAGCTCGAGACCCTGGGTCTCGACCCCGCCCTGTGCAACTGGGTACTGGACTTCCTGACGGGCCGCCCCCAGGTGGTGAGGGTAGGCAACAACATCTCCTCCCCGCTGATCCTCAACACTGGGGCCCCACAAGGGTGCGTTCTGAGCCCCCTCCTGTACTCCCTGTTCACCCACGACTGCGTGGCCATGCACGCCTCCAACTCAATCATCAAGTTTGCGGACGACACAACAGTGGTAGGCTTGATTACCAACAACGACGAGACGGCCTACAGGGAGGAGATGAGGGCCCTCGGAGTGTGGTGTCAGGAAAATAACCTCACACTCCACGTCAACAAAACTAAGGAGATGATTGTGGACTTCAGGAAACAGCAGAGGGAACACCCCCCCATCCACATCGAGGGAACAGTAGTGGAGAGGGTAGCAAGTTTTAAGTTCCTCGGCATACACATCACAGACAAACTGAATTGGTCCACTCACACAGACAGCATCGTGAGGAAGGCGCAGCAGCGCCTCTTCAACCTCAGGAGGCTGAAGAAATTCGGCTTGTCACCAAAAGCACTCACAAACTTCTACAGATGCACAATCGAGAGCATCCTGGCGGGCTGTATCACCGCCTGGTATGGCAACTGCACCGCCCTCAACCGTAAGGCTCTCCAGAGGGTAGTGAGGTCTGCACAACGCATCACCGGGGGCAAACTACCTGCCCTCCAGGACACCTACACCACCCGATGCTACAGGAAGGCCATAAAGATCATCAAGGACATCAACCACCCGAGCCACTGCCTGTTCACCCCGCTGTCATCCAGAAGGCGAGGTCAGTACAGGTGCATCAAAGCTGGGACCGAGAGACTGAAAAACAGCTTCTATCTCAAGGCCATCAGACTGTTAAACAGCCACCACTAACATTGAGTGGCTACTGCCAACACACTGTCAATGACACTGACTCTACTCCAGCCACTTTAATCATGGGAATTGATGGGAAATGATGTAAATATATCACTAGCCACTTTAAACAATGCTACCTTATATAATGTTACTTACCCTACATTGTTCATCTCATATGCATACGTTGATACTGTACTCTATATCATCGACTGCATCCTTATGTAATACATGTATCACTAGCCACTTTAACTATGCCACTTGGTTTACATACTTATCTCATATGTATATACTGTACTCGATATCATCTACTGTATCTTGCCTATGCTGCTCTGTACCATCACTCATTCATATATCCTTATGTACATATTCTTTATCCCCTTACACTGTGTATAAGACAGTAGTTTTTTTTGGAATTGTTAGTTAGATTACTTGCTCGTTATTACTGCATTGTCGGAACTAGAAGCACAAGCATTTCGCTACACTCGCATTAACATCTGCTAACCATGTGTATGTGACAAATAAAATTTGATTTGATTTGATTTGATCTCAGTCAACTTACCTGGTTAAATAAATAAAAAGATGTGCTTTGAAAGACTGGTAATGGCTCAAATTAACACCTTCATCCTGGAAACCCTAGACTACCTCCAATTCGCACACTGCCCCCACAGATGATGCAATTGCACTCCACACTTTCCCTTTCCCACACTTGCCCTTTCCTACCTGGACAAAAAGAACACCTGTGAGAATGTTGTTCATTGACTATAGCGCAGCGTTCAACACCATAGTGCCCACAAAGCTCATCGCTAAGGACCCTGGGACTAAACACCTCCCTCTGCAATTGGATCCTGGACTTCCTGATGGGCCTCCCCAAGTGGTAAGGGTAGGCAACAACACATCTGCCACGCTGATCCTCAACACGGGGCCCCTCAGGGGTGCGTGCTTAGTCCCCTCCTGTTCACCCACGACTGCGTGGCCAAGCACGACTCCAACACCATCATTAAGTTTGCTGACGACACAACAGTGGTAGGCCTGATAACCGACAATGATGAGACAGCCTATAAGTAGGAAGTCAGAGACCTGGAAGTGTGGTGCCAGGACAACCACCTCTCTCTAAACGTGAGCAAGACAAAGGAGATGTTTGTGGACTACAGGAAAAAGAGGACCGAACACATCTCCATTCACATCGAAAGGGTTGTAGTGGAGCAGGTTGAGAGTTTCAAGTTACTTGGTGTCTACATCACCAACAAACTATCATGGTCCAAACACACCAAGACAGTCGTGAAAAAGGCACGACAACACCTTTTCCCCCTCAAGAGACTGAGAAGATTTGGTATGGGTCCCCAGATCCTCAAAAAGTTGTACAGCTGCAGCATTGAGAGCATCCTGACTGGTTGCATCACCACCTGGTATGGCAACTGCTCGGCATCTGACCATAAGACACTACAGAGGGTAGTGCGTATGGCCTAGTACATCACTGGGGCCAAGCTTCCTGCCATCCAGGACCTATATACTAGGCGCTGTCAGAGGAAGGCCCAAAAAATTGTCAAAGACTCCAGTCACCCAAGTCATAGTCCGCTCTCTCTGCTACCGCACGGCAAGAGGTACCGAAGCGCCAAGTCTAGGTCCAAAAGGCTCGTTAACAGCTTCTACCCCCAAGTCATAAGACTGCTGAACAATTAATCAAATGGCCACCAGGACTATTTAAATTGACCCACCACCAACTATTGTTTTTACACTGTTGCTACTCGCTGTTTATTATCTATGCATCGTCACTTTTACCCCTACCTACATGTACAAATGACCTCGAATTAACCCGCACCCCCGCACAGTGACTCGGTACCGGTACCACCTGTATATACAGTGGGGCAAAAAAGTATTTAGTCAGCCACCAATTGTGCAAGTTCTCCCACTTAAAAAGATGAGAGAGGCCTGTAATTTTCATCATAGGTACACTTCAACTATGACAGACAAAATGAGAAAAAAAATCCAGAAAATCACATTGTAGGATTTTTAATGAATTTATTTGCAAATTATGGTGGAAAATAAGTATTTGGTCACCTACAAACAAGCAAGATTTCTGGCTCTCACAGACCTGTAACTTCTTCTTTAAGAGGCTCCTCTGTCCTCCATTTGTCACCTGTATTAATGGCACCTGTTTGAACTTGTTATCAGTATAAAAAACACCTGTCCACAACCTCAAACAGTCACACTCCAAACTCCACTATGGCCAAGACCAAAGAGCTGTCAAAGGACACCAGAAACAAAATTGTAGACCTGCACCAGGCTGGGAAGACTGAATCTGCAATAGGTAAGCAGCTTGGTTTGAAAAAATCAACTGTGGGAGCAATTATTAGGACATGGAAGACATACAAGGACCACTAATAATCTCCCTCGATCTGGGGCTCCACGCAAGATCTCACCCCGTGGGGTCAAAATGATCACAAGAACGGTGAGCAAAAATCCCAGAACCACACGGGGGGACCTAGTGAATGACCCGCAGAGAGCTGGGACCAAAGTAACAAAGCCTACCATCAGTAACACACTACGCCGCCAGGGAATCAAATCCTGCAGTGCCAGACGTGTCCCCCGGCTTAAGCCAGTACATGTCCAGGCCCGTCTGAAGTTTGCTAGAGAGCATTTGGATAATCCAGAAGATTGGGAGAATGTCATATGGTCAGATGAAACCAAAATATAACTTTTTGGTAAAAACTCAACTCGTCCTGTTTGGAGGACAAAGAATGCTGAGTTGCATCCAAAGAACACCATACCTACTGTGAAGCATGGGGGTGGAAACATCATGCTTTGGGGCTGTTTTTCTGCAAAGGGACCAGGACGACTGATCCATGTAATGGAAAGAATGAATGGGGCCATGTATCGTGAGATTTTGAGTGAAAACCTCCTTCCATCAGCAAGGGCATTGAAGATGAAACGTGGCTGGGTCTTTCAGCATGACAATGATCCCAAACACACCGCCCGGGCAACAAAGGAGTGGCTTCGTAAGAAGCATTTCAAGGTCCTGGAGTGGCCTAGCCAGTCTCCAGATCTCAACCCCATAAAAAATATTTGGAGGGAGTTGAAAGTCTGTGTTGCCCAGCAACAGCCCCAAAACATCACTGCTCTAGAGGAGATCTGCATGGAGGAATGGGCCAAAATACCAGCAACAGTGTGTGAAAACCTTGTGAAGACTGACAGAAAACATTTGACCTCTGTCATTGCCAACAAAGGGTATATAACAAAGTATTGAGATAAACTTTTGTTATTGACCAAATACTTATTTTCCACCATAATTTGCAAATAGATTCATAAAAAATCCTACAATGTGATTTTCTGGGATTTTTTTTCTCATTTTGTCTGTCATAGTTGAAGTGTACCTATGATGAAAATTACAGGCCTCTCTCATCTTTTTAAGTGGGAGAACTTGCACAATTGGTGGCTGACTAAATACTATTTTGCCCCACTGTAGCCTTGTTATTGTTATTTTATTGTGTTACTTTTTATTTGACTTTTTACCTTAGATAATTTAGTAAATTTTTTCTTAACTCCATTTATTGAACTGCATTGTTGGTTAAGGGCTTGTAAGTAAGCATTTCACGGTAAGGTCTACACCGGTTGTATTCGGCGCATGTGACAAATAAAATGTGATTTGTATGCTACACAAGAGTTACATACTGGAGCAAAGTTGATCTTTTAAACATATATATATATTTTTTTTTGGGGGGGGGGATAGGATAGAGAGGAAAGACAAGAGCAGAGAGTTGCTGAAACAGCAGAGGGCCAGATTCCAACCCCATACTGCAGAAGTATGTGTTCCGCGGCGCTGGCTTAAACCATAGAAGAGATCATCTTACATGATGTATCCTTTACTGAGGCTATACTGTGGGTAAGCGTGCGGTAGAGGCCGTTTGAATTTTATATTTTACTAGTGGTGTAGGTCCCACTAACTCAACTCTGGACCTTGAAGCAAGTTCCACTGCTATTTTTCATTGTTCCCCTCTAGCCAGGGACTGATTAAGACCTGGGACACCAGGTGTGCGCAATTAATTATCAGGTAGAACAGAAAACCAGCAGGCTCCAGGCCTCATAGGGTAGGAGTTGAAAACCCCTGGTCTAGGTGCATACGTTAATACATCTTAAAAAGCTTTCATTTGCTGGTTATGTAGTATAGTGTACGGCCTAAATATCCCTTGTGTGGCCTATGTGTCCATGCAACTGTAGACTTACGTATGTTTAATTTACTAGGGTCGTAGGTGTGCATGACTGTAGACTTACGTATGTTTAATTTACTAGGGTCGTAGGTGTGTATGACTGTAGACTTACGTATGTTTAATTTACTAGGGTCGTAGGTGTGCATGACTGTAGACTTACGTATGTTTAATTTACTAGGGTCGTAGGTGTGCATGACTGTAGACTTACGTATGTTTAATTTACTAGGGTCGTAGGTGTGCATGACTGTAGACTTACGTATGTTTAATTTACTAGGGTCGTAGGTGTGCATGACTGTAGACTTACGTATGTTTAATTTACTAGGGTCGTAGGTGTGTATGACTGTAGACTTACGTATGTTTAATTTACTAGGGTCGTAGGTGTGCATGACTGTAGACTTACGTATGTTTAATTTACTAGGGTCGTAGGTGTGCATGACTGTAGACTTACGTATGTTTAATTTACTAGGGTCGTAGGTGTATGACTGTAGACTTACATATGTTTAATTTACTAGGGTCGTAGGTGTGTATGACTGTAGACTTACGTATGTTTAATTTACTAGGTCGTAGGTGTGCATGACTGTAGACTTACGTATGTTTAATTTACTAGGGTCGTAGGTGTGCATGACTGTAGACTTACGTATGTTTAATTTACTAGGGTCGTAGGTGTGCATGACTGTAGACTTACGTATGTTTAATTTACTAGGGTCGTAGGTGTGCATGACTGTAGACTTACGTATGTTTAATTTACTAGGGTCGTAGGTGTGCATGACTGTAGACTTACGTATGTTTAATTTACTAGGGTCGTAGGTGTGCATGACTGTAGACTTACGTATGTTTAATTTACTAGGGTCGTAGGTGTGCATGACTGTAGACTTACGTATGTTTAATTTACTAGGGTCGTAGGTGTGCATGACTGTAGACTTACGTATGTTTAATTTACTAGGGTCGTAGGTGTGCATGACTGTAGACTTACGTATGTTTAATTTACTAGGGTCGTAGGTGTGCATGACTGTAGACTTACGTATGTTTAATTTACTAGGGTCGTAGGTGTGCATGACTGTAGACTTACGTATGTTTAATTTACTAGGGTCGTAGGTGTGCATGACTGTAGACTTACGTATGTTTAATTTACTAGGTCGTAGGTGTGTATGACTGTAGACTTACGTATGTTTAATTTACTAGGGTCGTAGGTGTGCATGACTGTAGACTTACGTATGTTTAATTTACTAGGGTCGTAGGTGTGCATGACTGTAGACTTACGTATGTTTAATTTACTAGGTCGTAGGTGTGTATGACTGTAGACTTACGTATGTTTAATTTACTAGTCGTAGGTGTGCATGACTGTAGACTTACGTATGTTTAATTTACTAGGGTCGTAGGTGTGCATGACTGTAGACTTACGTATGTTTAATTTACTAGGTCGTAGGTGTATGACTGTAGACTTACGTATGTTTAATTTACTAGGGTCGTAGGTGTGCATGACTGTAGACTTACGTATGTTTAATTTACTAGGGTCGTAGGTGTGTATGACTGTAGACTTACGTATGTTTAATTTACTAGGGTCGTAGGTGTGCATGACTGTAGACTTACGTATGTTTAATTTACTAGGGTCGTAGGTGTGCATGACTGTAGACTTACGTATGTTTAATTTACTAGGGTCGTAGGTGTACATGACTGTAGACTTACGTATGTTTAATTTACTAGGGTCGTAGGTGTGCATGACTGTAGACTTACGTATGTTTAATTTACTAGGGTCGTAGGTGTACATGACTGTAGACTTACGTATGTTTAATTTACTAGGGTCGTAGGTGTGTATGACTGTAGACTTACGTATCCTTTGCTGGGGCTGTAGGTTCGTATGTGTCGGCAGACAAAGAGGTTGCGGATGAGTCCGTCAGTCTTGAGGGTGTAAACCCGTGGGGCGAAGGAGAGCACAGGACGCTCCTCGGATGAGGCAAACTTCATCTGAGCCAAGTTATGGATGAAGAAGTTCAACTTAGTGGCAACACTGCCCAGACTGGACTCTATCAACCTAGAGAAAGAGAGACAAAAGAGAAAGACAGAAAGACAGGGAGAGAGAGGAGACAGAAGGGGGAAGAAAGAGAGGAGAGAGAGGAGACAGAGGGGGGAAGAAAGAGAGGAGAGAGAGGAGACAGAGGGTGGAAGAAAGAGAGGAGAGAGAGGAGACAGAAGGGGGAAGAAAGAGAGGAGAGAGAGGAGACAGAGGGGGAAGAAAGAGAGGAGAGAGAGGAGACAGGGGGAAGAAAGAGAGGAGAGAGAGGAGACAGAAGGGGGAAGAAAGAGAGAGGAGACAGAGGGGAGAGGAGAGAGAGGAGACAGAGGGGGAAGAAAGAGAGGAGAGAGAGGAGACAGAGGGGGAAGAAAGAGAGGAGAGAGAGGAGACAGAGGGGGAATAAAGAGAGGAGAGAGAGAGAGAGGGGGAAGAAAGAGAGGAGAGAGACAGAGGGGGAAGAAAGAGAGGAGAGAGAGAGAGGGGGGGGGGTGATATGAGTCAAACAATTGACAACAACCATAACAACCATAGCAGACAAGTGAAAAAAACAGACAGAGACACACAGTCTATGACACAGAAGTCATAGTCTCATGTCAGATGGCATCACTCCTACGTGACGCTCGTCCCTCAACCAATCTGTTGTGTAGAATGTGGAACTCAGCTGTGCTGTAGAACTCGGCACATTAATCAGGGCAGAACAGATATCATGCAAATTTGCAAGAGCGCCAATACACTAGCTAGCTAGCAAGATGGGGTACTCAGCATTGAGTGTGTGAACTAGCGTTGTTAGCATCCCTCCCTTTCGTTTCATATGGATTGATTTGATACTAGTTCAGCCAGCAAGCAGCGAGCAAATTTTCATGCACATTTCAAATTTCATAAATGATTCTACCACCAAAAATTGACGGTGTCACCCTGGTAACATTTTCAACAGCATATTGTAGCTGAACTTCTTTCTAGCTATCCCATGGGTGTTTGCGAGTTATCAGATCAGGCCGCCTGCACGGATCTATCTGACGTCAGACATTGAAACAGAAGTGTGTGTGTGTGTGTACCTGGTGAAGTACATGGTGGCGTCAGCCTCAGACTCGTGAGGTCTCAGCGCGTCGTAGACGTACTTCAGATCATCCAGGTCGGACAGCTCAGGGATGCCACACGACAACATCTTACACAGAAAACACAGGAAAACATCAGTGTGTGTGCGTGCATGTGTGTGTGTGTGTGTGTGTGTGTGTACGCACCAGTCCCAGTAGGTTGAGGAAGAGGTGTGCGTGTTTGCGGATGAGGTTGTAGGCCTCACAGCACAGGTCCACAAAGTCATGGAAGCGACTGGAAGGTTTGTCTCCTCCGTTGATGACGTAGGCCATGTCAGAGGTGAACACAAACGGAGCACGGTCCCTGACAATCACAAACACACACGCACAGAGAAACACTAATCAGAACACAGGGCCATTGGTCTCTGCCAATAGGAACATAACCATCTTTAGCGGTCTGCCAATCAGAAAAAGACAGTTTCCGGGATCCTTGGGATGTCCATACCCTAAGCCCTAACATTAACCCCTACCCTTACCGTAACCATTTTAAATGTCATCTTCAGTGGGGTGACATCAGAGTTGGGACATCCAAAGGATTCTAGATAGCAAGGACCCTTTGGTAAGGCATAGCCAAAAACAAAGACTAAGTGGCTAAAGTTGTGATCCTCTGTCCTAGCGATAGGGGCTATGGCTAGATTTTAAATTGAAGTTGGGCATACATTTTCCAGCGTCCTCTCTGCCTCACGGGCTCACCGTTTGATGTTGCCAAACATTTGTGCATGTCCCAGGAACTTGCCGAAGTCGATGTGGAACATGTGACCGCTGGTCTTCAGCATGATGTTGTCGTTGTGGCGGTCACAGATGCCCAGGATGTAGGTGGCCACGCAGCAGCCTGCGCACGAGTAAATGAAGTTCTCCACAGCCTAGCATGCCGTGGAACAGGGTTAGAGGTTACAGGTCAAAGTGTGTACAACAAAGAGAGAGAGAGCGAGAGACAGTGAGCGAGAGTGTGTGTGCGTATGTGTGTGTGCTTGAGTGAGTGTGTGCGTGCATGCATGCGGAAAACTGTGTGCGTGCGCTTTAGTGACCGTACCTTCTCGTACTCGTCCTCTGTAGGGTTGTGTTTCTGCAGCCAGTCAGCCAGGGGGCGGTCCTTAAAGGAACCAGTCACTCCATGTTCCCCCTGGATCTTCCTCAGAGTCTCAGCCTGGGGAATCATCTCCACCATACCTGACAGAGAGATGGGGAGGGAGAGGACAACAGGAGAGAGGAGGTAGAGTGGAAGGAAGTAGTAGAGAGAGGGTGGGATAGAAAGGAGGAGAAAAAGGGGGAGGAGATAGGTAGAGAGGGGAGTGAGTCAGTACTGTAACTCATCCCCAATTTATATCTCCACCCCTCTCTCCCTTCCTCCCTCCTCACCTCTGCCTCGTCCAGTAGAGAAGCATCTGAAGATGACCATCCTCATGTCCAGTCCCTCCTGGATCCAGATCTTGTTCATGATGCGGATGATCTGCAAGGTCAGCATGTCCTGGCGCAGGTCATCACCTGACTGGGAAGCAGAGGTCAAAGGGCACAAGACACAGAGGTCACAGAGGTCACAGATGTCGAAGGTCAACAAGGGTTCAGAAAGGCACAATTAATTGGTTTGTTGATTCAGTAGTTTAGAATGTGTGCCTTGAAGATGACGTTGATGTTGTCTCCTCGTGGGTCCAGGTTCTGGAAGGACAGTTTGAGGGGCACGGCATTGGAGTTGAAGTAGGAACACGACTGCAGACCGGAGATGAGAGAAAGGATTAGAGATCAAATAGACACACACAGGCACGTTCATACAGACTAAAAACACACACCGGACAGAGCACATACACACACTAAAACACAAAGAAAGCTAAGTTAACTGAGCTAAACGACTACCGCCCCGTAGCACTCACTTCCGTCATCATGAAGTGCTTTGAGAGATTAGTCAAGGACCATATCACCTCCACCCTACCTGACACCCTAGACCCACTCCAATTTGCTTACCGCCCAAATAGGTCCACAGACGATGCAATCTCAACCACACTGCACACTGCCCTAACCCATCTGGACAAGAGGAATACCTATGTGAGAATGCTGTTCATCGACTACAGCTCGGCATTTAACACCATAGTGCCCTCCAAGCTCGTCATCAAGCTCGAGACCCTGGGTCTCGACCCCGCCCTGTGCAACTGGGTACTGGACTTCCTGGCGGGCCGACCCAGGTGGTGAGGGTAGGCAACAACATTTTCACCCCGCTGATCCTCAACACTGGGGCCCCACAAGGGTGCGTTCTGAGCCCTCTCCTGTACTCCCTGTTCACCCACGACTGTGTGGCCACGCACGCCTCCAACTCAATCATCAAGTTTGCGGACGACACAACAGTGGTAGGCTTGATTACCAACAACGACGAGACGGCCTACAGGGAGGAGGTGAGGGCCCTCGGAGTGTGGTGTCAGGAAAATAACCTCACACTCAACGTCAACAAAACTAAGGAGATGATTGTGGACTTCAGGAAACAGCAGAGGGAACACCCCCCTATCCACATTGATGGAACAGTAGTGGAGAGGGTAGTAAGTTTTAAGTTCCTCGGCGTACACATCACAGACAAACTGAATTGGTCCACTCACACAGACAGCATCGTGAAGAAGGCGCAGCAGCGCCTCTTCAACCTCAGGAGGCTGAAGAAATTCGGCTTGTCACCAAAAGCACTCACAAACTTCTACAGATGCACAATCGAGAACATCCTGTCGGGCTGTATCACCGCCTGGTACGGCAACTGCTCCGCCCACAACCGTAAGGCTCTCCAGAGGGTAGTGAGGTCTGCACAACGCATCACCGGGGGAAAACTACCTGCCCTCCAGGACACCTACACCACCCGATGTCACAGGAAGGTCATAAAGATCATTAAGGACAACAACCACCCGAGCCACTGCCTGTTCATCCCGCTATCATCCAGAAGGCGAGGTCAAGTACAGGTGCATCAAAGCTGGGACCGAGAGACTGAAAAACAGATTCTATCTCAAGGCCATCAGACTGTTAAACAGTCACCACTAACATTGAGTGGCTGCTGCCAACACACTGACTCAACTCCAGCCACTTTAATAATGGGAATTGATGGGAAATGATGTAAAATATATCACTAGCCACTTTAAACAATGCTACCTCATATAATTTTTACATACCCTACATTATTCATCTCATATGTATATGTATATACTGTACTCTATATCATCTACTGCATCTTTATGTAATACATGTATCACTAGCCACTTTAACTATGCCACTTTGTTTACATACTCATCTCATATGTATATACTGCACTCAATACCATCTACTGTATCTTGCCTATGCCGCTCTGTACCATCACTCACTCATATATCTTTATGTACATATTCTTTATCCCCTTACAGTTGTGTCTATAAGGTAGTAGTTTTGGAATTGTTAGCTAGATTACTTGTTGGTTATTACTGCATTGTCGGAACTAGAAGCACAAGCATTTCGCTACACTCGCATTAACATCTGCTGACCATGTGTATGTGACAAATAAAATTTGATTTGATTTGACATGTACTACAATTGAACACAGAACACCCAGAGGCAGACATACACACAAGCAACCAAAGACACTGTGCATTAGCATTTATGCAAACAAACCATGGGCATGCGTCCCCATCCCCTACAGTATCCTTCATTTGACCAGGGAATTATCATTCATGAAAGCGATGATACTTGGGTCAAGGCCAGGAACACAGGCTTAGGCCCAGACTGGCAAGCTTTTAAGCAACTGAGGAATCTTTGTGTAAGACAAATCAGAAAGGTTCAATCTGATTATTATGTAACCGCTCTTTGGGATTGTAATGGTAACCCAGCTAAATTCTGGAAAACTGTCAAATCCCTGAAGTTCTTCATCCTCTCTGCCAACATCTTAATTCAGACAGGCTTCATTACGGACACAAATGCCATCATTGATGCATTTAAATCACCATTTTATTTCAGTGGGCTCTCTCTTTGAAAGGAACTAATAAGCCTATTCACAATGCTATTGGGTTGGATGCTGATAGGGGTAACTTGCAGAATGATCAGAGAAATGATAGTCAAAGCTTTTCTTTTAGGCAATTTACAGAAATTGGATGCTTTGCTAGCAACAGACAACAATAAATCCACAGGGGGCGACCAATTGGATCCCGGTCTGCTTGAGTGTGCAGCGCCCATCAATGTTGGCTCAATAACCCTCATTTTTTATTTTATATTGTTATCAGGAAATTTTCCAAGTATGGAAATCAGCTTTTGTGCTGCCACTCCATAAGGGCGGGGATAGTAGTGATCTTAATAATTATCGCCCCATTTCAAGGCTTCCTTGTACAGCTAAGATTCTATAATCCTTGGGAAATGTACAACTTTGCTCTTTTTATCTGAGAAGTGTATTTTTGTTCATGTAAACCAGGGTTTAGGCCTGGATGTACTGCAGGACTATTACAGCAACCTCTTTAGTTGTTAATGATCTTGTCAATGCTTTAGACACTACAATGAAATGTGCTGCTTTGTTTGGGGTCCTGTCAAAAGCTTTTGATACTGTTGATCATGCTATTTCACTGAATAAGTTGTCGTCGAAAGGCCTGAGCTCTGACGCCTGGTCATGGATTTATGGTTATCTTAATGTCAGACCTCAGGCCATTGTGATTGACGGGGTTTCTTGAATTTCTTGAAGTACATAAAGGTGTTCCGCATGGGTCAATACCAGTGTCACGCCCTGACCTTAGTTATCTTCGTTTTCTTTATTATTTTGGTTAGATCAGGGTGTGACGAGGGTGGTTTGTGTAGTATTTGTACTGTCTATGGGGTTTTTGTATGTCTTGGGGTTTAGATGTCTATGGTTTCCTAGGTTGGTTCCCAATCAGAGGCAGCTGTTTATCGTTGTCTCTGATTGGGGACCAGATTCAGGCAGCCATATTCCTTAGGTATTTTGTGGGTTATTGTCTATGTGTAGTTGCCTGTCAGTACTCGTGTCTCATAGCTTCACGTTCGTTTTGTTGTTTTGTATAGTTTGTTTAGTGTTCTTCGTTTTAATAAAAGAAGTATGTATTCTTACCTTGGTCTCCTCGTTATGACGAATGTGACAACTAGGACCTGTTCTTTTCAGTATTTATATGAATGCTATTAATCTGTTAACATGTTTAAATGTATGCGGATGATACTATTACACAGGCAATTGCCCCGACTGCTGACCTGGCTATGACAAGGCTACAGTCCGATTTTGCAGTTGTGCAGGAAGCCCTTACTGATAAAAACTAAATACATGTTGTTTTCAAGTTCGTGTAAGATTGTCTCGGGTGGATTACATCTTTACTCATCGGATGGTTCTATAACCGAACGAGTCCTTGCATACAAACACCTTGGTATTTGGATAGACAGTGATTTATTGTTTTAAAAAACATACCACTGAGCTACTGAGCTTGTTAAGAAACTAAGACTTAAATAGTCTTCTTTTTTCTTTCTTTTTTACAGAAACAGATCTGGTCTCTCTCTAGATAGCAGGAAGCAGGTTGTGCAGTCAACCTTTCTTCCAGTTCTTGATTATGGTTCTACTATTTATCAAAGTGCACGTGCCTCTACGTTTTCATAGCGCCCTTCCTTTTATCACAGACAGTTTTATTACTCATCACTGCATTCTTTACCAAAAGGTTGGCTGGACATCTTTGAAGTCACATCGTCACACTCTTTTTGTTTACAAAGCCCGGCTCCACAAACCTCCGACTTACCTGACATCACTGTTAAGATTGAAAATGACAAGTTATCAAACCCGTTCACAAGGTTGGTTAACTCTGGAGACTCCTTTGGTGTTTAGAGAGTTAGGTAAATCAGCCTTTAATTTCCTTGCACCTTACGTGTGGAATGATCTAGAATACACTTTAAAATAGGAGGAATTGGTGCCTCTAGGGCATTTCAGACAGTTGTTAGGGGACCTTTTAACTGAAGAATGAATCTCCGTTTTTTTGATTGAGTTAAGCTTTTCATGGATAATAATATGCATTTGATTGTGTATATGAATGTGTAGCTTAATGTGTTTATTGTATTTTGATGTGTACTGTGGTGCATCTGGGAAAGAGACTCTCGGTCTCAGCATTGACTCCCTGTCAAAATAAAGATGAAAGAAAAACAAACACGTACCTGTATGTTGACGGCTTTGACCAGCATGCCGGGGTTGAGGGGGAGACGGCAGCTGCTGCTGACTGAGAAGAACTGCCTGACCTCCTCCAGTCCCTCCCGAAGGATGGCCTGCCTGCTGGAGGGAGAGGTGTCCCGGACACGTTGGGCTACTTTAGCCAGGATGCTGACTAGCCAGCACTGTCTGTCAAACTCCTCCCTGAGACCCCCACCCACACAGCACAGCAGGCCTGCTAACAGGTGCTGGTACCTCCCACTGAACTGACTGTCCTGCAGAGTGTCCTTCAACAACCTGGGAGAGCAAGAGAGAGAGGTTCAAAACACGTAAAGAAACTGTTTTATAACAATTGCCATGTATCCATTCTTTTTCCCCTTGAGGCAAGCACAGATCTATAAATGATCTGGTGGTCAAAGTAATGTTCCCATATTATTTTTCTTCACGAATTCAAACAATTCAGGTCTGTATTCTTAAAGTAATGTAGGAAAGAAGAACGCATTTCTGAAGTACTCCAACAGGGCCAATATCTCCCTGGCTATTGGTCATACTTGGTATTAGTAGTTTATTAGGATCCCCGTTAGCTGTTGTGATAGCAGCAGCTACTCTTCCTGGGGTCCACACAGAACATTAAACATGACATAGTACAGAATATTAATAGACAAGAACAGCTCAAGGACAGAACTACATACATTTCAAAAGTCACACGTAGCCTGCATATCAGTACATACACACAATATCTAGGTCAAACAGGGGAGGGGCGTTGTGCCGTGAGGTGTTGCTTTATCTGGTTTTAAAACCAGGTCTGCTGTTAACTTGAGCAATCTGAGATGGGAGTTTCATGCAATCATGGCTCTATAAAATACTCTTGAATTTGGGGACTGTGGAAAGACCCCTGGTGGCATGTCTGGGGGGGGGTAAGGGTGACTGTCAGTGCTGTGTATAAAGTTGACAGTACAAACAATTTGGAATTTAACACGTTTCTTATAAAAATCTAAACATGTTGCAGTCAGTCTCTCCTCTACTTTTAGCCAAGAGAGACGGGCATGCATATTATTGGCCGTCTGATTACAGTGAAGAGTACGATGTGCCACTCTGTTCTGGGACCACTGCAGTTTTGTCTAGGTCCTTCTTTTCAGCACCTGATCATATAACTGAGCAATAATCAAGATAGAACTAGAGCTTGTAGGACTTGCTTTGTGGAGTGTGGTGTCAAGAAAGCAAAGCATCTCTTTATCATGGACAGAACTCTTCCCATCTTTAAAACCATTAAATCAATATGTTTTGACCATGACAGTTTACAATCCAAGGTCACACCAAATCATTTTGTCTCCTCAACTTGCTCAGTAGCCACACATTATTCATTATCAGATTCAGCTGAGGTCTAGAACGCAAGAAATGATTTGTACCAAATAGAATGCTCTTAGTTTTAGAGATGGTCAGGACTAGTTTATTACTAGCCACCCATTCTAAAATGGACTGCAACTCTCTGTTACGGTCCCTTGTGCAGCACTGTATGTTGTGTAAATATATAAAATTGTGTACTTTGTGTTCTGATGCTATTGTGTTAAGTCATTTTTAAGAATCCATTTGGAAAATCCTAATGTATACTACATAAAGTTTGTTCTGGCATTTCCCAATCTGTCCAGCAGGTGGCGACATGTCTTCAGGACAAACATGCATACAAAGTGTCAATGATATCGTACATTACTGCATTGTCATGTATGGGCTCCAGTGCAGTACTGTATGGTTAAACGGGTGTTTCTGTGAGCGAATGTGAGTCATGAGATGACTGGTCTATGTGAATTAGAGGTGGTTGTATGTACAGTGCCTTCAGGAAGTATTCATACCACATGACTTATTCCACATTACAGCCTGAATTCAAAATTGATTCTTTATTTTTCTCTCACCCATCTACACAATACCCCATAATGACAAAGTGAAAACATGTTTTTGGAAATGTTTGCACAGTTATTGAAAATTAAATATAGAAATATCTCATTTGCATACAGTGCCTTCAGCAAGTACTAACACCCCTTGACTTTTTCACATTGTTGTTTTACAAACTGGGATTCAAATATATTTGGGGGGATAAATCTCTGAAGAGCTTTCCACACCTGGATTGTTCATCAAAATTCTTCAAGCTCTGTCAAATTGGTTGTTTATCATTGCTATACAACCTTATTCAGGTTGTGTCATATATTTTCAATCAGATTTAAATCAAAACTGTAACTCTGCAGCATTCACTGACTTCTTGTTAAGCAACTCCCATGTAGATCTGGATTTGTGTTTTAGGTTATTGTTCTGCTGAAAGGAGAATTCATCTCCAAGTGTCTGCTGGAAAGCAGACTGAACCAGGTTTTCCTCTAGGATTTTGCATGTGTTTAGCTCCATTCAGTTTCTTTTTTATCCTGAAATACTCCCCAGTCCTTAACGATTACAAGAATACCCATAACCTGATGCAGCCACCATCGTGCTTGAAAATATGGAGAGTGGTACTCAGTAATGTATTGTATTTGCCCCAAACATAACACTTTGTATTCAGGATAAAAAGTTAATCACTTTGCCAAATATTTTGCAGTATTATAATATTTGTATTCTGTACAGGCTTCCTTCTTTTTTACTCTGTCAATTAGGTTAGTATTGTGGAGTAACTAAAACGTTGTTGATCCATCCTCAGATTTCTCCTATCACATCCATTCAACTCTGAAACTGTTTTAAAGTCACCATTGGCCTCATGGTGAAATCCCTGAGCGGATTCCTTCCTCTCCGGCAACTGAGTTAGAAAGGACGCCTGTATATTAGTAGTGACTGCGTGTATTGATACACCATCCAAAGTGTAATTAATAACTTCATCATACTCAAAGGGATATTCAATGTCTGCTTATTTTATTTTTTACCCATCTACCAATCGGTGCCCTTCTTTGCGAGGCATTGGAAAACCTCCCTGGTGTTTGTGGATGAATCTGTTAGCAATTCACTACTCGACTGAGAGACCTTGAAGATAATTGTATGTGTGGAGTACAGAGATGAGGTAGTCATTCAAAAATCATGTTCAACATTATTGTACAAAGAGTGAGTCCAATGCAACTTATTAAACACATTTTTACCCCTGAACTTATTGAGGCTTGCCATAACAAAGGGGTTGAATACTTATTGACTCAAGACATTTCAGCCTCTCATTTTTTATTATTTGAAAAGATTTCTAGAAACAAAATTCCACTGACATTATGGGGTTGTGTGTAGGACAGTGATACACAATCTCAATGTAATCCATTTTAAATTCAGTCTGTGACACAATAAAAATGTGGGAAAAAGTCAACGTGGTGTGAATACTTTCTGAAGGCACTGCACGTGGTCATGTATACATGTGTATATGTCTGCGAGAGCCTACATCAAGTTGTGTGTGACAGAGAAGGCTGAGTGTACGGCTGATATCTGAATTAGGTCTCACCAGAAGAGGTAGTGTGCGATGCGCATGTCCCCTATGGCTCTCCGTAGCAGGAAACGTACCAACGGGCTATCAAGGTAACACTCATATTTCAGAGCCTGAGAGAAAGCGAGAGAGATGGTTAGAGAAAGGTGCAACGGAGAGGTGTAAGAAATATGGATATAGCTCCACATAGCCATTTGATAAGGTGTTCGTGAAGTGTTTGCAAGACATTCATTAAGCATTTATAAAGGTTTTACCTGCACCAGCTGCGGCAGGAAGTCCAGCAGCTCAGGGTCAGAGATGGTGTCCATCCACTGTACTGCAGTACGCCTCAGCTCCTGATCAGGGAAGCTGACAGACATTTGAATCCATTATGCATTCAATTATTACATTGTTTCAATCCAAAATGACGACATATTTGAGAGGTCAAACAAACGCATGGACTTATACTTTGAAGACAAATAACACAACGCAGAGGATGAGAGTACTAGAATTAACGATCAATAGGGAATTCTCAATGTAAATGGGATTTGGGTTTCAGTTCAACATCTGTTTAGAATCTGTGGATTGTCACTCCTGAACTCAGAGCTAGGTGTGCTACGCTCTGTACATTGAGTCTGGGGCAGGATACTTGTTATTTGGCCATTGGTCCAGTTATACTGCAAGGACATCTGATTGGTCAACCCCAGACTAGGGTGGGGGGTTATAAGTGGCATCCTGTTTCTTTGTTCGGTGGAGAAAAGCTGAGGACAGGGGAGACTGAACGTCTATCTCCCAGCATAACATCTATGATTTGTCATTCTCAAATAAACCTATTTTTCTCCCCCTGATTTGCTTTGGAGTTTGTATAATTGAAGAATAACATCAATTGCTAACACTTGGTGCCGTGACCCGAATGATTTGCTCTGAACAACAACAACCAGAAAAACGTATCAACTGTGTGTTGATCCAGAGGAAAGAGAGAAGGCTGCCCGCAACCCACTTTGGGGAGTCAACTCATCATCTCCTGATTGACGGCAGAATTGCTGGGTGAGTCTGGACCAATATCATTTAAAAAGAACCAAATCAGGTTAACATAGTGCATGCAATGAGTGATATGTATCTGTGATGTATAAGTGTTCAAGTCCTTTGTTTCATTACAGAGTTTAGTCCTTTGTTACTTGATTAAAAGGTCGGAGTCTTTACTCTATTAAAAGGTTGGAGTCTTTACTCTATTAAAAGGTCGGAGTCTTTACTCTATTAAAAGGTCGGAGTCTTTACTCTATTAAAAGGTCGGAGTCTTTACTCTATTAAAAGGTTTGAGGCATCTTTTTTGGTGAAACCTTCTTGTTGCACCGAAGTGAGTTGCTAGTGAAGTAGCAATCTTTTACACATGTGGTTAATGTAAGCCTTCAACAAGCTCTTAGTGGTGAACATAAGTTATGGGTAGCCAGGCCCTACAGAAACAATTTGTGTTCTAGAAGAGGTTTGAGTCCTCAAAAGGGGTTATATAAATATATATATTTTGGGGATAAATACATATATAAACATAGAGATATATATTATACAACTTTGGAAGTTAATATTATGACATTGCAGAGAGAGAATTGTAGTTTGAAAGCTCTTGGTGAACAAATAAAGACCTTAAAAGGAGAAATTCCCTATTGCAGCAGGAGATACAGGTGAAATATTCAGATGTGACCCCGACCTGTGGCCTCTCTGTTCTCCAATCTATCCACACATTGAGTTGTGGAAGGCAGATCAGGTTTCAAGCATCTGGTCAGCACTGCCTGGCATTGAGTCAACAGATTCTGACAGCAGTGACGAACAATGTCTTAGGCCAACCAGAACACAGGCTGTAAAAGGGAGTAAAGACAAACCTCTAGAGACAGTAATCACACACAAATCAGCATCTCCAAAACAGTTGGATGAATGCTCAAAAACTTTGAAGCATCCACGAGACGTGGGTATCAGAGTTGTGCAGGTTCTGAGTGAAACCAACAACATTATTCGTTCAGTAGAAGAGAAACCTGGTGTATGTTATTATTTGGGGATTTCGGGTCACTGGCAACGAGAATGTCGGAAAAGAAAACGTGATTTTATGAAAAGTGGCCTCGAGAAGAAGGGCCCATCTAAGTGAAAATGGAATCAGGACAACAGCCCCAACGGCACAATGTTGTTGCAGAAATTTAAGAAGCTCTCTTTGGCTCAGCAGCAGAGTTTGCTGGATGCTGTGGAGGTAAACTAACAGACCCCCTCTTACGTCCCATCTCAGCTGGTGTACATACTGTATCAAATCGGATGGACTATATGTGAATATGACTGTTAACAACATGGCAGGAGATTTTTTTGTAGATACGGGTGCTGAAGTCACTGTATTATATATATATATATATCTTATGCAAAACATATATGATATGTCCTCAGTACACAGGCAAGAAGATGAGAGCAACAGGAGTGGGAGGGAAGACAAAGACACATGTGAAACAAACCAAACCATTATCAATTTCTATTGGTCCAATGAAGATCGAAGCAGGCTCTACAGTTCAGAACCATGCTATTTGGACTACGAAGAAAAACGAGTGTGAAACTTTGGATATGGAATCAGCCCTACCTTGCACAAAACAATATCCCATTAGCAAGGAAGCTATGGACGCGACTAAAGTAGCGATTTAAGATCTATGGGACATGGGTATAGTTGAAAAGACCCGGTGTAATCCCAGCTACTCTGGTGCTTCCTCCAGATAACACATTACTTGAACACCGACTGTTGTGAGTTGGTTTTGTATCAGCTCTCTGATGGATTTATAGAGTCACTCGTTGGAAAACCCTGAGCTTATCTTATACACAGACGGTTCACGCATTATGGCGGGGGGTGTGAGGCAGGTAGGATGGGTAATTACTACAAGGTGATCATACCAGGCACGTTAGATTTGAAGAAAAACTGAAGTTCACTTTATGAGTGACATAATGCTTAACTATTGCATAGAACTCTTTAATGGGGAATAACTCCCGAGGGGGGACATGACGCAGTGCCAGGACAGTGGGTGATGGTAAAAAAATATATGTGACAGAGACATTAGGGCCAAAATGGGAAGGTCATTATCAAGGTCAGCAGTAAAAGTCCAGGGAAAATCACGATGGATATATGTCATTCATTGCAAGCTTGTCCATTTCGATGACAAAAGTGGAGCCTGGAGAACAGAGCTGATTGATTAGCAATTGGGGGCCAATCTCGGGTGAAGAAGCACAGTAAGATGATCAGACCCTGATGAGCTTCTATGTTGTGTACCGCAGTCCTCATATTAGGGATATCTAGGTGAAATGTACAATTTCCTCCGGAAAATCGGGACATGCTGACTCAGGGAAATCTAGGTGAAATATCAATTTCTCTTGAAACCAGGACATGTTACTTTCACTTTTTTGTTTCCTTCGTTACAGGTTATGAGAATCTATCGTCTGAGGCTGCAGCAATAGCCCTTGACTGTACCTGAAACGATACAAGCTCACCTGTGAAGTGCAACCAGCGGAACGGAAGAATAATTCCTCACTACCGGCAGACTGTCAGAACATCATTTTAAATAGTTATCTATGTGGGACTGATACCAGTGTGGAAGAGCTGGTCACTTTTAAAGGACGTGGTGAATGATTACCTTGCCAATAGGATGATTGAACATCATGGTCTTGCGGACAAGTGAAAGACGTTTGAAACTGTTTTCCTTGCGTGTTTCCTCCTAATACAGGATGTGGGTTGCGTTTCCATTTCTAACACAGCGATGGATGAGGGACACTCGGAAGTCAATACGTTTCTATCCCTCTCTACACTATGCCACAGTAGTCAATCAAAGTAGTTGCTGGGTTTGTACGTACGCACCATTCACATCACGGGCAGGTATTCCAAAAGGGTCTATTCCTTTTAACCAGAGTGAAATGTTGGGAGAGATATGGAGAGATGTTAATTGGTATAAGACAAATACTGGTACTAATTTGGGCAAGAATGTTGCCTATCAACATGCGAGAGTACCTAGTTCTGCAGATAGGTGCTGGAGGAGGCCTGAGACTCCTGGATATGTGTCCATTCAACAACATGTGGATGAGTTGGGGGTGGAGCTGACATCCTGGAGTGATAGGTACCTTCCTTCATTTGAGATTACCAATGACACGAATCAGCGACCACCGTACCTAGTTATTACACATGCCTCTGTTGGCTGGTTATGTTTGAACCTCTTTGGGCTAGGGGACCGTATTTTGACGTCTGGATGAAAAGCGTGCCCAAAGTAAACTGCCTGTTACTCAGGCCCAGAAGCTAAGATATGCATATAATTAGGAGATTTGGGCAGAAAACACTCTAAGTTTCTAACACTCTATGTTTCTAAAACTGTTAAAATAATGTCTGTGAGTATAGCAGAACTGATATGGCAGGTGAAAACCCGAGGACAAACCATAAAAAAAAAAAGTTCAGCCTACCACTGTTTCCAATGACTGTCATGTTTAATATGAGGCAAACCTCCCAGATTGCAGTTCCTAGGGCTTCCACTAGATGTCAACAGTCTTTAGAAAGAGTTTCAGGCTTGTTTTTGGAAAAATGAGCTAGAATTTGTAGTTTTTCTAAGTGGCTCCCATTTTGGCTGTAGTGTTTTCAAGCGCGTGGATGAGAGCGCGTTCTTTGTTGTTTATCTCCGGTAAAGACAATAACGATTCTCCGTCTTAAATTTTAGCGTTTATTTACGTATTAGGGTACCTGAGGTTTGATTATAAACGTTGTTTGACTTGTTTGGAGAAGTTTATTGGTAATGTTTGGGATTCATTTTGTATGCATTTTGAAGGACGGAAACCGGTGGATTATTGAATGATGCGCGGCAGCTAAACTGAGCTTTTGGGGATATAAAGTCAGACTTTATCGAACAAAAGGACCATTTGTGATGTAGCTGTGACCTTTTGGAGTGCCAACAGAAGAAGATCTTCGAAGCTAAGGAATTTATTTTATCGCTATATCTGACTTTCGTGGCGCACCTGCCTGGTTGAAAAATGTTTGTAATGCTTTTGTATGCAGCGCACTGTCCTCAGATAATCGCATGGTGTGTTTTCGCCGTAAAGCCTTTTTGAAATCTGACACAGGATTAACAAGATGTTAAGCTTTATTTTGATGTATGACACTTGTATTTTCATGAATGTTAAATATGACTATTTCTGTAATTAGAATTTCGCGCTCGGCAATTTCACCGGATGTTGTCGAGGTGGGTCGCTAGCGGAACGCCTGCGCCAGAAAGGTTAATAGGTCACTCTCTCTGAACTTATCTCAACTGCACCAGGACGCATTTGTCAAAGTAGGACAGAATAAGTGTGATCAGACAACAGATCTTTCTATCTGTCTGTGACTGGGTGCGGAATGTCTGTTGAAGGTCTGTTGAATTGACACTCAGTAATGGCACTAGGACTACTTTCTATGCCAAAACCTTTGGAAATATCCCCAACAATGGTATGATAGCTCCTGGGACTTACTTTATCTGTGGATCCTATCCTTATTAGGGTCGGGTTATTTGGGACATGTCGTAAGACATTCTGTGAATTCTCTTTTTTTCACAGCGTCATAAACGTGTGATTACAGAAAGGGAGAGATTCTTTGCGATTGCTTTTCCCTCTTATGGTGTTTGTAAAATAGCACGGGAAGTTATGAATATAGCTAACTCTTTGGAAATCCTAGCTAATAGTAGAGTTGAGAGTCTTGAGTTAAACACAGCTGAGATGGTTGCCATTCGGACTGTGGCGATGCAAAATTGTTTGGCCCTTGATTATCTTCTGTCCGAACAAGTGGTTGCATGTGCTGTTACTGGTGCTGGAGGCTGTACAAATATTCCTGATCAACCTGAGGAAATAACTGACCTAATCCAAAAGATCAGGACTGAGGGTGCTAAATATCATGATTACAATCTAGATGATTTAGGCTTAGTCATGTGGTTGTCTTCCACATTCGGTACATGGTGAAGTTTTTTGGTGGGCATGATACTTCCAATAGTGGGAGCTGTGGTTATTTCTCTCATCCTCATCTAGGATATCAAGTGTGCTATTGCCCGATGTTTGTCTGCTAAAATCCGATGGTTACGAGATAGGGAATATCATAAGACTCATCAACCGTGTCCTTTTGGAGACGGGTGTCAACAGTGTTCACAAGAATGTGGTTCGGATCGTAAGAATCTTCATCATCACACCAAGCAAGCCTCATGATTGTGGTCAATGTGCCCGTGGTAACCGTCCTCGGTGCTGTAATGAACCATGCTCTCTCAGATGTGGTAACACACTTGTTAATACCTCTTTTCTATAACTTTGTGTGAAATCTATTTCTTATTGCAACAGCATTTAAAATATGCCCGTTGTGTTTTAGAGGAATGCAAGGTGTTTCATTTGAACAATTTTATGCTTATTGCTAATGTTTATATTCTGTCTATTTTTTCATGCTTTCTATTATTTCCTAAAAAGACATTTGAACTATACTTATGTTTTAAATGGTCTAGGGGGAGTATAAGCATATTTTGCAGATAAATACACAATGCAGAGGATGAGAGTACTGGAAGTAACTAGTCAATAGGGAATTGTCAATGTAAGTAGGAGTTGGGTTTCAGTTCAACATCTGTTTAGAATCTGTGGATCCTGGCGAGTGTTGCCCCAGTAACCATTGCCTGGCAACCACACACACGCACGCGCACAGTTCCCTTACCTGAACTCAGAGCTACGTGTGTGCTACGTTCTGTACATTGAGTCTGGGGCAGGATACTTGTTATTTGGCCATTGGTCCAGTTGTACTGCAAAGACTTCTGATAGGTCAACCCCAGGATAGGGTGGGGGGTTATAAGTGGCATCCTGTTTCTTTGTTCGGTGGAGAAAAGCTGAGGACAGGGGAGACTGAACATGTATCTCCCAGCATAACATCTATGATTTGTCCTTCTCAAATAAACCTATTTTTCTCCCCCTGGTTTGCTTTGGAGTTTGTGTTATTGAAGAACAACATCAATTGCTAACGTCCTTATTCATATTTGAACTGTAATTCTAAAAGACGAGTGATGCATGTGATGCCTTGCATGTTGCCCTGCTGAGGTGAGTTCATGGTGTTTATGTTCCAGAACAGTATTCTAAGCAAGTCTGGTCTACTCCTGTCTCTGACCATGTCCCCAAACTGCCAATGTGTCTGTTGTTTACACAGTCCTAACACAACATGACAAGGTCGAATGGCGACCGCAGGCCTTCTGGTGACTGTTGCCTACTGACTGTTGCCAAGGTGGCTATTTCCCTGACGAGTGTTGCCCCAGAAACCATTGCCTGGCAACCACACACACACACACACGCACGCGCACAGTTCCCTTACGTGGCATGCAGAAGGCCCAGTGCGTCGTGGTGGTTGAGACATGCCCACTGGCGGAGCAGGGCATAGATATCTGACAGGCATGCCCACTCCCAGCGGGGGGCACTAGCCAGCACCAGGGGCAGGGCACCACTCTCTGACTGGCAGAACGAACGTTTCTCCCACAACAGACGCTTGTCCTCTGGAGTCAACCTGGGCAGATAGAGGGGAGAGAGTGAGGAGAAACATAAACACCTTACATGCATACTTCGCTTGAGAGTGAGAGAAAGAGAGGGGGATGTGGAGAGGGGGAGGGGTATAGAGGGTAAAAGGTAGAGAGGGGAAGAGGGAGTGAAATAATGCATACTTGGAATACTTTCTCACAATGAAAGGAAAAGAAAGAGGGAAAGAGAGTGTGGTGTTGTTTACTGCAGCATTAGATGGCCATTCTCCACTGTAAAAAAAAAAAAAGGAAAAAAAGATAGATTACCTTTGTATAAATGTGGTCAACACGTATCAATGATGTCTTTGTTCTGTCTTGATGATAACATTACTTTGTTTCTCCTTGCTTTGGCCACCCTCATTTGAACGCGGTTACACCAATGGGAAAAAAAACGATCAAGCTGAATTTGAAACAGGCATGAAACAAAGACAAAACGAGACTGATCGGAGCGGGTGTGTAAGGGAGAGGGGGACAGATGGAGAGAGGGAGTAGAGGCGAGACAAAAGGTAGAGGAAGAACGATAAAGACAGATAAAATGATTGGGAGAAGGGAGAATAAACAGTAGATGTACCGCGTGGAGAAACCGTGAAAATGTCAACCGAAAACTAAAAGGTCAGTGAGTACATTCATTCTCATCACACACACACACGCTCACTCACACACACGCAACACACCCGTTAATCCATGTTTGTTTGAATCTCTGCCTAAATCTACACACACGGGTTTCTCTAACTGCTCTAGCAGACACACACAGGGCAGAGGGCTGTTAACGTATGATGAGTTCTCCTTGGTACGGTTGTTTCCATTGGCTGAATATACTGTGTCATTGTTGGGATTGGATGATCCAGCTGGACAACAGTTGTTGCTATTGGATGAGCTCCTCTAATCTACTTCCTGCTTGGAGCCTGATACTGGATGGCACTGAAGCCAGTACACTTGTTTGGAAACACTGCACCTTAAGAGAATGTTCTTTAAATAATTGTTTGTCAACACTGATATGTCCGTTCTTCTTCATCTGCCTGTAGTTGCCATGTAATATTAAACTTATCCTGACCATAAATGGTCATTTGTTGAAGTTTTGAATGTGTGCACATTGTACGTTCTAGTCAAAAGCCAACGTTATTTAGAGGTAAAGAGAGGGGAGGGAGACCTATCTCAAAGTGAACATCAAACAGACAGAGACAGACACAGATAAGAGCACATCTCCCTTCCTTCCATCCAAAGGCATGCTCCAAAGCCCCAGAAAAAAGATTCTACTTGGAAGTAAACAAAACACACACTGGTCCAAGATAAACACGGTTCTGTTTATCTCTCTCACAACAAACAGGAAACAGATCATAAACTATGACAACCACTAATGGGCTAAACACTATACTGAGATATGGTGGATAGACACACATACAAACAGACAGGCACACACCCTTCTCTATCCAGGGAGGGTTGAGTTAAACGTTGCTGACACACTCCTCAGAGAAGGCCAGCGGAGCTCCCCAAACACTCCTAGTTTCTTTCTACCTCTCTTAGGAATTCAGATCACCGGTCTGATTAATATTCAGTGACCTTTTCTTCTCTTTTGTAAATGGTGCACACACGCAAACACACACACACACGGGACAAAAGAGGAGAGGGGGATGGTGAGACTAGAGGGGGGAGGAGAGAGGGGGGATAATATCATCTGGGGAGGATTCACCACCAGCTGCTGCTATGACATCACTCCTCAACTGGACGGATGGATGTGGATGTGGACCCCTGCTGCAATTAGATCTTTTTTTTGTTTTTACCATGAAATCTTCATTTAATCAGAACCAGTCTTTTTTTGATCTGACATTACAGGTTTATATTTACCAATACCATGTGTTGGTGAAAAGGAAATCATGTGTGTCGTAGAATAATCGAATAAAAAAGTCATTCGTGCAGGTGCACAAATAAGTGAGCCCCAAGTTGCATTGGTTAAATCAAGCAGGCGAGCAGAATCAGGTGGGTAAATAACCGGGTGCCAAATGACCCAATGAAAGGAGAGATCGTTAGTAAAGAGTTTGGGCGGGACTCTGATAAATACGGATCAGAAACCTGGTCAGTTTGGTGTTACCCATTCAGGTGAATGCAAAGCACGCCATGCCGAGAGGAAAGGAGATCTCAAATCATAAAATCATTAAAAAAAAGATGTGAGCTTTGAGGCAAATCATTTACAAAACGGAGAGCACTTACCATGACAGCAACTTAGCCTAGAAGGTGAACACCCTTCCACAATATCCACAATAATAAATCAGGTGTTAGCCAACCCAAACATAACATCTAGACATTTTTGACCTTTTTGGTCAGAATCAACACAGCTATGTTTGGCAAAAACCCAGCGCTGCCTACCACCAAAAGAACCGTATCCCAACAGTCAAGGAAGGTGGTGGGAATGTCAAGATCTGGGGCTGCTTTTCCTACTCTGGACCTGTACGACCTCACATCATTAAAGGAAACCATGAATTCTGAGGTATACCAGGAAATTCTGGAACAGAACGTCAGGCCATCAGTCAAGGAGCTAAAGCTGGGCCAAAAATACATCTTCCAACAAGCATTCAAGCAAATCTACCAAAGAATGGCTCAGGAGAAAGACGACTTGTGTTTTGGATTGGCCAAGTCAAAGTCCTGACCTAAATCCAATCGAGATACTGTGGCAGGACCTGCAGCGGGGAGTTCATGCCAGACACCTCTCAACCCTCACTCAATTGGCTGAGTTCTGTAAGGAGGAGTGTGGGAAAATCCCTCAAAACAGATGTTAGAGACTGATTACTGGCTATAGGAGACTCCAAGTTATCGCTGCTAGTGGAGGTGCCACAAGCTATTGACTGAAGGGGTTCACATATTTGAGTATCTGTTAAATAAACCACTTTTGTTAAATAAACAACGAAAATGTCATATTTTGGGGTTTCTGCCATTTACTTGGAATGTCTTTATTACAAATTGGGGTTTAGATCAGGATTTTCTATGTTTATTTTAATATTTTACAGCAAAATAATAACCAGCCCTGTAGGGTTCACATACTTTCAAGCAGCATTGCATCTCCTGTCTGTCTTCCTGCTCTGTCCACTATTAACCTAGCCTGGGTACCATTCTGTTTGAGATATCGTTCCACTCCTTGCCATGTTTAGCATGACACGGACTTCATGGAGTTGAATGTCAGCAAAACAGGTTCTGGATTTCAGGCTACTACTATCCTATCAACGCCCCTCAATAACGTCTACAGCTGTTGGGTTTGAACACTAGCACAAAAACATACGATACTCTCTAATGCAGTGTAACAGTGACATTATAATGACACGTGGTAATAATGTATGTCAGTCTATCAGGGCTGTTCTGTCATTCCATGGAGTGAGTGAGCAGAAAGGTAGCAAGAGAGAGAGAGAGAGAGAGAGAGAGAGACTGACTGACAGTGTAGTAGTCTCACCAGAAGAGTGATTTCTTGTGCAGTACATCCTGCAGTTGTCTCTGGCTGTGCTGGTCGAGTCTGGAGAAGTCATACTGGGGACTGAACTCTGCGGGAGGGGGGGTGCTAAAGCGCACCTCAAACGACGACGTGGGAAAGTCCACCTACAGGAAGAGGTCAGAGGTTAGGCGTCACACTAACAACAACATTAAGATTGTTCATGAAGAGAGAAGGTACAAATCTGTCATTCTGCCCCTGAACAAGGCAGTTAACCCACTGTTCCTAGGCCGTCAATGAAAAAAATAATTTGTTCTTAACTGATTTGCCTAGTTAAATAAAGGTCAAATAAAAAATGTGTTGTGAGGAGGGAAATGTACATAAATAAACATCGATATGGTTTGATTTAAATCATTATATCTCTTACAGCTTAATCTAAACAAGATACAGTTCCTTCGGAATGTATTCAGACCCCTTGACTTTTTACACATTTTGTTACGTTACAGCCTTATTCTTAAATTGATTACATTATTTTTTCCATCAATCTACACACAATAACCCACAATGACAAAGCAATAAGAGGTTTTTAGAAATGTTTCCTAATTTATTAAAAATAAAAAACAAATATATCACATTTACATAAGTATTCAGACCCTTACTTTGTTGAAGCTCCTTTGGCAGCGATTACAGCCTCGAGTCTTCTTTAGTAGGACGCTACAAGCTTGGCACACCTCTATTTGGGGAGTTTCTCCCATTCTTCTTTGCAAATTCTCTCAAGTTCTGTCAGGTTAGATGGGAAGCTTTGCTGCACAGCTCCTGGTCTCTCCAGAGATGTTCGATCGGGTTCAAGTCCAGGCTCTGGCTGGGCCACTCAAGGACATTCAGAGACTTGTCCCCAAGCCACTCCTGCGTTGCCTCGGCTGTGTGCTTAGGGTCTTTGTCCTCTTGGAAGGTGAACCTTCGCCCCAGTCTGAGGTCCTGAGTGCTCTGGAGCAGGTTTTCATGAAGGAGCTCTATGTACTTTGCTCAGTTAATCTTTGCCTCAATCCTGACTAGTCTCCCAGACCCTGCCGGTGAAAAACATTCCTACAGCATGATGCTGCCATCACCACACTTCACCATAGAGATGGTGCCAGGTTTCCACCAGATGACGCTTGGCTGTCAGGCCAAAGAGTTCAATCTTGGTTTCATCAGACTAGTGACTCTTTATGTGCCTTTTGGCAAACTCCAAGCAGGCTGTCATGTGCCTTTTACTGAGGAGTGGCTTCCGACTGGCCACTCTACCCTAAAGGCCTGATTGGTGGAGCAGCGATGGTTGTTTTTCTGGAAGGTTCTCCCATCTCCACAGAGCGACTCTAGAGCTCTGTCAGAGTGACCATCGTGTTCTTGGTCACCTCCCTGATTGCTCAGTTGGCCTGGGCGACCAGCTCTAGGAGGAGTCTTGGTGGTTCTAAACTTCTTCCATTTAAGAATGATGGAGGCCACTGTGTTATTGGGGACCTTTAATGCTGCAGAAGTGTTTTGGTACCCTTCCCCAGATCTGTGCCTCGCCACAATCCTGTCTCAGAGATCTACAGACAGTTCCTTCAACCTCATGGCTTGGTTTTTGCTCTGACATATGCTGTCAACTGTGGGACCTTATATAGACAGGTGTGTGCCTTTCCAAATCATGTCCAATCAATTGAATTTACCTCAGTTGGACTCCAATCAAGTTGTAGAAACATCTCAAGGATGATCAATGGTAACAGGATGTAACTCAGCTCAATTTCAAGTCTCACAGCAAAGGGTCTGAATACTTATGTAAACAAGGTATTTCTGTTTTTTTATTTGTATACAATTTGCAAACAATTCTAAAAACCTGTCTTCGCTTTGTCCTGATGGGGTCTTGTGTGCAGATTACTGAGGATGTTTGTTTGTTTATGTCACCTGTGCTCCCTGTCCGGCCTCTAGGTCACCAGGCTGCTCGTTGTGGCACACACCTGTCACCATCGTTACGCGCATCAGCGCATTATGGCACTCAGCCGGACTCCATCACCTCCTTGATTACCTGCCCTATATTTGTCACTCCCTTTGGTTCCTTTCCCAGGTGTCATTGTTTCTGTTTCATGTCTGCGCGTTGTTCGTGTTTCTTGTTTTGTATTATGTTTTCATTTATTCATTAAATGATTCACACCCGGATCTTGCTTCCCGACTCCCAGTGTCCATTTTTGAATGATGTTGTAGTAAGTAACAAAACGTGGAAGAAGTCAAGGGGTCTGAATACTTTCCGAAGGCACTGAGTAGACTTCTGACCTGACTGTTACAGAGCAGATGGACAAGGTAACGGGTAGATGAAGAGATGGAAGAGATTGGGAGAGAGGAGAGGAACAAGATGATGTGAGGAATTCCTCCAAGGAAAGTAGGAGAGAGAGAAAAAAAAGAAAAAAAAGTAAAAGCCAAGAGGGGAAAAGAGTTTGAGGAAGAAAGACAGAGGCCTAAACAGAAGAGGAATGTAAAAAAACAACTAAGAGAAAAAAGTCAGAGGGTAATGTTAGACGGTGTGCGCGTACGTGTGTGTATGTGTGTGTGCACGTGTGCGTGGGGGGGTTACACTCGGGTTAATGAGAGGCAGATGGACGCCAGGCCCCAGATGTGTCTTATGCGATGTTCGTATGTGTTCTGCCGTCAGTGATGAAGAACGAAACCTCAAATGATGTCACCACGCTAATGAGGAGACTGATTGCAACAACACACACATCCCATTTGAACACAGGCCACTGCACTGAGACAAAAAGCCATAGGGCACCAGAGCCACGGGCCAGTTGGCACTGTGACACACTGGGCTGGCACTGCAGGAGGGACTGAGTTTACACTACAATACTGCTGAGAGGAAACACTGTGTGTGTGCGTGCGTGTGTGTGTGTGTGTGTGTGTGTGTGTGTGTGTGTGTGTGTGTGTGTGTGTGTGTGTGTGTGTGTGTGTGTGTGAGAGAGAGAGAGAGAGAGAGAGAGAGAGAGCGATAGAGAGAAAAGAGGATGTGTGTGTCAAAAGGGAGGGTATAGAGAGTCTAATATGAAGGGCGAGTTTTGTTGGCCAAAGCAGAGCTATCTGACCTACTTTCAGGTCCCCTTCTGCAAGCAGCAGCAGCTCGCGCGCATGTGTGTGTGTGTGTGCATGTGCTTCTGTGTGAGCGTAAAGGTCCACATCTGTGTGTATGTGTACTACACAGGGCTGGGCGGTATGGCCAAAATACTGCATCATATCACTATATTGTTCTTATTTTAAACAGTATTTTACATTTCTGAAAAATACAAGTTCTAAATATGTTTTATGAGTAGTGCATGACTAGGATGGCAAAAAAATACATTCTAAGTGAATTGAAATTTCTGCATTCTGATGGTTTTGATGTAGATAGGCACATGCAGGCAGTGATGAGGAGATTTGTTTCCCCTTTCAGTAATGCACATGATCTCAAGTGTTCTGGTTGTGCGGGTGGATGGTCCCTAGACTCGATGCTGTATGTTAAAGTTATATCTGTTTATAGGGACTGAGGTCCAAAGACCAAAGACAGATTGTTGTTGCGTTCTGTGGAACACCGTGGGTTCTTTAGTAGCTGACAAAGTTGTTTAGATTTCCTGATGCTGTGTATATACTGTGACATTTTCTCTGCTTCTGTTTTGGAGGTGTCTCCCTGTTGCGACTTGTATGAAACCAGATTGATTTATTATTGATTATATCCGCAAATGCTCATCTCTTTTGTTCACCTGAAAATCCCCTCAACACCATTCATGCCCCACAGCTCGAAAACAGGCCATAAAGACATCAAATGTTCATATGTTACACACCCAGGAGGACTAGCATTGTACCTGTAACGTGTGTGTGTGTGTGTGTGTGTGTTTGTGTGCACGCGTGCATGTCTTTTATAGATTGCTCTTTGGACCAGGAGCTAAGGTAGATGTTTTATTGCAGCAGATCAGTCTAAAACCTCTCTAAGTCCCCATACAGTACAGTAAGCTGTAAAAGAGAGAGAGAGAAAGAGAAAGGGATAGGAGAGCAGAGGAAGAGAAAGAAAGAGATTGGGAGTGAAAAAAGTGGATAATAAACAGGGAACTACACCCTGAAAAACAAATTGACGCAGATAAGAGAGAGGAAGGAAGGCCGAGGAGGAGGAGAAATGGTGTGTGTGTGAGCGTGTGTGTGTGTGTGTGTGTGAGCGAGCGTGTGTGTGTGTGAGCGTGCGTACGTGAGAGAGATTAGGCCAGTTACCTGCAGGATGACGCTGTCAGGCTGGCTGAAGTTGGGGGAGCTGGAGCGAGTGTTACTTCCTGGGGTGGAAGGCCACAGACCCAGTAGCTTCCTCCCACACGTCAGGATGCTGGGGGAGACACAGGATGACGGTCATCCCACCGACACGCACGCACAGACACACAGAGCCTCCTGAACTGCTACTCACTGTCTGAAGTTGAAGAGGGGCATGGTGACCCAGCCCAGAGAGTCGATGCTCCTCCGCTGCTTGCTGCCCTTCTCCTCCGCACCTCCAGGGGGTGGTAGAGCGCTGGCATACAGAGTCACCGTCAGCTGGGTCTCCCTTGGCAACTGGTTAATCTGCACTGGGAAACACACCCTGGGGGGGCGAGAGGGACAGGGGGGAGGGAGAAGAGAGAGATGCAATGGGAGAGGAGGGTAAAGAAGCATATAAGGGGAAGAGAGGAATGGAAAAGGAAAGAGGGTAGGGGGTTATGTGAGAGAGAGAGTTGTACTTGAGTCCTTGTGAAATGCAGTATAAAGTAAATTCAAATTTTACTACAAGAGAGTAGTCTCGGATCCACTGTAACTGTTAGTCAACAGTAAATGATCCCATCTGTTATATTTAGCCCTGTGTCATCCACATGGGACCCGTGCGCTTTCAACATGAAAGCGAAGAACACATTAAGAACTCTGTTGGAATTCGAAAACTTCAAAAAGACTAGTTAGCATGAAAGGAGCTAGCGTCTTGCTAACAAAAAATAGCCGCGTTATAAAACACACACCATTGCCAATGGGGGCTCTATTAGCATGCGTCGCTAACTAAGAAAACATTGTCAGTTATGCGGCCAGACTGTGGGCTACATTATGGACGGGTGCCTCATAAAAGCCTCTCACGATAAGATATCCAGCCAAACAGTTTACTTTCAGGACTTTTATACAACCAACAAACCAAGAGCTGTTTGAGGAAGGCTACCTTACAAAGATGTAGATCGCTGCACTCCCTCTCCAAAGCACTCCGGGCAGAATTAAACATGGCTAGGGCTGCAAAATTCCGGGAACTTTCAATAAATTCCCTGGTTTTCCCCAAATCCCGGGTTGGAGGATTGTTCAAACAGCTCTTGGTTTGTTGGTTGTAACTTTTATTGAAAGTTCCCGGAATTTTGCAACCCTAAACCAGGCCTATTGGTGTTTATTCCACCTTATCTTAAGTGGCTCCATCAAGCCGGACAGGGTCAAGCAGTCTTCTCGGGAAGTGGTGTTTTACTGTGAAGGCTTTGCACTGCTGTTATCACATCTGGAGATGTCAGCACCACTAGGTCAGCTCAGGGTTGATAATCCACCAGGACACTAAATCCACCCGGATACCGGAGGATTCAAAATATCCTTACAATAGACGCTAAAAAAAGATCCCAACAACAGTGTCTTCAAAAATAGCCCCAGGGACAATGCATTAAGGACATGAGGTAGGGGTTGGAGAGATCAGAAAATAGCCCCAGGGACAATGCATTAAGGACATGAGGTAGGGGTTGGAGAGATCAGAAAATAGCCCCAGGGACAATGCATTAAGGACATGAGGTAGGGGTTGGAGAGATCAGAAAATAGCCACCGGATGCTGCTGCATAGCTACCTTCACATCTCTTGTAAAGGAGATAAGTTTACAACCCACAAATTGTAACTAAGCGTGCAAGCTTATTGAAGCATATGTGAACCGTTCACAGTATGTTTTTATTTGTGGGTTGTAACTAATCTCCTTTAAAAGATTGGCTGGGTGTCTGTAAGGTCTGATTTAATAGGCTGTGAGGTTGGTTGAGGTACCTGGCTGTGATTGGTTAAAATGTCTATAAGGCCTGTGGAAACAGGCTGTGTTTGGGTACATACCTCTGGTCCCAGACCACCAGGTGAAACAGGTACTTGCTGACCTGCTGTTTGCTGGTGTGCTGCGGGGCACAAAGTTCCGCCCCTCCATGGGTCAGGGAGCATGACAGGAAGAAGCCCTCGTAGCTAACAGGAAGAGGAAGAGGAGGTCAGCCAATGGGACAACAGAGTAGATGATATTATGAAACCCCATTGGCCTATGTATGTAAACGCTATTATTACAAATAACTGAGGACCAAGTTGGAGTCATGCGAAATGATGCATAACAAGCAAGACTTTTCTTCGTGGGTCTGTGTTCAATTCAATCAATGTCTTCTGACTATGGGAAATGAACGGAGTTCTCTTGTGAGTGTGTGTCAGTTGTGTAGTGTATATCAGTGTATGTTAGAGTATACACTGAGTGTACAAAACATTATGAACATTATGCTCTTTCCATGACATAGACTGACCAGGTGAATGTAGGTGAAAGCGATGATCCCTTATTGATGTCATTTGTTAATCAGTGCAGATGAAAGGGGAGGAGACGGGCAAAGAAGGATTTTTAAGCCTTGAGACAATTGAGACGTGGATTGTGTGCCATTCAGAAGGTGAATGGGCAAGACAAAATATTTAAGGGCCTTTGAACGGGGTATGATAGTAGGTGCCAGGCGCACCACTTTGTGTCAAGAACTGCAACACTTGGGTTTTTCACGCTCAACAGATTCCTGTGTGTATCAACTATGGTCCACCACCCAAAGGACATCCAGCCAACTTGACACAACTGTGGGAAACAATGGAGTCAACATGGGGCAGCATCCCTGTGGAACCCTTTCAACACCTTGTAGAGTCCATGCCCCAATAAATTGAGGCTGTTCTGAGGGACAAAGTGGGGGTGCAACTTCATATTAGGAATGTGTTCTTTATTTTTTGTACACTCAGTGTATATGTGTATATGTGACATTTATAATATTATATACTAATACTACAGGGATCATCAACTAGATTCAGGCACGGACCAATTTTTTCTTGAGTGGATGGTGGGACGGCCAGAACAAATAATTACAAATAATTTGTAGATTGCAAATTGACCGCAAGAAGCCCAAGCAGATATAATATTTGACTAAAATATAATCACTTCAAACATTGCTTACATTTGTATATGATCACGTTGTCTCTCTCTTATGCATGGAAACACTTGGGAACAGATTTCCTAAATTAAAATAACTTGGAGCTGATTTCCTGGTGTTTAAAAAACGAATAAAGTCCAACAAAAAAAATGGGGGGGGGGAAAGAATATAGAGGGGCCCAAATAAAAAAACAATAAAAACTATAAGTTAAAAATAAGTGGTACATGGTTACCAAACTGGCGGTCAGCGGGATGAACTTGGCCCGCACGCTGCACGTTGGGGAACCGTGTACCACTTATTGCTGACTTATAGTTACTATTATTTACAACGCTACTCCTCTTACTCCGTTTAAGCTAACTTTAAAACGTGCAGACTGGTCTGATATTGTGCTTACAACTACTACACTTTTATTAAACTTCCATCCACTTTCATGGCATTTCTTCAACATTCTAAAGCTTCCATTGTGACATCATGACTTCCAATGTAGCCTGTTGGGCCAGTAACCGAAAGGCTGCTGGATCGAATCCCAGAGCTGACAAGGTCAAAATCTGTTGTTCTGCCTATGAGCAAGGCGGATAACCCACTGTTCTCTGGGCACTGATGACGTAGATGTTGATTAAGGCAGTGCCCCGCACCTCTCTGATTCAGAGGGGTTGGGTTAAATGCGGAAGACACATTTCAGTTGAACACATTCAGTTGTACAACTGACTAGGTATCCCCCTTTCCTATTCCATTCACCGTGGACGCAACAATACCATTTTTTTTTACACAAATCAGCTACTTTGACCACTTTCCCAATAAGTTATAACAAACTTTAGAGGGTATGACATATTGGTCTACTTACCTGTATTCAAATCTGGAATCAGAAGACAATTATCTGTCACCAATCAAAAGTAGCTGTTTGTCGGAGTAGCTAGAAAAGTAGCTAGCTCACGCCAGCTAACAGCTCTCTCGTGTCTCGTCATTGAGCAGCCCAAACGCAGCCATTGCTATGGATACCAATGCATTTCAATGGCACAAAAGGGCCATAGGCTACAATGGTAAAAAAAAGAGTGTTTGGACCTTTCACCGTTTAAGATATCAACTCCAACCTAAAGTTGAGATGTATTAGGTGTATTATTATTCAGATGTACTTATTTCAATGAATTACCCATCAGACTGAATAGTAATTAAAGGGTAATAACATTGGGTAATAATGCTACCATGTTATTTCTCTTACAGTGAGATAGGGATTTAACTAGCTATAGCACTCGATCTGAAAACCTTATCACTGCAGATGATATCAACCTCGTGTGGGAGATTATCAGATACTTTTGGTATCAATTATCAGTTTTTCCTGCACACGCCTTTAGTGTCTTTCTAACAGACACACACACACACACACACACACACACACACGGACAAGTGCCTAGCAACCAATCAGAGCTCGGCCCCACCCCTCGGGTCAGAGGTCAGGCAGGGTTCCCAGGCTGTCAATCACCCTTTGTTAGGAACCAATCACGTGCCAGCAACAGTTTCAGGGGAGACAAAGGAGACAGCAAACTGGGGTTCAGCGAGGGGAGTGGGGGTGGAGCAGTGGACCATTCACGTGATTGGAAGGGGGTAAGGGAGTGGCAGGGCCATTCCAATGCACAGCAGTGGGGACAGGGTAAAGTGCAGGGGCAGAGACAGTGGTCGGGGCAATAAGGCTGTTGGGTGAAGGTGGGGGAATGGTAGGACAAGTGTATAGAATGCATTGGATAGAATGTATGGGAATAGTGAGGTGGCAGTGCATCTGGCCCTGGTTATGGAGCTGTGCCAGGGGAGAAGAGAGGAGAGGAAAGTGCAGTTACTGAGAGGAGACATATGAATGGAGATTCGGGGGGTTGGGCTGAGCTGAATACACAGGCCAATATAGAGGGAGCGATGGCATGGGAGAAAGGAGGGAAAACATGGGAGGGAAGAGAGGATAGGGAAGTAAAGGGAAGTCAAAATGGGGAGAAGGGCAAAGGGAGGGGAGGGAAAAGGGGATGAATAGTTTCTTTGGGGGGGGGGGGCAGATGAGGCTGTTTCTCAGGGTTCTCTATGTATGCTGCTATGCTCCATAACACCATGTAATCCTCTTGGATTATACTGGGGAAATCCAGCCTGAACAGCTGGCCCCCAATTGTCATACTTGAGTAAAAGTAAAGATACCTTAATAGAAAATGACTCAAGTAAAAGTGAGTCACAGAGTAAAATACTACTTGAGTAAAAGTCTAAAAGTATTTAAATATGCTTTAATATTAAAAGAAAATGCCTTTTTTTTTCAATTGCTAAAATATACTTAAATATCAAAAGTAAAAGCATAAATAATTTCAAATGCCTTATATTAAGCAAACGAGATGGCACAATGTTTTTTATTTTATTTACGGACAGCTAGGGGCACACTCCAACACTCAGACATCATTTCCAAATGAAGCATGCGTGTTTACTGAGTCCGCCAGAACAGAGACAGTAGGTATGACCAGGGATGTTCTCTTGATAAGTGTGTGAATTGGACCAATTTCCTGTCCTGCTAAGCATTCAAAATGTAATGAGTGAGTACTTTTGGGAATGTATTGAAGTAAAAGTAGTCCAAATTATAAATAGCAAAGTAAAGTGCAGATGCCCCCAAAAACTACTTAAGTAGTACTTTAAAGTATTTTTAGTACTTTACACTACTGGTTACGTGCGTATGTGCATGCCTGAGTGTACAGTATGTGTTTTACCTGGCAGCCCATGTGATGGGGATGCGATGTGCAGCGTAGACGCTGAAAGACAGGACGTTGGTGACCAGGCCTGCTTCCTGTGTGGGTGACGTGTGTCGGTTGCTCTGCACCGTGGTGTGGAAGTTAGCATTGAACGTGCTACAGTACAGCTCCACCAGATCCAAAATGGCTGCCGTCAGCTTCTCCACCACTTTCTCTGCAAGGGGGAAGTAAAACCATTTAGATTCACAGAGCCTTCATTTAAGCAGACACTCTCTAAATGAATTCAATTAAAGAGGGCTAAACAACCACTTAACACAAGCTTTAAAAGTAAAACCTTAAATAATGAATGTTAGTAACAATCAGTGTGCAGAACTTAGCATGTATTAAAGATCTCTCCTGAATCACAACAGCTGTCTGTCAGTATTACTCGTTATCTAAGAGTAGAGTCAGAGTAATACACAACACCAAGTCCATGCTCTTAGAGTTTATTGCCATGTTATCACCATACTGCTAATCCCTGAGAGCTCTTTACTCCTACACTGATCCTATGACCTCTCATACAGTGTGTATTTGACCTCTTAACAGCCTTGTGTTTGTACACTACCAGAGGAGAGTCAAACATCAGCTCCATCATTCATAGGGCTCTGGTCCAAAGCAGTGCGCTATGTAGGGAATATGGACCCTGGTCAATTGTAGTCCACTGTGTAGGGAATAAGATGCCATTTGCGAGGCAACCATGTCAACACAGCTTATTTGCCTGGGTTTCCACTCTTTACATATGTCTCTTCACACGTCGAGTGGAGCAGCTCAGCCCTGTAGGGAAAACAACATCCAACCTCTCGGAAATATTACCCCTTTCTTCATGAGGGCAGACAGACGGATAGAGATGCAGATGGATGGAGGAGGTGGTGAGTGTATCTGTGTATCCTGTATGAAATTAGCCATCCTTCCTGTTTGTCGGAGTATAGCTGGGGGAGGTAGGGGATTTGTCTCAAATGGCACCCTATTCCCTATGTAGTGCATTACCTTTGAACAGAGAACAATGGGCCCTGGTCAGAAGTAGTGCAATATAAAGGAAATGGGGTGCCATTTGGGACCCAGCCAGAGAAATCGGTAAAGAGGGACATCCGTGGCGTACGTCACAGCGAGTCAAGGACACTTCCGCTCTGACACGAAGTAGGGCTACTGTGACAGACCAGTGTGCCTGCTTAGCAGTTTAGCTTCTTCCCCATCTGGGTATACTGTCTGTACAACGGCTCAAACCAGGTTCCTATGCCACGCAAACACACCTGACCGCCCGCTTCACAACCTACTTGCGCTGCTGAAAAGCTAGTAATTCGGTGACGTGAGTGGAGACATTTCAAGCTGTTGGGAGAGCTTAAGGTATGATCTTAAAGGGATGGTTCACCCAAATTACAAAAAATACATATTGGTTTCCTTACCCTATAATCAGTCTATGGACACGGTATGAGAGCAATCCATGCTTTGGTTTAGTTTCCCTGGTTTCCACATGCTATCGCTTTAGCATTCATGGCACAAATACCATTTAATATATATATATATACACTTGAAGTCGGGAAGTTTACATACACTTAGGTTGGAGTCATTAAAACTTGTTTTTCAACCACTCCACAAATTTCTTGTTAACAAACTATAGTTTTGGCAAGTCGGTTAGGACATGTACTTTGGAGAAATGTCCTCTAGTCTAATGAAACAAAAATACAACTGTTTGGCCATAATGACCATTGTTATGTTTGGAGGAAAAAGGGGGATGCTCGCAAGCCGAAGAACACCATCCCAACCGTGAAGCACAGGGGTGGCAGCATCATGTTGTGGGGGTACTTTGCTGCAGGAGGGACTGGTGTACTTCACAAAATAGATGGCATCATGAGGGAGGAAAATTTTGTGGATATATTGAAGCAACATCTCAAGACATCAGTCAGGCTTGGTCGCAAATGGGTCTTCCAAATGGACAATGACTCCAAGCATACTTCCAAATTTGTGGCAAAATGGATTAAGGACAACAAAGTCAAGGTATTGGAGTGGCCATCAAAAAGTCCTGACCTCAATCCTATAGAAAATGTGTGGGCAGAACTGAAAAAGAGTGTGTGAGCAAGGAGGCCTATAAACCTGACTCAGTTACACCAGCTCTGTCAGGAGGAATGGGTCAAAATTCACCCAACGTATTGTGGGAAGCTTGTGGAAGGCTGCCGGAAATGTTTGACCCAAGTTTAACAATTTAAAGGCAATGCTACCAAATAGTAATTGAGTGCATGTAAACTTCTGACCCACTGGGAATGTGATGAAAGAAATAAAGCTGAAATAAATCATTCTCTCTATTATTCTGACATTTCACATTCTGACCTAAAACAGGGAATTTTTACTAGGATTAAATGTCAGGAATTGTGAAAAACTGAGTTTAAATGTGTTTGGTTAAGGTGTATGTAAACTTCTGACTTCATCTGTATATTTAACCAGGCAAGTGAGTTAAGAACAAATTCTTATTTACAATGACAGCCTAGGAACAGTGGGTTAACTGCCGTGTTCAGGGGCAGAAGGACAGATTTTTACCTTGACAGCTCGGGGATTTGATCTAGCAACCTTTCGAGTACAGGCCCAACACTATAACCACTAGGCTACCTGCCACCCGCATTAAAGTGAAAGAACCGATATCAGCATTTTTAGAGCATCATGAGAAATGCTAATATCGGTCCCGTGACTTAAAACATTAGCATGTGCAAACAGTGCCAAGGAAACTAAACCAAAGCATGGATTGCAGTCATGCATTGTCCATAAACTGCTTACACAGTAAGGAAACCAATGTGTCATTTTATAATTTGGGTGAACTATCCCTTTAATTCTGTCACACTACTGTACAGACCTGTCCATCATCCCATGACCCTATAACCTGGCGATCCTCCTCTCCACCTGTCCTCTTTCTCCCATCTACAGTGCCATATCATCTCCTTCTTTCCTCCCTGTCCTTACTTCCTCTTCTCTTTCCCATCCTCTCTCTGTCTTCTTTCTCCTTCCTCTTCCCCTCCGCCTGTCCTGTCTTTCATCCCCTACGCTACAGTATCTGTGTGTGTGTTATATTCTGTGTTGTGGCACAGTAAGACACGAGGAACCTACCTCTGTTCTCTTTGATGGCCAGCAGTGACGGATCCTGTGAAGAGACACTCACACAGTTACAGAACGCATTCAACAAATGGACTAACCTTGGTTCTGGAGTTACAGGAGTACAGAATACTGTGTGGGTAATTAATTTATATCTGATCTAAGCTCAGTTTTGTTTTTTAAGGTTACATTAGAGCTGTGCCTAAAGGTCATTTCTATCTGAAATGTGGCAGTGTGTGTATGTGTTTACCTTCTGGACTCTAGGCTGCAGACGACAGGGGCATGCTGGGAGCTGGTTGAGGGCGGAAGTGATGTCAGGCGTTTCCACAGCAGCCAGCGAGCTGCAGAGAGCCTTCACTGATTGGACCAACCGTTCCACATGCAACACAAGCTCCACCTTCAGAGGGGGGAGGGAGAACAGAGCGATTTCAACCTCACACATAGACTTTCAAAATAAAAAGAGCCAAACATGTTTGCTTTTGTTTGTGTGTGTGTGAGAGACAGTGTGTGTGTGTGTGTGTGTGTGTGTGCGTGCATGTGCATTTGTGTGTGTGTCTGTGCCTGCGTGCGTATGCGTGTTTGTGTGCGCGTGTGTAGTAGGTTACCTCTGATAGTAGAAAGGACTCAGCCTCGTTGTGAAAGGTATCCAGGAGCAGAGTCAAAGCCTCTCTGTTCAAACACAAGTCAATATCAACAACACTAACCAGGTTTCTATCCAACCTTTGTACGAGAGTAAAGTGCAAGTCAGAATTTGGAAACCTTCAAGTTTGTCTGTAAACTTTCCAAATGTCGACAAAACAAAACACACTAGACGAGGTGGGATCTTTTTGAGTCGGTAAAACATTTCTTATGCAACAAATGGCGGTGGAAACCCCTTTATGTGCAAATATTGATAAAATAACCATCAGATCGACGAATGCTTGGAGTCGCACTATGACATATGTGGTCCTCCCATGAAAATGTTGTTTTGATGTGCATTGCATCATTACGCACAGCCTTTAATCCGCATCAAGTCAATTATGATGGAAACACATCTCTGGTGGGAAAATGCGCGTATTGTTTTTATGCGGATTTTAGAATATTCGCATGAAAATCTGTCCCCAATTGGACGGAAACTAGCTACTGTCAAGGGTATGAAAGTCCCAGCTTAAGGCCTTTAACTGCTTTCTAATGCAATTTGTGGTGTGAGAAATCTAGGCCCCTCCCCCTCACCTTGTAACGGTCTGTCTGATTGGTCGTTCCTGCAGCAGAATGCCGTGGTTCATCGTAGAGGGCGTGTCATCATCATCCTCCTGTCAATCACAACATAACGGCACGATGAGTGTGTGCGTACGATTGTCTGTGTGTGTGTGTGTGTGTGTGTGTGTGTGTCGTGTGCATGCGTGTTGTGTGCCATGTGTGTGTGAGTGTCGTATATGTGGGCATGGGTGTTGTGTGCCGTGTGTGTGTGTGTGTGCATGGGTGTGCACACCGTGCGGCCCAGTTCTGTGTTGATAGAGCCTCTCTTGGTAAGGAAAAGACGGATGTCCCAGTCAAACTTCAGACACAGCTGGATATACTCCAACTCTGCCAACGTCTGGGAACTGAGGGGAGAGAGAGAGAGAGAGAGAGAGAGAGAGAGAGAGAGAGAGAGCATAAACCCTGCTACTGTCAAAGATGATGGATAAATTAAGATAGTTCACTCAGGCCATTTACCAATTCAAAAACAAAAAATTGCAGTTCCTGTCTACTTAAGGGGGTGGCTCTCCCATAGATACCAATGCGAAAGCAGCTGGGTTCGGTCTAATTAGTTCATGGATTTCTATTGAAACAGAAGGCGTGGGCTGTCTTGTTTCCTCTTCCGTCTCTGCTACTGTCAAGCCCTGGGATTGACAAAGCTGTGTAACAAACCATGACCTCAGCACACAGAGGAAGTCCTAACCTATTTTACCAGCTGCAGGTTGTCAGGGGAAAACCCACTTCCTGCTGCTGCTCAGCCATGTCCACACACACACACACACACACACACACGAACAAGGAAAATAAAAACAAATGGAAAGACAGACATACACACATATGTGCAGCTGCTCTGAGCTAGAAATAAAAAACACACACGTGCACAGACTCAAAAACATGGTGCGCACACACACACACATATATATGCTCAGATTCACTGGACAGGAATGGAGCTTACTGTAAAACACATTTAAACACTAGTTGGCTGTATCTCTCTAGAGGAAGACTTTAGAGAAGAGTGGGAGTGTGTGTTTGTGTGTGTGTGTGGGTGTGTGTGTGTGTGTGTGCGTCAGGGTGCGTGTGGTTGGGGGATGAAAGGTCACGTTGGCCCACAACTGTGTGTGTGTGTGTGTGTGTGTGTGTGTGTGTGTGTGTGTGTGTGTGTGTGTGTGTGTAGAATAGTCGGTTTTTACTTGGGAAATCCCCTGAGGTTTAGGTCGGCCCTCAGACATCAGCAGAGCTTGTTAAAAAACGGCCATAATTGAGGCCTTCAGTTATATGAGTGTGTATATCTGGACCACAAACCACACACACACTCTAGCTCTCTCTCTCCCTCAGTTTACCCCCAACCCACTGCCCTGTTCTTTCTCGATAAATCCTAAAAGCATTCCTATAGCCTGGGCCTCACTCACTCACACACTCACACACACATACACGTTTTCCTATCCTTGTGGGGACCAAACAATTGATTCACATTCAAAATCCTATTTTCTCTAACACCTAACCCTTAACCCTAACCTTAAATCCTAACCTTAAATACTAACCCCAACCCTAAACCTAACCCCTAATTGTAACCCTAACCCTAATTGTAACCCTAAACCTAACCCCTTTTCCTTTGTTTTACTAACCTTGTGAGGACGTCTGGTTCCCACAAGGATAGTAGAACCAAAAACACACACACAAACAGAAACACAAGGTTGAGAAATGCATACAGTACACACACAAACACATATGGCTGAGAGTACGAGTGTATAGTCAAGGTCTATGTGATTTTTCCAAGGCAAGGCTCTCCTCAGTTTATCTGAGGGGAATTTCTCTGGCTCTCAGTCATATAGAACAGCTGTTTGTGTATTCACATGCATGTGTGTGTGTGTGTGTGTGTGTGTGTTTGTGTGTGTGTATGTGTGTGTGTATATATATATGTGCGTGTGTATGTGTGTGTATGTGTGTGCATACATGTGCTCTCTACCTCCCAGTCCCACCCTCTGGGCCCAACTAACATGGCTGGTGACGTGTTATGATTAGTTGGCTCTCCTCTACTCATTCCACCCTGTGCTTGGCCTGTTCCATGGAGGAGTGAGGGGCAGGGGGCACCATCGCTGCCGCAGCCCAGCCAGGGTAAGCTCTACTGGGCAGAGAGTTGGCAGACTGCCCCCTGGCAACCATCCATAATGGGGTGGGCGTGGAGCCCGGAGAGAGAGGGGGATGGGCAGGGAAGAAGGGAAAGAGAGGGAAGGCGTGGGAGGAGAGAAAGAGGGGAAGCAGCATAGTGTAACGGTGCCAATGGAGTGTGGACTGACAGGGCATGTGTATGTGTGGAGCTCATTCAGCAGTGAAGGAAATTAAAGGGATACGTCAGGATATTGGCAATGAGGCCCTTTATCTACTTCCCCCAGAGACAGATGAACTCGTGGACACCACTTCTCCGTCTCTGTGTTCAGTATGAAGGAAGTTCGAGGTAGTTTCATGGAGCCAATGCTAATAAAACTGGTATCCACGACTTCATCAGAGTCTGGGGAAGTTGACAAATGGGCCTCATTGCCAAAATCCCGAAGTATCCCTTTAAAAACACTCAAAAGCCAAATCCCAGCCGCCTCTTCCAGCATTCACACATACTGTAGACAGATGGGCGAGAGGGGTGGAGATACAGAGAGAGGGAGAAGAGGTTGAGGAGAGAAAGGGACGAGAGAAGTGCTCCTTACTTCTCTAGGAACTCAGCTTGACCGCAGACCTTGAGCAGGTAGTGGTCGACGTCGATGTGGTCCAGGTCCTCATTAGCATAACACAACGTCTGGTAGATCAACAAGTCCACTGTAGATGACCCTTGGAGAGAGACGTGGGGAACAGAACGTAAATTACAGTACATGACAGTAACAAAAACAGAGGCAGAGAGAGAGAGGGTGGATGGGAGAGTGAAGTGATAGAGAGAGAGAGAGAGAGCGAGAGAGAGAGAGAGAGAGGTGGATGTGTGTGGGTGGGTGTGTGGGTTCTTTGATTCAACCTCTCTGGACTGAGTCGGTGCACACCGACCCAACTATTCTATTGACCGGAAGAGTCACAGGGACAGATGTACTGGAAGAAATTATTCAGACTGACGGACTGCTGTGTTGTTGACTTTTGTAGTTTATCTTACAGAATGAATAAGAGGGAAACAACCACTTTGAGACAGGGGGGTGAGACAGAGAGACAAAGACAGACAGAGATAGGGAAAGAAAGAGGGATAGAAATAGCGAGAGAATGTTTACTGTTTACTTGGCCAGTTCGATCTCTCTGAGTGAGAGCAAACATACACTCTCCAGCCATCATGAGTCATGAGTTGACCTTACTGTACCCACAGCACATAGTCTCACACACATTAAGGGAGACAGGGTGAGGTAGAGAGAGAGAAAGATGGGCAGAGAGAGAGGAGACCTTCATAGCATGAACAGTGATGTTTCCAAAGCGGTCTCCCATTCCCCTTCCCTTAAATCTCCCCCTCTTTCTCCCTTCCTCCCAGACCGATGAATGAGGCCAGATTAGACAGTTGGTTGGCTGGGATCCGGTCAGTGTAATTCCATTAAGGGAACTCCAACCACATGCTTTCCCACTCAGGACTGAGCGAAGCAGACATGACATTCGCTGAGGATGTGTGTATGAAAATAGGGGTGAGTGATCTCTGTGCTGATGAACCTGTGTGAGTGTGTGTGTTTGCGAGTGAGTGGGAGTATGTGCATCTTACCATCACAGGTGAAGGTGAGTGGTTCTCTGATGTGGTCGCTGATGACCGTAACTTTGACGCTGACCCCTAACCCCTGTTGCAACTCTTCAGGCCCCACTGAAGGCGACCACACAAACCCAGAGTTGTTAGAGGGGTCGCTGCTTGGATACGCCGACCGCAACCTGAAAACAACACAACCACCACACAGGGATGGTTATTAAAGGGTAATAAATAGCTGACTGTGAATTAACCACAACACACAGTTATGGTTATAACTGCTTATAGTCAGCCTGACCACAATACAACCACAACAAAACCACAGCACAGGAATGGTTCTAAACAGCCTGACTGGGGCGAGAGGGTAAATTTGGGTCCAATCACAAATCAACCCCTAAACCCTACGCCCAATGCACTTGTAGATATTTGAGAGGATCTGACAGGTGTGAACAATATGGTAATAGCTCCATCTTGCCCTCTGATAGGCCAGGTGGAAGTTTCACCATATGGTATATACCAATCAAATCCTCTCAGATATCCACGAGTGCATAGGGCGTTTGGCTTAGGAGTCGATTTGGGATTGGGCCATACACTTACACGTCGAGCATGTGACAGAAGGCGGCCACCTCCTCATCTCTTTCCTCTGACACCTGGAAGAGCTCATAGCCAAAACCATTAAGCCTGGGGGCCAGAGACACCTGCCAATCACACACACACACAGGAACCATCAGTCACAGAACTGACTGTAACAGAGCATTCAGAGTCACAGAACAGAACACAGCTGGACTGGACTGCGTTGGAATAGACTGACTTGACTGGAGTAAGCTGGAGACAAGCCTAGACCTTTCAAGGATCGTTTATTTGTGTCTAGGTTTGACTATGGAAACACGGGAGGGTGTGAGGTAACACTAGATGTGAATTAATGCTGTGTCATGCAAAGTGATGTAATGAATCTGTTGTGAGCCTGTCATGGAGCGAGTAGTTACCGGGTCGGCCGACACTCTGCGCTGGTTCTTGTTGCTCTTCTGGATAGGTACGTAAGTGCGGGGGGGCACCTGAGGGGGGAGGGTCTTACTCCGAGCCACCGGCTTCCCTGATTGGTCCCCGTTGGCCCGCCTACCCCTTGGCGCCAGCCAATCCCCATTAAGCTTGGAGAGGGCATCGTTGAGGCTCTCGTAGTTGTGCATCTCCCCTGACGACAGTTTGGGCTGATCTACCTCAGGGGTGAACAGGTTGACGTCCCGGGGCGCCACAGTGCGTCGGGAGGGTGGGAAGGGCTCAGTGGAGGGGGGTAGAGGGGTCCTTGGGGGTACAGCAGGAGGAGGGTCATCTGGAGGAGGGGGGAAGCCTTTAAGCAGAGTCAGAGGAGAACCATAGCTAGACCCTGAGTGCCCATAGCTGGAGTTCAGGTAGTCCCCCTTCCCTGAACTCTCCAGGATATAGAGGGGTTCTTTGCTGTAGCTTCCCAGAGGAGGAGTGGCCCTGGCTGGGGAGGGACGTGGGGAGTGGGACCCCCCAGGCTGAAGGTGGTTGAGGAATGGGTCCGAACCAGATAGCCCTCTTAGCAAACTCCCTCCTGGAGGAAGAGGGCTGGGGCAGGGTGGGAGGGGGCGATCGATCTGGCTCTGGCCCTCCCTAGGGGGTAGCGTAGGTAACTTCCCAACCCCCTGGCAGCTGGTCCCCTGGCTGTCCCCACCCTTGTCCTGTTTAAGTCTTGACAGGGCATCATACTCCATCTGTAGAGCTTCAGCCATTACCAACTCTCTCTGGCTCAGGCCCAGGGAATCCAGTCCCCAGGGGCCTTCACCGTCCTTCTGAGTCTGTGCTGCCGACATGGTCCTACAGGGGAAGCCACCACCAACAGAAGAGGAGGAGGATGACACTGGTTCTAGGGCTTCCAGAGAAGAGACATGGGCCTCAGAATACGCTCTGTGGAGCGAGAGAGAGAGAGAGAGAGAGGTAATCAGAAAGAGTAAAAAAAAGAGGAAGTAGTCAAAGTGAGACAGAGGGATGCATTTCGGTTCTGCCATTCAGACCACAGATCCCAAGTGCTCTCAGTTTCAGGTGTATTCTACAAAAACACAGCTGATTCTAGGGCTGGGAATGGCCAGTGACCTCACAATATAATATGTATATTGTGATTCTTACGATTCTATATGTATTGTGATTCGATACTGCGATTTCATTGTAATTTGATATACCAAACATATTGCTCACTGTACACTGAGTATACGAAACATTATGAACACCTGCTCTTTCCATGACATAGACTGACCAGGTGAATCCAGGTGAAAGCTATGATCCCTTATTGATGTCACTTGTTAAATCCACAACATATTGAGCCAGTTCTGTTTTGTACACCCGCAATTTGATGAATGGAAAGGGACATCTGTTACAAAACACCTACGTGAAATGTAATGACATTCTGCGATTGTCATTCGGCCTACACTTGTAGCCTGAATTGATGCGTCCAAGCGTGCCTTGGTCTCGGCCACTCGTCTCCGCGGGCGTCTCGGCCACTCATCTCCGCGAGCGTCTCGGGCCACTCATCTCCGCCTTGACAAAATGTAAGTGTTCTCCTCAAACCACAATGCAATTTGTCAGTGAATATCACCCGGTTTCCAGTCAAAACAGAGTGATGTCCTCTACTAAAAATAGAAGGATCAGCTTTCTATAGGCTATGCCTACTATATTTATTGATCAACTTTCCTAATATTAAGCACTTTGCTTATATTTACAACAGGAGCATGGCCTAGCTGGCTGGCATAAAAATGAACCATGGGAAAAGCGTCCTCCATTCGCTATTTAAGTGCATAGATGACATGTATCTTTTCCGGCTGACCCTGTTTCGATACAGGTGCATGATAATGGTTCATTCTAAATCAAAACAAATTTCACACATGCTATTTAGCATATGTAAAGACAATATTAAATTTAGAATAGTCTGATGGGTGACAATATGTATGATATATTATCACTTGTGAATGATGCCCAGCATTAGAAACAATGCCCTTTTTTGGGACCTGTTAGAATCATAGTCACACTATTCATGTAGCATAACCCATGAGCCTATATGTTTTAATAAGGTTTGTATCACAACTAAAATGGCCAAAAACCTTCAGAAAATTAAGCACATTTACAAGGGGTGTAGAGCCTAACTGGCATACATGAGCAGTGTGTGAGTTTCAAGTTTGGGGAAGATCATTTTCACCAGAAAAATGCACCTTTATAATAAAAGCATTACATGCACAATTGCATTTGCGGTCACTTTTGATAATGGTGTTTTCCACGCATATCGCCTGTGCATTGCTGTGCTTATAATGTGAATAAATAGCCTACTAGTTTGTCAACATTATAAGCTAAATGTTGTGATCTATTGCGACAGCCACATTGCATACATAAAAAAAAAAATTGATGCTAGTGGTTGTACCGTAATTGCTGGACTATTAAGCGCACCTGAATATAAACCGCACCCACTGAATTATTAAAAAATATGTATTTTGTACATAAATAAGCCGCACATGTCTATAAGCCGCAGGTGCCTACCGGTACATTGAAACAAATGAACTTTACACAGCCTTTAAACAAAACACGGCTTGTAACAAAAATAAATAAGCTTTAACGAAACACGGCTTGTAACAAAAATAAATAGGCTTTAACGAAACACGGCTTGTAACAAAAATAAATAGGCTTTAACGAAACACGGCTTGTAACAAAAATAAATAGGCTTTAACGAAACACGGCTTGTAACAAAAATAAATAGGCTTTAACGAAACACGGCTTGTAACAAAAATAAATAGGCTTTAACGAAACACGGCTTGTAACAAAATAAATAGGCTTTAACGAAACACGGCTTGTAACAAAATAAATAGGCTTTAACGAAACACGGCTTGTAAAAAAATAAATAGGCTTTAACGAAACACAGCTTGTAACAAAAATAAATAGGCTTTAACAAAACACGGCTTGTAACAAAAATAAATAGGCTTTAACGAAACACGGCTTGTAACAAAAATAAATAGGCTTTCACGAAACACAGCTTGTAACAAAAATAAATAGGCTTTAACAAAACACGGCTTGTAACAAAAATAAATAGGCTTTAACGAAACACGGCTTGTAACAAAAATAAATAGGCTTTCACGAAACACAGCTTGTAACAAAAATAAATAGGCTTTAACAAAACACGGCTTGTAACAAAAATAAATAGGCTTTAACGAAACACGGCTTGTAACAAAAATTAAAACAGTAGCCTACCAAGAAAGTCATTGGTCACTATCTTCCTCCTCCTGTGCACTGAAACCACTGAAGTCATCTCCTTCGGTGTCGGAGTTGAATAGCCTCAGAATTGCTTCATCCGATGTTGGATCGTTTTCATTGTCGCTCTCGTCACTTTCATCCGGAGGCAAATACCCCGCTGAGCTCATGCTGCCCCTTCAACACGCAGCAGTCCGGCCTTTCGAAACCCGTTGATGATTTTTTGACAATGCTCCGCGCTGTCAGGACCCGCTGGCAGACTTGACCATAAGTTGCACTTCGCATGCGGCCCGTTTTAGTGAAGGATTTCTCCCCACTTGTCATCCAAGCCTCCCACCTTCAACTTGAAAGCTGCATCATATGCATTTCTCCGTGTCTTTGCCATGATGAGGGTGACAAAATTACTACCGTAATCAGAATGATGGGAAGTTTGAGCGCGCTCGATTTACGTCACATTATGTGACGGTGCTCAGTTTTTTGGTGGCATGAATCTTGTGAAAGTGGGAAAAATCCATAAATTAGCCGCGTCATTGTATAAACCGCGAGGTTCAAAGTGTGGGAATAAAGTAGCGGCTTATAGTCCGGAAATGACGGTATTAATTTGGGATCTATCGCATCCCGCAACTGTCCAAGGCTATGTTTGGAATATTTATTTCTCGCACAGAATAGGTCAACCTTTGTACTGTGAGGGATAGTAGATAGTAGGCTAGTGCTTTTGCTGTGCGTTAGGGCTACTGTTTATTGTTTGCTAACAAAAAATAAATGTGGACAGTTCTTCCAATATCTTCAATATGCACCTTTGGAATTGGATAAGGACACGCACAGTTGCGTCCCCAATGTGTGTCTTCACTTGTAGCCTGTGAGAAAGACCCGATCACGTGATGGAGGGCGCAGCACTCAGGGAGAAGTGCACAATGGCCACAAAAGGCATGGATTTTTTGGGGGGTGCATAATGGCCACACAAAGGGGATAACACCGTTAAATTCTAGGCATTATCAAGTGCTTGTCAAATTGTGAATGAGAGACATAATGTGTGTACAGCCTGTGCAAAATACAAAGCAGAGCTCATGCCTTTCAGGTGACTTTTTTCAAATCATCATTAGAGTTGCATCATGCAGCCTTACAATATAGCCAAAATCATAACATATAGCCCATCAAATTGTTTGGAGAATATAACCTTTCTATTTTATTCAGCTTTGTTCAATTGTATTCTTCATACTATAAAATAATGCCAAGGAATTTTAAGCGAATCTTGTCTGCTAAATGAACTAATTTAGCCCACAGCAATTTGGCATAACCAGATCAGGACCTAACATCAGGACAACACAGAGTATGCTATTCTGTTCTTCTGAAAAAGACTACATTTTCTTCATATCGTGCTTCATTAGACCCGTCTAAAATAATAATGGATTTATTGTGATGGTGCTGGGTACATTACATGGATTCCTTAGACTTTTTAATATGTAGATGTGCCAAAGGTCTGCATCAGTGGCGTCTAGGCTATGTGTGGAAACCAGGAGATGCTAAACGTGTTTTAGTTAATTCATGATCAATTATCGTGAGACCGACAGTTATTTGCTTGACAATCACTGGCTGACAAAATGTTGTGACCGCCACAGCCCTAATTGGGCCTATAGCCTACTTTTTAATCGGTTACTGTGTCTCTAACCCTATATACCACTTCCTCTCCCCCTCTCACACAGTTTACAACACTTTGTGAAGGTACATATGACAGCTCTCTTCCCTACAAACCTCTCTATTCTCGTTAAAGACTCCAGCCACCAAAGCCATAGGCTTTTCTCGCTGCAAGCGGTACTGATGCATCAAGTCTGACACCAACAGGCTAATGAACAGCTTCTATCCCCAAGTCACAAGACTGCTAAAATAGCCTTTTGCACTCACTACACAATCACGCACACTGACTCTCCAACATACAATAACACGCACATACTTTTATACTGATTCTACACACACGCGCTCATACACACACTCACAGACAATAATTTACACTGATGCTACTCGGTTTATCATATATCCTGATGCCTTACCCCTATACAGTGCATTAGGAAAGTATTCAGACCCCTTGACTTTTTACACATTTTGTTACGTTACAGCCTTATTCTAAAATGTATAAAATGGTTTTTTTCCCCCTCATCAATCTACACACAATACCCCATAATGACAAAGAAAAAACAGATTTTTAGAAATGTTTCCAAATGTACTACAAATTTAAAAAACTGAAATATCACATTTACATACATATACAGACCCTTTACTCAGTACTTTGTTGAAGCACCTTTGGTAGCAATTACAGCCTCGAGTCTTCTTGGGTATGATGCTACACGCTTGGCACACCTGTATTTGGTGAGTTTCTCACATCTTTCTCTGCAGATCCTGTCAAGCTCTGTCAGGTTGGATGGGGAGCGTCGCTGCAAAGCTATTTTCAGGTTTCTCCAGAGATGTTCAAGTCCAGGCTCTGGCTGGACCAATCAAGGTCATTTAGAGACTTGAATGCTTGGCATTCAGGCCAAAGAGTTCAATCCTGGATTCATCAGACCAGTGAAATCTTGTTTCTCATGGTCCGAGTTCTTTAGGTGCTTTTCGGGCAAACTCAAAGAGGGCTGTCATGTGCCTTTTACTGAGGAGTAGCTTCTGTCTGGTCACTCTACCATAAAGGCCTGATTGGTGAACTGCTGCAGAGATGGTTGTCCTTCTGGAAGGTTCTCCCTATTCCACAGAGGAACTCTGGAGCTCTGTCAGAGTGACCATCGGGTTCTTGGTCACCTCCTTGACCAAGGCCCTTCTCCCCCGATTGCTCAGTTTGGCCAGCTTTAGGAAGAGTCTCTGTGGTTTGGTACCCTTCTCCAGATCTGTGCCTCGACACAATCCTGTCTCTGACAATTCCTTCGACCTTATGGCTTGATTTTTGCACTTACATGCACTGTCAACTGTGGGCCCTTATATAGGCAGGTGTGTGCCTTTCCAAATCATGTCCAATCAATTGAATTTACCACAGATTAAATCTAATCAAGTTGTAGAAACATCTCAAGGATGATAAATGGAAACAGGATACACCTGAGCTCAATTTCGAATCTCATAGCAAAGGGTCTGAATACTTATGTAAATAAGGTATTTCTATTTTAAATTTTGTATACATTTGCTAACATTTCTAAAAACCTGTTTTCGCCTTGTCATTTTGGTGTATAGTTTGTAGATTGATGAAAGAAAAAAGTATTTAATCAATTTTAGAATAAGGCTGTAACGTAACAAAATGTGGAAAAAGTCAAGGGGTCTGAATACTTTTTTGAATACACTTAACATATCTTCCTCTATCACTCCAATATCCCTGGACATTGTACAAATGGAATTGGAACTGACCTTGTAAATAGCTTAGGGCTGTCCCCAACCACAACAAAACATATTGGTTGACCTAGAGTCATCTTTTCTTTTTACCAATTGATTGGTTGAAATTTTAAAACATGTATTTTTCACTATATAGACACCCCCTATGTGTTTTAATAAAATCAACTCTATGTAGGCTACTGAGCTTGTCTGATGCTTTAAGCACACTGTGATTGAATAATTAAGACACACAAATGACTCGAGGGAGCCAGAGATCAAGATAACCTAACCAGAAAATAAATAAACAGTTCCTGACCCTCTTCCTCCCACTGCTGTTGGCCCTCACATATTATGCTGTTACGCTCCTGTTGATACGCTTCTAATAGGCTACATTAGGGGTCTGTAACCTTTTCTATTTGGAGTGCAAATTTATCTTACAATTTCATTATCATGTGGTTAATCATAATTCTAAATGTAACTTCTATTGCCATTGCAAATGATGTAAAAATAGCCTACATAAAGCCAACAAATAAAAACATTGCAGCCTGCAGGTAGAAAATATCCTAATAAAAATAAATATCATATAAATCAAAATTGGCTATGCATGCCCTGTCTGCAAGGAACTTGCAACATTGTATAAAATATTCGGGGCCCTCAGAGTTTCCTGCTCCAGTGAGCTCCGGCCAGACATAGCTGTAGGCTATTTGCACAATGGATAAGAAGTAATCAAGTCGACCTATTTTTAATGACGTTTACATTACAATTTTTCCCCACTTTTTAAACTGAGTGGTTATCGAAAGGGAGAGCGTTGGAAAGATTTTTAAAATAAGCTTGCGCACAGGCTAGGTACCCTAGGCCTACTTCTATGTCCTTACTCAACATTGACAGGAGCTCGACAAACGGGAATGAATAAATTGACAACTCCTAAATGGACTGACAGAAACAGAAACTTTCTCTTCACAAGTGTAGCCTAGGTTGTGCGGTGAGCAAACAACGTGTCCACTCTGACAAAGGGAATGGTAGAAGACTGTCATAATAATAATATATTGAAACCATTAACAGAATTGACCATAACCAAACAAACATTGTAGATTAGAAATGATGGGAATTAACTGTAACTGTTCTACTGGAGTGCCATCCCCGCGGCCTCGGCAATGGATTAGTCCACTGAGATAGACGTGAATCCGACCGGTGTCTCATGTGCCATAAAAAATAAAATAAATATATATATATATACATATATATTCTATTATATACAGTCGAAGTCAGAAGTTCACATATACTTAGGTTGGAGTCATTAAAACTAGTTTTTCAACCACTCCACAAATTTCTTGTTAACAAACTATATTTTTGTTAGGACATCTACTTTGTGCATGACACAAGTAATTTTTCCAACAATTGTTTACAGACAGATTATTTAACTTATAATTCACAATTCCAGTGGATCAGAAGTTTAAGTTGACTGTGCCTTTAAAGAGCTTGGAAAATCCCACAAATGATGTCATGGCTTTAGAAGCTTCTGATAGGCTAATTGACATCATTTGAGTCAATTGGAGGTGTACCTGTGGATGTATTTCAAGGCCTACCTTCAAACTCAGTGCCTCTTTGCTTGGCATCATGGGAAAATCAAAATAAATCAGCCAAGACCTCAGAAAATAAATTGAAGACCTCCACAAGTCTGGTTCATCCTTGGGAGCAATTTCCAAATGCCTGAAGGTACCATGTTTATCTGTACAAACAATAGTACGCAAGTATAAACACCATGGGACCACTCAGTCATCATACCGCTCAGGAAGAAGACACATTCTGTCTCCTAGAGATGAACTTACTTCAGTGCGAAAAGTGCAAATCAATCCTAGAAAAACAGCAAAGGACCTTGTGAAGATGCTGGAGGAAACAGGTACAAAAGTATCTATATCCACAGTAAAACGAGTCCTAAATTTACTCAGCCAGAAAGGCCGCTCAGCAAGCAAGAAGCTACTGCTCCAAAACCACCATAAAAAAGACAGACTACGGTTTGCAACTACACATGGGGACAAAGATCATACTATTTGGAGAAATGTCCTCTGGTCTGATGAAACAAAAATAGAACTGTTTGGCCATAATAACCATCGTTATGTTTGGAGGAAAAAGGGGGAGGCTTGCAAGCCAAAGAACATCATCCCAACCATGAAGCATGGGGGTGGCAGCATCATGTTGTGGGGGTGCTTTTCTGCAGGAGGGACTGGTGCACTTCACAAAATAGATGGCATCATGAGGTAGGAAAATTATGTGGATATATTGAAGCAACATCTTAAGACATCAGTCAGGATGTCCTGAGCTGCTAGAGTCTCCCGTCTGTCCTGAGCTGCTAGAGTCTCCCGTCTGTCCTGAGCTGCTAGAGTCTCCCGTCTGTCCTGAGCCGTCAGAGCCGCCAGTCTGTCCTGAGCCGTCAGTCAGCCAAGAGGTGCCAGAGCCGTCAGTCAGCCAGGACCTGCCAGAGCCGTCAGTCAGCCAGGACCTGCCAGAGCCGTCAGTCAGCCAGGAGCTGCCAGAGCCGTCAGCCAGACCGGAGCTGCTCCGCAGTCCGGTGCTGCCCCTCAGTCCGGAGCTGCCCCTCAGTCCGGAGCTGCCCCTCAATCCGGAGCTGCCCCTCAATTCGGAGCTGCCCCTCAATTCGGAGCTGCCCCTCAGTCCAGAGGCGCTCCTCAGTCCAGTGGGGCCTTTAATTAGGGTCTTAGACCCTAGGTCGGAGGCGAGGGTCGTCACTCTAAAGAGGCCCTTGAAGACGGCAATGACTATGGTGGAGTGGGGTCCACGTCCCGCGCCAGAGCCGCCACCGCGGCCAGATGCCCGCCCAGACCCTCCCCTATAGGTTTTGCGGCCGGAGTCCACACCTTAGGGGGGGTACTGTCACACTCTGACCATTATTTGCGTGGTTTGTTTCTATGTTTTGTTTGGTCAGGGTGTGATATGAGTGGGCATTCTATGTTGCATGTCTAGTTAGTCTGTTTCTATGTGTTTTGGCCTGATATGATTCTCAATCAGTGGCAGGTGTTTCTCGTTGTCTCTGATTGGTGCGTTATTGTCTATGGGATGTTGCATGTTTGCACTCAGTATTGATAGCGGTCACGTTCATCTTGTTCTTTTGTTTGTTTGTTTAGTGTACTTTGTGTTTTTTCGTCTATCATTAAAAGGATGTATTCACATCACGCTGCGCTTTGGTCTCCTCACTACGACGATCGTGACAGACCCACTGGGAATGTGATGAAAGAAATAAAAGCTGAAGTAAATCATTTTCTCTACTATTATTCTGACATTTCACATTCTTAAAATAAAGTGGTGATCCTAACTGACCTAAGACAGGGAATATTTTACTAGGATTAAATGTCAAGAATTGTGTAAAACTGAGTTTAAATGTATTTGGCTAAGGTGTATGTAAACTTCCGACTCCAACTGTTTATATATATATTAGACTGCTCACCTGCTCACAGCCTATAAACCAAACAATCGACCAGTCAACTAAATGGGGTCAGCCCTAATATAGCTTCATACTTTCTTATGTTCTTATTTGAAATGTTATTGTGTGTTTTAGTTTGACCTAATAATATTTTTAGTGCTACATTGATATTGATTCCTGCATTGCTGGGTTTGGAGCTTGCAAGAAAGGCAAGCTGTACTTGTGCACGTGGCATTAAAACTTTAAACTTTCTCTCTGTGACAGAGGCCAGCACTGTGTGGGAAACACTCAGATGTCTGTCTGTGTTGTCTGTTGGGTCTCAGCTATATGAGACAAAGGGCAGACAGAGCTTTAACTCTGGTTTCCTCTGCCTCTGTTACGGCCTCACAGCAGAGGATGGAGGCACGCGACCTATCCTGACCCTGGTTACCATGGAAACTATGACAGCCACTCCCACAGAGACCCAGAGTTTGACCTCCCGCCCAGAACACCCTCCTTCAGGAAGTTCTCAAAGGGTGTGTATGCATTAATGTGTGTGTGTGTGTGTGTGAGTGCGTGCATGTTGTGCGTGACGGAATCCTAAAGAAAGAGAGGGAAACCAGATAGAAAGAGAGAAAGAGAAGGATCAGGGAGGGAGGCAGCTCCCTATCTGTTTAGTTGGAGCCTTGTGGTGTAGCTTGTGTTTCCTGAGGAATGGGAGGAAGATTATGACATAAACCCTTTCCCAGCCAGACAGTCAAGACCAGGGCCCATGGAGAGAACATGCTGACTCAGTTCAGAATACCGAACCTCTATGGGCCATTTGAAAAGCAGATACTGCACACTACAGTGTGTTTCAACAAATGTGCATACACACACAGAGAGAGAAAGAGAGGATACGGGGGAGGTATGGAGAAACATATTCTGACTCCGATACATTTCCAATATCCACCCTATTAGCATGCAGCTTCCATTTCAACACTCTGTTCCATTCTAAGATTCTGGGTTGGTGGTGAGATGTGTCAGGAATACATTCGAAAGATACACTGAGTGTACAAAATATTAGGAACACCTGCTCTTTCCATGACAGACTGACCAGGTGAATCCAGGTGAACGCTATGATCCCTTATTGATGCCACTTGTTAAATGACTGGAACGAACTACAAAAATCTCTGAAGCTGGAAAACCCTTATCTCCCTCACGAGCTTTAAGCACCAACTGTCAGAGCAGCTCACAGATTACTGCCCCTGTATATAGCCCACCTATAATTTAGCCCAAACAACTACCTCTTTTCCTACTGTATTTATTTATTTATTTATTTTGCTCCTTTGCACCCCATTATTTTTATTTCTACTTAGCACATTCTTCCACTGAGAATCTACCATTCCAGTGTTTTACTTGCTATATTGTATTTACTTTGCCACCTTGGCCTTTTTTGCCTTTACCTCCCTTATCTCACCTCATTTGCTCACATCGTATATAGACTTGTTTATACTGTATTATTGACTGTATGTTTGTTTTACTCCATGTGTAACTCTGTGTCGTTGTATGTGTCGAACTGCTGTGCTTTATCTTGGCCAGGCCGCAATTGTAAATGAGAACTTGTTCTCAACCTGCCTACCTGGCTAAAGGTGAAATAAAAAAGTGAAATAAAATCCACTTCAAATCAGTGTAGATGAAGGGGAGGAAACTGGTTAAAGAAGGAGTAAATGTTGAAGTGCCTTTGAACCGGGTATGGTAGTAGGTGCCAGGCGCACCGGTTTGAGTGTGTCGAGAACTGGAACTGCTGGGTTTTTCCCACTCAACACTTTTCTTTGTGTATCAAGAATGGTCCACCATTCAAAGAACATCCAGCCAACTTGACACATCTGTGGGAAGTATTGGAGTCAACGCTTTCGACACCTTGTAGATTCCATACTCTGACGAATTGAGGCTGCTCAGAGGGCAAAAGGGGAGGGGGGGTGCAACTCAATATTAGGAAGGTTTTCTTAATGTTTTGTACACTCAGTGTTGATCACCATCACTGTAATGAACGAGACCGCTAAGGCGTGAGTGTGTCCTTTAATAAATTAGCCAATTAAGATCCAAACGTCATATATAAACACAGGCTCAGCTCCAGACCTCAGCAGATGGAGAGTCATACACACACAGCTTTGTTTTGGTGAAATTTCTGGACATTTTGGTGTGTAGAAATGTTCCACACACACACACACACGCTGAGTGGTCAGAAAGGACAGCTGTAATGGCTCTCCCTCCAAGAAGATGTTGTATGATTTTTCCACGAGACCCCTTCAATCCATTCTTGCTTATACTGTCCATGCATTGACTGTCCTTCAATCTCAGCAAGTGTCAGTCATTTGGGTCCCAGGGTGAGGAGACAGCAGGACCTGGCCTGTAGCCCGGGGTGGAGCAGACCAGAGTGGGATCAATGAGATGGTGGGGGTGGGGGTGGAGATGGATCCTCTATACAGGGGGCAGACTGCATGGCCTGTAGCCCGGGGGGGAGCAACCCAGAGTGGGGCTGAGGAGATGGGACGGAAGGGGTGGAGATGGAGGCGGGCCACATTGTTTGGATTGGAGAGGGATGAAGAGGGGGTGGTTAGGGAAAGTGGGACCAAGGCCAGATCCAACCCCCTGGAATCTGTCCCTATAGGGATGTAATCCCATTCAATTCGAGGGGGGTGTCCCAGATTGGAAGAACAAAGGACGCGTGTGTCACGTGAGGAGGGTCAGACAGACACGTTCACACGGCTTGGCAGGCCAGAGACAAAGGGGCTGCTGTCATCGCCACATGGCTCCCACCCCTCCCCCCACCAACCCCACACACGGACACCACAACACACAAACTAGGCTGCTGTGTGCCACCATAGTAGCAACCTTTTCTGCTGCTGCCAGCTGATGCCATGCAGGGCTGGTCCAGAGTTGTGACGCTGCAACAATCCGTCACACTTTTACCCGCACCACACCTCCCTCCTCCTCCTCTCCCACCAGAGTGAATCTCATGGCAGCTCTCTCACTCTATTCGATGCACATGCATACCCACAGATGTGAGTGTGTGCATCTGCATGTATCCGTACAGTGGATTGGATATAGTCAATGTCAATATGAACTCATTCAGGCAGAGAATTAGTCCGCACTTCTCTCTACACTATATTCAGGTCCACAGTAGGAGGAGTTAGTGTGCTGATCGAAACCATGGCAACGCTTCACATTGGTCAGCATTAGTCCAGGCAGGGTAACTACTATTACTGTAGCCTATCGGTTTTTCCAAACAAATAAAACAATAGGAGAGACAAGTAGTAGTTTGTTGCAGCGTAATTACATACAGCAGGTTGCTCCATTGGTCAATCCTCTGGTATAAAGCCTATGTGGTGTACAGTGTGGTTGACTGACATTATCACTCATGGTAGATCACTTAGGCTACAGCCCCTCCCACTAAACAAAGGTTAGGACCTAAGATTAGCAAAAAGTTGCTGTAATGTAGTCAGACCAGCTAGTCTTGTTGTGTAGGGTAGACTACTAAACCACTACAGTGCTGCGCTGTAGGGCCTAATATAGGACCTTATGTACTGAGTGTATAAAAGATTAGGGACACCTTCCTAATATTGAGTTGCACCCCCATTTGCCCTCAGAACAGCCTCAATTCGTCGGGGCATGGACTCTACAAGGTGTTGAGAACATTCCACAGGGATGCTGCCCCATGTTGACTAATGCTTCCCACAGTTGTGTCAGGTTGGCTGGATGTCCTTTGGGTGATGGACCATTCTTGATACACACAGGAATCTGTTGGGCATGAAAAACCAAACTGTGTTGCAGTTCTTGACACAAAGTGGTGCGCCTGGCACCTACTATCATACCCTGTTCAAAGGCCCTTAAATATTTTGTCTTGCCCATTCACCCTCTGAAAGGCACACGTACACAATCCATGCCTTTATTTTTATTTTTTTATTTAACTAGGCAAGTCAGTTAAGAACAAATTCTTATTTACAATGATGGCCTACCCCGGTCAAACCATAACGACGCTGGGCCAATTGTGCGCTGCCATATGGGACTCCCAATCATGGCCGTTTGTGATACAGCCTGGAATCAAACCAGGGTCTGTAGTGATGCCTCTAGCACTGAGATGCAGTGCCATAGACCGCTGCGCCACTCAGGAGCCCAAATGTCTCAAGGATTATAAATCCTTCTATAACCTCTTTCCTCTCCTTCAATTTAGAAACTCAAACAATACTTTAGAACCACTTAAATATACTCAATTTGAAGATTGTGCAGGAATATGGTAGATTGGTTCCTTAATCTATATTTTCCGACTGTTAGAGTATTCATCTGGTCAATATGTCAGTGTATTATGTCTGTTGTGTGTAACAGTGTGTTTATATGTGAACATGTGATTGTATTATATATTGTATTTTAATGTTTAAGGACTTTTGGAAGATACAGTGCCTTGTGAAAGTATTCGGCCCCCTTGAACTTTGCGACCTTTTGCCACATTTCAGGCTTCAAACATAAAGATATAAAACTGTATTTTTTTGTGAAGAATCAACAACAAGTGGGACACAATCATGAAGTGGAACGACATTTATTGGATATTTCAAACTTTTTTAACAAATCAAAAACTGAAAAATTGGGCGTGCAAAATTATTCAGCCCCCTTAAGTTAATACTTTGTAGCGCCACCTTTTGCTGCGATTACAGCTGTAAGTCGCTTGGGGTATGTCTCTATCAGTTTTGCACATCGAGAGACTGAAATTTTTTCCCATTCCTCCTTGCAAAACAGCTCGAGCTCAGTGAGGTTGGATGGAGAGCATTTGGACAGCAGTTTTCAGTTCTTTCCACAGATTCTCGATTGGATTCAGGTCTGGACTTTGATTTGGCCATTCTAACACCTGGATATGTTTATTTTTGAACCATTCCATTGTAGATTTTGCTTTATGTTTTGGATCATTGTCTTGTTGGAAGACAAATCTCCGTCCCAGTCTCAGGTCTTTTGCAGACTCCATCAGGTTTTCTTCCAGAATGGTCCTGTATTTGGCTCCATCCATCTTCCCATCAATTTTAACCATCTTCCCTGTCCCTGCTGAAGAAAAGCAGGCCCAAACCATGATGCTGCCACCACCATGTTTGACAGTGGGGATGGTGTGTTCAGGGTGATGAGCTGTGTTGCTTTTACGCCAAACATAACGTTTTGCATTGTTGCCAAAAAGTTCAATTTTGGTTTCATCTGACCAGAGCACCTTCTTCCACATGTTTGGTGTGTCTCCCAGGTGGCTTGTGGCAAACTTTAAACAACACTTTTTATGGACATCTTTAAGAAATGGCTTTCTTCTTGCCACTCTTCCATAAAGGCCAGATTTGTGCAATATACGACTGATTGTTGTCCTATGGACAGAGTCTCCCACCTCAGCTGTAGATCTCTGCAGTTCATCCAGAGTGATCATGGGCCTCTTGGCTGCATCTCTGATCAGTCAGTCTCCTTGTATGAGCTGAAAGTTTAGAGGGACGGCCAGGTCATGGTAGATTTGCAGTGGTCTGATACTCCTTCCATTTCAATATTATCGCTTGCACAGTGCTCCTTGGGATGCTTAAAGCTTGGGAAATCTTTTTGTATCCAAATCCGGCTTTAAACTTCTTCACAACAGTATCTCGGACCTGCCTGGTGTGTTCCTTGTTCTTCATGATGCTCTCTGCGCTTTTAACGGACCTCTGAGACTATCACAGTGCAGGTGCATTTATACGGAGACTTGATTACACACAGGTGGATTGTATTTATCATCATTAGTCATTTAGGTCAACATTGGATCATTCAGAGATCCTCACTGAACTTCTGGAGAGAGTTTGCTGCACTGAAAGTAAAGGGGCTGAATAATTTTGCACGCCCAATTTTTCAGTTTTTGATTTGTTAAAAAAGTTTGAAATATCCAATAAATGTCGTTCCACTTCATGATTGTGTCCCACTTGTTGTTGATTCTTCACAAAAAAATACAGTTTTATATCTTTATGTTTGAAGCCTGAAATGTGGCAAAAGGTCGCAAAGTTCAAGGGGGCCGAATACTTTCGCAAGGCACTGTATGTCCAAATGGAGACAAAAAAAGAGATGCTAATAAAATCAAATAAATCCCCTTCATCTACACTGATTGAAGTGTATTTAACATCAATAAGGGATCATAGCTTTCACATGGTCATTCTATGTCACGGAAAGAGTAGGTGTTCCTAATGTTTTTCGTACACTCGGTGTACAAGGCTGCACGACAGAAAGCCAACAGAGGATAGGAGAGGCATTATTTATGGAGTGGGAGGTGTGGATATTTTCTGAATTCTAATAAGCAACTTTATTAGTGGCAGTTACCCTACCTGACATGACAGGGCTAACCTCTGCCAGTACTAACCTCTGCCAGTACTAACCTCTGCTAGTACTAACCTCTGCCAGTACTAACCTCTGCCAGTACTAACCTCTGCCAGTACTAACCTCTGCCAGTACTAACCTCTGCCAGTACTAACCTCTGCCAGTACTAACCCTCTGCCAGTACTAACCTCTGCCAGTACTAACCTCTGCCAGTACTAACCTCTGCTAGTACTAACCTCTGCCAGTACTAACCTCTGCCAGTACTAACCTCTGCCAGTACTAACCTCTGCCAGTACTAACCTCTGCCAGTACTAACCTCTGCCAGTACAGCTACTGTATAATAAAAGTTAAGCTATAACCAATCGTAGAGATGATAAGCGTCACTTCCTCTGCTCTGAGCAGAACAATGGGACAGTTGATCCCAGAATGGAATTAGAGGGTGTCAAAGACTACTTGTAGCAATTTCCACAGAAAATTTGACAAAGACACATTTTTGCCGAAGTACAGTCCAAATGCAAAGTTTGGTAACAGAATGACGGCACAAACAACAAAAATCGTCATTCTATATCCACACCTTGCATCTGCACAGTTCTTTAAGTAAATGTGTTTTTGTAAAATTTTCTGTGAGGAAATTGTTCAAATAAATCCTTGTGGATAGAGTTGTGTGGTTTGGTTAACTTTACAAATCCTTGGTTTCGGTTTGGCATACATATTAAAGTAAAAAATTTGTTGGAGTCTCAGCATCACTCAAAGTGGAATTGGCCCTGATGCAGGGTCTTGTCTGTTCAACAGACTGAGGAATATGAACTCAACGTTATGCCACGTTAGACCAGGGCCTGCATTTATCAAGGATGGATGTTTATTTATTATAATATTAGGTCAGATTATTATGTAGATCAACACTCCTACTGAGATGGTTGAAAAAAATAACAAGACTTTGATTATAAGGTGACCTGTCTCTTTAAGGATAGGACTGGTGTTGGGAGAACTGATCCTATGTCAGTTGTTACAGGGCTGGGAGTTACAGCAGCTGCAGTTTGAGAGAGAGAAAAGAGAGAGAGAGAGAGTTCTGGGTTGGGGCATCTGGATCCCATCTTCCAAAGGTCGCATGGATATAAAGGATAACACCAGCCTCCATAAAGTTTATTACAAATACGTATGGCCATATTGCATAGCCTCACGGGATCAGGCGGCACATGAGGCTGAGACAAGCATAGCCGCCAGACTGCATGTTTTCATTAGTACAGACAGAACATTAGACAGGTGTGTGGTGATGTGTGAGGATAAATTGACAACCTTTCGTTCTCGTTTCTTCTCTGTAACTTACAAAATACTTCTGACAACTTGGCAAATTGTCTGCAGATTGTTCATAATTAAGCCACGTTTTTACAATTGCTTATTACATGCCTACCGTATAACGTGCACGAGCTGGTCACAAATGTGCCATGCCATGTATTCATTCTGCCTACTCAGTTGCAAAAAGTTTGTCGAACGGAAGCTAATAGAAGGAAACGGGGAGGGGCCTACCTGAATTTGTCAAATAGAAACTCTCGATTTAGTTGCAAAACATTTCCAACTGTTTGGCGGAATGAATACACCCCTGCTCAGTCAAAACTCCAATAGCCCTACTATATATACATTTTCACCATATTAGCCCAGCAACCTAGGACACCAGCAGCTGCTTGTTATCACTGTTTGTTGGCTATTTTATGACATGGCCGGATGCATACAACTACGTACAAATTTGACAGCAAAACATTGCCACAGCAGATAGCTTGCTGGTGTAACCACTGCGTGGTTTATTACACTGTAGCGCCCATCTAACTTGTCACACTGACTATTGTAGCCATAGCATGGCTGAGGTTTGCAACACCACATTAAGGTTGGCCTACACTTTGAATAATTGCTTTTCTATTGCCCACAAACTAGGCCTAGGGGACTTATTATAATTTCTCTCATAACTAGAATTGTATAAAATAGTCGTAGCAATAGCCTACTGTGCTTCATCGGCCACCAAACAGCGTCACTGCTCAAGCAGCAATATAGCGCAGTCGATATTTTACTGCAAGTAGACACGAGCTACGAACTTCACTGCTCACGAAACACACCATGCAACAAAACACACATATGTAATCTGATTTGTAGGCTAATGTATGTGGACATTGATTGTTAATTCCAGGTGGAAAATCCCTTACCTGCTCTAGATCTATGGCCGCCAACGGACTGGTGCCATAATATTCTAATTATTCTGCTTTCAGTCTGCTCAAATAATGATTCCAAAATATATCAAACAATTCCAGGGCAGTGGTATCCGGTGTCTGATATTGTCGATATATCTGTCATTAACCAAATCGAAAGGGCGCCCGCGTCCCTAATTGTTGAATAATACAGACAGCAGCTCTCGCCACCAAAACCCGCTTATTTTGTAAGCGAGTTGCTGAGGTTTTAGGTTTTGATGATCGGCTGCGCATCGCCCTCTCTCATCAGTGTGTGTGGCTGGAGGGGAGCGTGAGAATTACTTGTAGGAACGTGACCTCTTGCGGACAGCTTATGTAAGTAACAGCACCCTCTTTTCTTGTCTTTACTCATACGTAAATTATCCACAGTGACTGCTGCTGAGCAAACCTAGAGATCCCGCTAGCCCAGTTAGAAACCCCCAGAGCTGTGAAAATCTGCAACCAGACAAACTAACATTCCTAAATACTATTCCCTATTAAATAAATGTTAAAAGAACCCAAGGGCGTCATGCACCCATTATTTTAGAGGGGGCATGAAGTACATGTGGATGGATGGGGGTGGTCCATAGGGGGGCTGATCCCCACTCATGAAGTTGGAGAATTTTGCATTTTTCAAACACCTGAAACAAACACCTGTTTTATCCTGCAATCTAGAGCCTGCATAGGTTATATCAGCATACCTCTTGACTTGTTCAATTGCCATTTTAATTAATGATGCACATTGTTTCTTTAAGAACTTTTATACTGGTATATAGTTGTATTTTTTCATCCTGAAGGAACTCTACACTCTCTCCTCCTCCACTGACGAAACTGTATGCACACACTAGAGTATCTAGCTTCCTGCCTAGGATATCTTTGCTTAGTGGTGCACCTTTGAAGGAACCACTTACTAGGGAGAGGGGTCCAGTCAGTGTGCCACCTCCACAAAATACAGTTGACAGATAAAACCGGGGCTTAAAAACAAATTTGATCAATTCATTTAAAATCTGAAGGGGGAAAAAAGGACAAATCTGAGGGCACTTGACCTTGTGCCCGCTATAGGCATGACACCTCTGAGGGAACATCTCATGTCATTATTACCTTGCACCAGGTAGGCCAATGTCAGCGAAGGCAGTTGCATAAAACTTAGGCCAACCAATGTTGATTCTTTTTTCAAAATTAAAAAAAAATATCAGTAGTCTGACAATACCGATAAGAATAATAACAGATAAGGAAGGAGATTGAAAGCAATGTGGCAAAATGCTAGGTCATATTCTATATGAGCACATTCATCTTGATGTCATTCTTTCCTTAAATATGAAATGAGGTAATCAGTTCTAGAAGAAAAAAAAATACAGAAAGACAGTTCCCTTTCTCATTTCTCTCTTTCTCTCTCTCTCTCTCTCTCTCTCTCTCTCTCTCTCTCTCTCTCACACACACACACACACACACACACACACACACACACACACACACACAGCTGGCAGTGCGTGAGAGTTGTCAGCCAGTGCTGATAAGAAGTGACCACAGTGAAAGCTGGATTTGACATCTGTTTTAAACAAGAGGAAAGCAGCACCACTATGTGGTCATGTTTGGTAGTACATGTTCTGCCCTTCCATATGACTCTTTATCACTTACGGGTCCTGATGTTGGCGTGGCCTGTGTCTATGTGTGCAGCTGTGGTTTAGCAAGTCTGATGTTGTCTGATTCTGACATCACATCCAATCAGGCAATAAAAGCTTGGTTATTATGGATTTAGCAATAAATATGTTACTCTAAAAAGGGCTTATTTGTTGTCTCCTTGTCAATACATTATGTGGTGTCTTTATTTTTCTAATGAACAATGCATCTATACAACATAAAAGAACGGTAGAAAAGTCAGCTGAGTACAGCCTGTATGTATGACATCATCATTGGTTTGCCAATTCATCCCAGCATTTACACCTTATGGACCAGTAGGAGGCAGAAGAGGATAGTTCCTCCATCCCCCATGCACAAAGGCAGGGAGCTGTGTCTCCTCTGTGCAGTTAGGTCTCTTGCTGTATCCATGGCGACCTTGGCTGCTGATTGACACGTGTATAGCAATCACACAGCCTCAAATGCAACAAAAAATGACTGTTATCCTGAGACTTATTGGCTGTACCGTAGGCTACGTATTGTAACATCCTCAGAGAACTTTGAAACAATCGAGGAAACAAATTATTGTGGGGGCGATATATAGGTATTGGTTGAAGCTCAATGTTAAATTCAAATCTCCCTACCATCATATCTATGCCAATTAGACACCAATCCAGATGAAAATTCGCAAATCAACTTGATTGGAGGTGCACAACACACATCCCGCCTCTCGTCATGAGCCATCAGTCCGTTACCGAGAACCACACACCAGATTTTTAACAGGGTCATTAGCATTAGGGTCATCAGACAATTTGTTTTGCTCAGAACTAGCTCAATAGCTAAGTGTCAGATAAGAACGAGACTACAGCGTCCATAAAGGGACCATTAGACTTGCCACCTTTTGGACTGAATAAGTTTGTCGGGGCCAGTGTATGGAGCCAGATAGCTGCCAAAAGGTTGAACGTGCGTATCTTTAGGATCATAAGAAAATACATATGTAAATTAATGTGACATTTCATCTGTGAACACACAAACACCATGTTACGATTATGGACTAACATAATTGTGTTGTTGTACTTTTTATGACTTTTTCTCCCCAATGGGCCCAAGCCTATACTATGCCATCTACTGGTATAACGGCATTATTAAATGTTGTTTTCAAACAAGCCCTAGACTTTTATTTTGAAAATGAAACTGAAATCTGCAAAGCAACTCTAATGTTGCAAGCAACATACCATACCATCCTGCATCCCACTGCTGGCTTGCTTCTGAAGCTAAGCAGGGTTGGCCCTGGTCAGTCCCTGGATGGGACACTAGATTCTGCTGGATGACCATCACGGTCACCTAATCATCCCCAGTTTGCAATAGGCTCATTCATCCCCCTCCTATCCCCTGAAACTATTCCCCAGGTTGTTGATGTAAATGAGAATGTGTTCTCAGTCAACTTACCTGGTTAAATAAAAACATGTGGGGTAGAGCTACTTAATTGACTAGATTATTTTGGTTCCTATTCTTTGCAAATGCCACATTCCTGACAAAAATGTGTATGTATAAAAATATCTGTAACCGAGTAAAGTAAGAATTTAATTTGTAAATATTAATTCATAGTCGTAACATATGTTTACAGATCCAATTTACGTTTACGTTTCATGTTTAATGCATGGCTTTTTCTAACAATCCTAACATTTTACGTATGGGTTTTCTTACAATCCTAATGCTATGTACGTTCAACCTTTTGGCAGCTATCTGGTCCATACCAATGGTGCGCATGCATGGGGGCCAAGCAGGCTTCCCTAAGAAATTTACAAAAAAATCCAACCAAAAAATATCACATTTTTTAGCTCTCGTCTCTCTGTGTTTCATAACTTTCCTTCAATTCGCAAGAGGCTGAATGCATCTCACAGGATAAAGCATCCGAGCGAGCGAAACAGCGCTCCTCTGTCTCGCTATGTGTAGGCCGTCTATCTGATGCTGCCTGGTCCAAACGAGTAGCATTGAATGCAAAGGAAGCCAGCAAGCATGTGGCCTCCCTTGACAAAATAAGTGTAAACAATTTACTGATCAACTTTGAGCTAAACTGAGCAAGTTCAACTGGGAATGGTTCTGGTGAGAAAAAAAAAGTGTGGCTAGCTATTTAGCTGGCTAAAATTGGCCCTTTCCTAAATTAGCCATGAATGGAGATAGGGATTTGGATTTGTGGTTTTACTTCATTCTTTGTACTGACCAGTGATTATAAAAGTGATTCTGATTCAACCATTAATTCATACATTGTTGTGCCCCTGGCCTGAGAGTAAGGAGGTTCAATATGTAGCTAGACATAGAAGGCTAATGTTAACTAGCTAACGTTGCCCATGAATTGAAGTTAGGCTAGCGAGCAAGCATTTTAGCCAGAGTATGATCCCCACCACAGTTGCAACATTCTCCATCACAGATTCTTCAATACCATACTTCTCCCGTCTACAAACATTTGACACGTGACCATTTCCTTTTCAATTCCCACTCTATAATAGTTTGGACACAAACGCTCTTACCACATACATCACATATCCAAGCTTCAAATATTCAGATAGAGTCTCCCCAAACAACAATAATATTGATAGGCTTTTCTTTTTCCTTCCATCTACCATACAGGTCAGGTGACATGTACTGACCACTCCTGGGATTTTCTGCTTAAGGTACTCATCATCTATATCCAGTGAGACTCCAGCTATAACTCTTTTGGCAGGCGCCTTGCTCCGAAGATCATTACATGTTACTTCTGACATGGACAATTTTGCCAGTTCCAGTGCATGCTTCTTCATCGACACAATGAACCAAAACAAGGCTGCTTCTAGTCACCTTGATTGAATCTACCTTCCCCACTGTTTTCTTTACAGTTCTCGATATTACAAATGGATTTCCCAAATTAAACTCCTTGTCCAAAAAATTCAGTCCAACAAGAATTACATTATTAGAAATACATTATTACCTTGTCTTCTACTACAACTTTTGTTCGTTTTGTTCCTTTCTTTGATTGAATTATTTTCCATTAAGAGTCACACACTTCACTTGCCGCACTTTCAGATTCAAGCACAGTTGCCATTTCATCCCACCCACCAGTTAACGTTTTCTAGGTAACGTTAGCCAATGTAAAACTGTAACTTTAGCTAACATGCATGACAAGTTCATGCACCACAACGTTTAATCAAATCAAATCAAATTGCATTAGTCATATGCGACGAAACGCTTACTTACAAGCCCTTAACCAACCATGCCGTTAAAAAAAGAAATATAACAAATAATTAAGGAGCAACAATAAAATAACAGTAGCGAGGGGGTTCCGGTACAGAGTCAATGTGCGGGGGCACCGGTTAGTCGAGGTAATTGAGGTAATATTGACCTGTAGGTAGAGATAAAGTGACTATGCATGGATAATGAACAGAGAGTAGGAACAGTGTAAAAATGGGGCGTGGGGTTGGGACAATGCAAATAGTCCGGGTAGCCATTTGATTAGCATGGGGGTAGAAGTTGTTAAGAAGCCTTTTTGACCTAGACTTGGCGATCCGGTGCCGGTTGACGTGCTGTAGCATAGAGAACAGTCTATGACTAGGGTGGCTGGAGACCTTGGCAATTCTTTGGGCCTTCCTCTGACACCGCCTGGTATAGAGGACCTGGATGGAAGGAAGCTTGGTCCCAGTGTTGTACTGGGCCGCACACACTACTCTCTGTAGTGCCTTGCGGTCAGAGGCCGAGCAGTTGCGATACCAGACGGTGATGCAACCAATCAGAATGCTCTTGATGGTGCAGCTGTATAACTGTTTAAGGATCTGAGGACCCATGCCAATTTTTTTGAGTCTCCTGAGGGGGAATAGGCATTATTGTGCCCTCTTCACGACTGTTGGTGTGTTTGGACCATGATAGTTTGTTGGTGATGTGGACACCAAGAAACTTGAAGCTCTCAACCTGCTCCACTACAGCCCCGTCGTGCTTGGTCATGTAGTCATGGGTGAACAGGGAGTGCAGGAAGGGACTGAGCACACACCCCTGACGGGCCCCTGTGTTGAGGATCAGCGTCGCAGATGTGTTGTTACCTATACTTACCATCTAGCAGCGGCCCGTCAGAAAGTTCAGGATCCTGTTGCAGAGGGAGGTCTTTAGTCCCAGGGTCCTTAGCTTAGTGATTAGCACTATGGTGTTGAACGCTGAGCTGTAGTCAATGAATAGCATTCTCCCGTAGGTGTTCCTTTTGTCCAGGTGGGAAAGGGCACTGTGGAGTGCAATAGCGATTGCATCATCTGTGAATCTGTTGGGGTGGTATGCAAATTGGAGTGGGTCTAGGGTTTCTGGGATAATGGTGTTGATTTGAGCCATGACCAGCCTTTCAAAGCACTTCATGGCTACAGACGTGAGTGCTACGGGTCGGTAGTCATTTCAGCAGGTTACCTTGGTGTTTTTGGGCACAGGGACTATGGTGGTCTGCTTGAAACATTTTGGTATTACAGACTCGGCTAGGGACAGTTTGAAAATGTCAGTGAAGACACTTGCCAATTGGTCAGTGCATGCTTGGACTACACGTCCTGGTAATCCTTCTGGCCTTGCAGCCTTGTAAATGTTGACCTGTTTAAAGGTCTTACTCACATCGGCTACGGAGAGTGTGATCACACAGTCGTCCTGATACCTCTGATGAGTGTCGGAGCCAGTGTAGTACGATTCAATCTTAGTCCTGTATTGACACTTTGCCTGTTTGATGGTTCATCGGAGGGCATAACGGGATTTCTTATAAGCGTCTGGGTTAGAGGCCCGCTCCTTGAAAGCGGCACCTTTACCCTTTAGCTCAGTGAGGATGTTGCCTGTAATCAATGGCTTCTGGTTGGGGTATGTCAGTGAAGACACTTGCCAATTGGTCAGTGCATGCTTGGACTACACATCCTGGTAATCCTTCTGGCCCTGCGGCCTTGTAAATGTTGACCTGTTTAAAGGTCACTGTGGGGACGACGTCATCGATGCACTTATTGATGAAGCCAGTGACTGATAGTGGTAGTACTCCTCAATGCCATCGGAAGAATCCCGAAACATATTCCAATCTGTGCTAGCAAAACAGTCATGTAGTTAACATCTGCGTCTTCTGACCACTTCCTTATTGAGCAGGTCACTGGTACTTCCTGCTTTAGTTTTTGCTTGTATGCAGGAATCAGGGGGATAGAGTTACGGTCAGTTTTGCCAAATGGAGGGCGAGGGAGAGCTTTGTACGCATCTCTGTGTGTGGAGTAAAAATAGTCTAGAGTTGTTTTTCCTCTGGTTGCACATTTAACATGCTGGTAGAAATGAGGTAAAACGGATTTAAGTTTCCCTGCATTAAATTCCCCTGCCACTAGGAGCGCCACCTCTGGATGAGCATTTTCCTGTTTGCTTATGGCCCTATACAGCTCGTTGACTGCGATCTTAGTGCCAGCATCGGAATGTGGGGCTAAATAGACAGCTATGAAAAATATAGATAAAAAACTCTCTTGGTAAAAAGTGTGGTTTACAGCTTATCATGAGAAACTTTACCTCAGGTAGTCAAAACCTTGAAACTTCCTTAATATTAGATTTTGTGCATCAGCTGTTATTTACAAATAGACACAGACCGCCACCTCTTGTCTTACCAGAGGCAGCTGTTCTATCTTGCCGATGGACCAAAAACACCGCCTGCTGTATGTTATCCATGTTGTTCAGCCACAACTCTGTGAAACACAAGTTATTATAGTTTTTAATGTCCTGTTGGTAAGATATCCTTGATTGGAGCTCTTCCATTTTGTTATCCAGTGATTGCACTTATAGGACTGATGGTAGAGGGGGTTTACTCACTCGCCTACGAATTTTCAGAAGGCAGCCCAAACCTCCGCCCCCTTTTCCTCTATCTTTTCTTCATGCATATGTTGGGGAGAAAGCAGTATATCCTTCTCAAACACTGCAGTTAGCTATGCTACATTTCCTTATCTAAGAACAACCAAAGCAAACCATAGCCGAGAAAACAAATGGCTTTGTTAAGAAACAGCAAGCTAGTTATGAACCGCATATAATCAATGGTTGAACCCCAAAACGCACATGTAAACAGAGCCTCCGTTCAGTTGTGCACTGCAAGTGTGCAAATGCATGCTAGCATCAGGCAATTTACCAGACTCACTGAAAGCATCGCTGTTTGAAACATGTAGAATACAGTCCAGCCACAGCATATGCTTCCTCTCCTGCCTTGTCATTATAATCCACATTTGTTCTGACTGATTAACACGGTGTCAATTCACTTTCCAGTGAGTTCCCAGAAAATCTTAAATTGCCATCCACAAGTAAAAAGTAGTGCTTCACATGGTATAACAACATCAGAATCATTGAGAGGGTTTGATTAATCTCAACCGGGTGCCCGTGTAGGCGTTTTGAATTTGATTTGGAACCTGGCTGCCTCCCAGGTGTGAGCCGGGTGCCCTGCTCTGTCCGAGGGAAAAGTCGGCTTAAAACTTAGTGTAGTGATGAGTAGAATTCTGTGTTTTCACATGAAAAAGTGATTGCTTTTGATTAAAAAAAAGCTTTTTATCTGACTTCCCTCTTCGCTTTTGCCCGATGACATGACAGGCTGGCCAGATTAATGGAACCCCCTCTCTGCTTGCTGAATTTGTGTGCCGTGCTGTGTGCAGTCAAAAGAAAATGGCGTTCTTGCTAACTTGTTAAGCTATGTGATTAAAAATGAGTCTGTTTTCAATAAATCAACCGTTTTAGACTATTGCATTTGAACAAGATAAATAAACGTTCAATCAGTTCTGAGTGAATGAAGAAAATCCTTTTGGAACGAACGTCGAAATCGATGTTTTATAGAACAGGGTTTGTAGTGTAATAGTTACAGTTACCACCTGTGGAACTGAAGATTGTGTGTTCGCCACCCGGAGAATACTTTTTGACCATTATTTAGTTTATAGTTTTGACATCCCCCTCCCAACACACACACACACACACACTTATTTTCACTTATTAGGTGGCTCTTGAAAGAGCATTTGGCTTTGTGGAGTGGCAGGCAAGTGGAAGTGAGTGTGGTGGTGTGTACTACTGCATGGATCTTGCTGGAACGGAGGAGAGACCAGCTCTCAGGCTTTCAAGGACGAGCTCGTTGCCTTATCCGTGAGATGCACGCCATCCCTACGTTACTGCCCAGGGACACGGTGCTTTGTGGCAGAGTGGCGAATTGTGGGCATGCGCCTGTCACTGAGAAATGCATGCTAGCCCATGTGGAGCCAATTAAAATGCTTGCAGTACACATGGTACTACGCCATTAATTCTTAAAATGTACTGTATGTTCTGTTCCATTTTTCATATTTATACTGCCATTTATAAATGTGGGAACGTATGTTATTTAGTGGAGTTGGACATCTGTGGCAGAATTACTAAGAACATTCATAGCTGGATTTAGAGCACCTGTCCAATGTCCGATTTGTAAATACAGTATGTGTGTAACCTGAAGGCAGAGGCCCTAACGCTAGACCACCACAGGGCCACTACTTTGTTGTTTCTGATGAGAGAAGCAACAGTCCTTAGATTCTGGACCCATACTCATAAAATGTCTCAGAGTAAGAGTGATCATCTAGGATCAGATGTAACATTTGGTTCATAATGAACAAGATCAGTTAGGGGGACGTGATCCTAGATCAGCAAGCAGCCCGTGATGTCCAGATGATCTCTTTAAGGATGCTCATACGGGAAGAGATGAGGAGATAATGAGACTATTTCCTCTATTTATTGACGTACCCTAACCCTAACCTTAACCCCTACCCTTACCCTAACCTTAACCCCTACTCAACCCTAACCATAACCCTTACCGTAACCATTTAAAATGTCAACTTCAACCGGGTAACGTCAGATATAGGACATCCCAAGGTTCCCAGAGAGCAAGGCCCTTTGACATTCCCAGAGGATGTTAAAGTATACTGATTTTGAAAGATGTCAAAAGGATTTACAAGGGGTTGAATACCATAACCAAATGGATTCAATTGATCTGCAGATGGATTCTACCTGTGGGTGTCCATTCTGCCATCTACCATTTTGGTTTCAGAATAACATTTGTGCATGTGCCGTAGTCTCTGTTTTTAGCATATTTAGCACTTTTATATAATATGTTTATATTTAGCACGTAGAGCATCACCACTGTGTCAGCATTATGGTCGCTCAGCATGTTAACTGTCCTTCAGCAGTACTAACCATTTGAAAGCAGAAGTAATGTAAGAACTTCCAATGAGCGGTAAAATGGGAACCAAAAGGAGCAAAATCTTATTGAACAGGAAACGTGTACTGTAGATTATGGATATTATTTTGTGTCATCTTAGTAACCCTACAAATGCATCTGAAAGACAGCACCGGGTGTGTAACATCTTCATCTAGATGACCTTGTCAACATGTACAGTTCATGTTCTCTTCAGAAACAGTCTTACATGATCAGTAAAGAAGATTACAATAAGACCCCCCCCACACACACACACATTTGTAAATATTTATAGTTGGGGGGTTAAGATTTAGCAGTTTAAGTCAAGATGCATAAGGGAGTAAACCACATACAGTATAACGTGAGATAGAGAGACCTCAGACTATAGTTACTGTACAGATGTTGGGGAAACCAGTGAGTAAAAGTAGGTTAACCGGTTAATGAAAAATCCTGATCCAACAAGACTCCTCTCTAACAGCTTTTCCTTTCACTCTCAATGTAGCTCGATGTATCTCCCCCCTCTGCCTCTCTCTCATTACCAGTTCAACACCAACATGAAGCTCAAATGAACGTTGAGATGAATTGAACGTCAGAACAGACTCGTTCTTCTGCTCCTCCCTTTTTTCATTCACCCAGATTTCTCCACATTGGTGGGTTTTCCTCACTGGGGTGTTAGAAGAGAGAGAGAGAGAAACTGACAGAGACAGGAGAAAGTGAGCAAGAACAAAAAGAGAGGGAGAGAAAGAGTAAGAAACAGAGCGAGAGAGAGAGAAGGAGTGCGACCCATGCCTTGTAAGGGGTATCAAATTAATGACATGCCAAAGGCCTCCAGTAGTGAAAGCTTTTAGGGCTTAAAGCTCCACCAGGAAACCCCACCACAGACTCCCACAGCCCCCCCATGGCTGCCACCATAATCAAGGGAGGCAGATTTGGAATCCTTGAAAGATGGGGGGGAGGATGGAGGGATGAAGGAGAGGGGTAATTCTCTGTCTGGCCCCTGCAACCAATTACACGGCATGTCAATGTCGGTTAGTGTAAAAAATATTTTTATAAATGTATTCTTTATTTGTGTGCTGGTTCAGTGAACTAGATGTGTGTGATAAGTACAAACCATTCCTGAGACATGAAGAATTGTGTTACCTACCAGAGCTAACAGCTTGGTTAATGTGGTCCTGAGCTGAGCAAGTGACCCAAGTTTGATCCTCGTCATATCTGAGTCTCTCTCTCCCTCTCTATATATATATATATATGTATATATATATATATATATATATATATATATATATATATATATATCTCTCTCTCTCTTTCTCTCTCACTCACTCTTTCGAACTTGTTCTCTCTCTCTCTTTCTCACACACACAGGGACACACAAACACACAAAACCACACAAAGATGTGCCAGTGTGTGGCTGATATATGGATTCCTCTGGCCGTCAAAGACCACACTGTCTCTGTGACAGAAGAGCTTTGTGGGAGATAGAATGTGCTTGGGCCAATGAGGGGAACAGATATGGCTGAATGGACTAATCCACAGCTCCCTGTCTGTAACAAATACATATACTGTAAAATGCGTAGGTCATTGCAGGTCTGTGGAGATCTTCTGCTATAATAATCTGTGCAGAATCTCGAACAGCATTGATCAATTGCACCATTTACTTTGAATGTAATCTCTACTCATTTGGTAATGCTAGATGAACAGTGGCGATTTTGGCATGTAAATCTTTGTGGGGCAAAACCCCCCAATTTTCTTCACTTGCATACCAGCAACAACACTACACAACATAACACTAAACAATACATTCATTGCACTATATCGGTGACATACGGTGCCCACAAACTGTTAGGGCCTACATAACACTGTCCCAAGAGCAGAGCTTTCTGTTCAGCACCATGGAGGGAATCCTTACCCCCGCTACACCTGGCTATCAGCAGAGTCCCGTCTGGCAGCGAAACAATTCATTCAGCCTCGTTTACTGCCTTAAAAAAAAAACATAGCTGATATGGCTGACCATATCTCCCTGGCATATTACATCACTTATGCAGCAGCATATAAAACATTTTTGGACTCGACTTGTTGGGCGCGACGGTCCTTCGTTGGCAAATTTTGTCATCAAAGGAAGCGAAAGATTTACAATTCCGAGTTGGATGACCACTCAAACCGTATTTTCCCAGTCTGTGCGCGTTTATTCCAACTTCCCAGTTACAATGCTTGCGGTTAACCACTGTCACCGATTCCTTCCAAATAACTAATTGTTGAATTTGCGATTTCCACCTGGCCGATGAGCACCGATACGTTTTATCTATAATTTATCTTCATTATTTCACTTCATATGACAAGGATTAAAAAGGATTTGCCAGTGGATTGTCTACTTGATTGATGATGATGACTGCTAGCTAAGATTTTGAAAGTAAGATGTTGACATCAAAGCTACTGTAGATATAATGTGATTTGACATCATTTTATCTGTGGCCAATAACCTTGAGCCTTCTTGGAAGGGCACTTATAATATAAGTCTATGGCAAGACCCAAAGGGCTCACATTCTTGATGTCTATCCTTACTAATGACAGGTGACGTAGTGTCCCCATGAGAGACAGAACACTGAGCCAATCACAGTGCAATGCTGAGCCAATCACGGTGAAATGCTCCTATTTTCTGCTGGCCTGCCCCACCACCACAGCTTTATTAACTCAATTATATATATATATATATATATATATTCTATTCTACATTGTTTGCAAATTGTATGTGACAAGTTACAAAATAACATGCAAAACAGGCAACCCCCCCAATTTTTTTTTTTACAACAAATATGGGGCTCAAAACAGGTGATGAATGAAGGGTCACCACTGTAGATGAAGCACAGTGATAACACAATATGTTGTTTAAATAAACAAAATATCTGATATTTTATTCCCATTTGAACATGGCTGTGCTTTGAAATGGTTTAAAGCACAGTGATAGACATTTGGGTGACAACTAAACCAAATATCTAGCTTTGTTTTTCCATTGGAATTTAGTTGTGCTTTTCGATGGCTGAAAGCATAGTGATAACACATTGGAAATTCAACTAACTTTGGGCTGTCTTTTTGAGTGGGTGAATATAGGTTGTAATCTCATTGATCAACGTCTCAACCAAATATGACCTAATTATTCACTGTAACCTCCACCTCTCCTTCAACAAATAACACCGCACCAGAAGGTTTCTATTGTCACCAGTTTACCTCCCTTCCCCCTCAACCCCCATTAACACCTGTCCAGTGGTACCCGGGGTGCGCGCCTTGCACTCCTCCCGATAGCAGCGTGCTCCAGTCGAAGATGCGATTGAGGCTTAACGGATAGGGAGAGAGGAGGAACAGGGAGAGAGACTGAATAAGAAACGGAGAGAGCGAGAGAGGTAGGAGAGAATCCATGAGAGACCTGTACCGCATTACACGAAAGGAGAGAGCACAGACACACACACTCTCTCATACACAGCATACGCTACTGCAGAGCTGACACACATCGCGGAGAGGAGGAGAAGAAACAGCGATATCTCTACTGTCACGGCACAGGTAAGCAACAGCAGCACTATATTCATCTAACAGGCTTCTAATAATATTGACTAGCGGCTAGCGGGTTTATGAAGAGTTGGAGATGGGGAGTTGAAATTATGATGTGAAGGGATGCTGCGTCTTCGGTAAAGACGGTAGAGGTTGTCGGTAAAGCCCTGGCCTTGTCGTTAATCTGCAGTCGTTCCTGGCCGGGAATTGGGCCGAGCCGAGCCCAATGCTCTGCGCGTCGCTGAAAGATGCTGCGGTGGGTGATTTTTTGCTGCTCTGCGCAAATTATAAACAGGGCCAGAATCTATGGAAAGTACAGTCGTTTATTCCACACACCCATCACATGTACGTATTTGTAGGTAGTTGTGATGTTTGACATAATATCGAGCTGTAGAGGAGACAAACGAGCTATTGAATGGTTGTTAGCAGGGTTGTTTTGTTAGGCCAGGGGGCTGCGGGCAGAGATGGCTGGTACTGTAAATGATCCTAGAGAGAGGGAGGATGATACTAGCGCTCCTTGAAGTGAGAGTGAGTGACTGGTCATGGAGAGATAATTCAGGGGATCGGTTTGTTTATCTGAATCAGGTCATGTCACCAAACCAGCCAATGGTCCCTTGGCTTTCATGGGAGAGTATTTTGTTGAGCGTTCTGATTCATCCATCCGCAAGGCCTCTGTGTAAGGACACACGTTTAATTAACTAGGCCTATTCACTGCTTATACATGTGGGTGGAAATCAACATGTATAGCCTTTTGCTTTAGCTGAGTTTCATTTACCTGCTGTCTAAGTGGAGCAAACTAATAACCTATCTCTTGTGTGGTTTTTTGTGCACCTGCATATAGGGAGGACAGTGTGTAGTGTAGGCCCAACATGCTTTGGGTAGAAATGGTATTAAAACACAAATCTAGGATTGGTTTATCCACCTCCAATCCTAAACATAATTAAGGGGGGAATGCATAACTGACCTGTGATCAGATTACAGGGCAAACATCCTCTTACACTGCAGGGCCAAATACATATGATGAGCTATCATGTCATGTGACGTTGGGGCATATTATTTAACCTAGACAGGGCTGTATTAGCTGTAGCTGTGTTTACCCTGTGTGTGTGTGTGTGTGTGTGTGTGTGTGTGTGTGTGTGTGTGTGTGTGTGTGTGTGTGTGCGCATTTGCGTGTGTGCGGGTGTATATTTGTGTGTGCAACTGTGCATATGTGTGTGTATCAGTACCTGGGCTGTGGCCTGTGTTTGATTGCGTTACATAAGGGCTATAGAGGGGAACATCTGTCCCTCTTCTCTCCCCCCCAGCAGGCCATCTCTGGGACAGCTTAAACACAGCAGCACCACTGGACAGATGTCAGCTGGAACTATAACAAAGACCCCCCTCACAGACTGACTAACTGACTAACTGACTGACTGACAGACACACTGACTGACTGACGGACGGACGGATGGACTGAACGACTGAACTCAGATGATTTGGAGAGTGAAAAATTCCTGTTGAATAGAAATACTAGAGGAGCACGGCTGTGGATCACAATAGTGATAGCATCATTATTAGACGGACAGACAGACGGACATACAGTCTTAAAAAACGATAATCTCTTTCCTTATCTAATAATAGAATTACAAAATGTTCCATTGTTCTATTAAGGAAGGAAGTTGGTCTTAATTGGTAGCCTGCATGGAGGAATGGAGGGAAAGAGGGAACGAAGGATCCTTGTCTGAATTGCACTCAACAAACAAATTAATTAGACATAATTTGATTTAAAAATGTTATCTGTAGAACTGAGAAAATTCTGCCCCCACTGACTTTATTTGACCCCATATATACTCAGCTTTCACTAATGACCTTACAGATCAGGGTTTGGATGCAGAAGCATAGAAACATAGATCTATTACCATATTATTTGCTACTGATCGACACTGATCAATAAAAGGCCACTCTGAAATATGCAGTTTTGTCTCATGTTTTTGGGGTAGTGTGCATTTGGCAGGAGTGTCCACCAGAGCTTTTACCAGAGAATTTAATGTTCATTTCTCTACCATAAGCCGTCTCCGACTATGTTTTAGAGAATTTGTCAGTACGTCCAAAATGCCTCACAACCACAGACCACATGTATGGTGTCGTGTGGGCGAGCGGTTTGCTGATGTCAACGTTGTGAACAGAGTGCCCCATGGTGGCCGTGGAGTTATGGTATAGGCAGGCATAAGCTACGGACAACATACACAATTGCATTTTATCTATGGCAATATGAATGCACAGATATACCGTGATGAGATCATGAGGCCCATTGTTGTGCCATTCATCCACTGCCATCACCTCATGTTTCAGCATAATAATGCACGGAACCATGTCGCAAGGATCTATACACAATTCCTGAAAGCTGAAAATAGCCCAGTTCTTTCATGGCCTGTATACTCACCAGACATGTCACTCATTGAGCATGTTTGGTATGCTCTGGATCGTCTTGTATGACAGCATTCTCCAGTTCCTGCCAATATCCAGCAACTTTGTACAGCGGAGTTTAACAACATTCCACAGGCCACAATAAACAGCCTAATCAACTCTATGCGAAAGAGATGTGTCGCGCTCACACAAGATTAATGGTGGTTACACCAGATACTGACTGGTTTTCTGAATCACACCTCTAGATTTTTTTCAGGTATCTGTGACCATCAGATGCATATCTGTATTCCCAGTCATGTGAAATCCATAGATTAGAGCCTAATGAATTTATTTCAATTGACTTATTTCCTTATATGAACTGAAATTTAGTCAAATCTTTGAAATGGTTGTATGTTGGTTACATTTCTTTGTTCAGTATACATTAAACTGTTTCCATTTCTAATCTACTGCTCTGGGAGAGGCATATCTACAGTAGCTCCATCACAATAAGATTGTACCACATACACACACACACGACACACACACACACACACACACACACAAAAAATACAATGCTTCGTCATAAAAGGAAACCGGAACCCTGGAGTCGGATGTCGTCAGGCTATAAAGACATGTAAGCAAAAGCTCCACATGTTTGTCAAGAGGGCATTAACATTGCTAACACCTATCCAATCTATTCCAATCTACACAAGTACCCATCGAGAAGGGGCTAGGAGTCCATTTGGAATTGGGCAACAGTACCAGACTGAGTCTAGTGGTGTATTTTAATAATATCTTAGCTCACACATTCAAAGCTTTTTAACTTTCAAACCCACACAATTGCTTGGACTTTGATTTGTTATGCTACTTAGTACCTATTTGTGGTTAGAATTTTTTATTTCGATTTTCTATTACTATTCCCCTCCAGGAGGATCTGTGGTTTTCGAATACCTGAAGCTCTCCTGATACTTCTTTGTCTTCATGAGTCTAGTGGTTATTGGAGGTCTTGTGTTCTAGTGGTGGATTGTGATTTCTCTCTGTGTTGCAGTACATATGTTTCACCACCAGGTGCTGATATTCCATGTAAAACTCTGTTGTTACTCCACTGATGTGACTGGTAGCAGAACAGACCTCCAGTGTCTCAATGCTGAATGGCTTCTGGATGTTAATGGCTGACATCTGAACTGGATCAAGTCAAACATTACAGGTTTGCTCCAATAGACCCTGCTCCCCAGGGGAGTTTGTACACACATCCTAGATGTTTCCCCACCATTACCTCACAGGCCTTTTGTTTGATTCCAGTCTTGAGTCAAACCCAGAAACTGTGTTGGCTTAGTTTAGAGCTTACAGGTGCACCTATACATACCCAGTATGTATGTATATATATATATATATATATATATATGTGTGTGTGTGTGTGTGTGTGTGTGTGTGTGTGTGGACGTGCCACACACACACACACACACACACACACACACACACACACACACACACACGCATACACACACCCCTGTCCACCCGACCATCCCATCCCAGTTCCTCACACTGTGTTTGGGCCATATGGCCTCTTTTCCAGTGATCCCTGTCTCTGGCATGTTGTCAGCTGATTGGAGCACTGGATGGCAGTCAGTCCTAGGGTAGACCCGTGGAGGTGCGCCACGATAGGTCAATTAAATCTGCATTAGAGAAGCCTGCTGTCCTCTCAGTGGCCCAACTGGCATTGGACTGAGCCAGACAGCTACAAGAACTGCAGGTTTTAATTCAGACCTGGCACTCAAGTCTCATTCTGTAGGTCAGGAAGATACAGTCTGATCCTTACACTGTGCTTTGTTTAAAGCTAGAATAGACACACACACACACACACACACACATGCACAACAAATGCATCCTTTCATAGGTTGTGTCATCCCATCATGAGAAACTTGTCTTTCTCTTCCCTCCCATCCCTCCCTCCCTCCCCCTCCCTTCTTCCCCCATGCCCTCTCAGGTTTACCATCCAGAGGTCTTTGTTTCCAGTTTCTATTTTTAAACACGAAATAGCAACTTCTTCCTGAGGGAAGGGCTGAGCAGGAAGGGAGAGGTGTGGGAACGGAGAGAGAGAGAGAGAGAGAGAGAGAGAGAGAAGGAGACAGAGAGAAGTGCATCTGGGCGAGGTCACTTTTAAGCGCATCGTCTGGCTGTGAGCCAGGATGGATGGAGAGAGTGAGGGAGGGATGGAGGGAGGAGAATTTCCTGTAGACTCTGACCCAGGGAGGAGCTGCCTGTAGGGTGGTAGGAACACTGGCTCAGCTCCAGGATTCACTCAGGCCTCCACGGAGACATCAGTCTGGAGGCACAGAGAGAGAAAGAGAGAGCGAGAGACCTTACATCGAGCAGACAGGATGACTAAGGGTTATTCTTTGTAAAATGTGCGTTGCTGATAAGATCAATACAATGTGCATTATGTCTTAAGGTTACTCTATGTTTTGGGTGTTTGCTTTCACCTCTGTGTGTGTGTGTGTGTGTGTGTGTGTGTGTGTGTGTGTGTGTATGTGTGTGTGAAGGGAACGGTCTTAAAGGCAGGCAGGAGGATTATGTCCAAAATAGTGATGGTGGTAGCAGTGGTAGAGGTAAATAATAATGTCTGCAAAAAATAAACAAAACAAAATGTTGAACATAACCAATTAACTGGTTGTAACCTCGTTGAACCTCGCAAAATCATTGCCTAAACTAATAGGGGTGCACTTGACCAATTAACTGGTTGGAACCAGAGAGTTCCCACTAAACAAAATAATACATTGACAAAATGACATGTATACGGACATGTCCGCAGGTGTGCCTCGTGATGTAGAGTGAGGAGGTGCACGAAAGGAGCTCCATGAACTGCCAACAAACACAAGACAAACACAAAGTAAGCTACAAGGACAACTGGATGACTTGCTAGCCACATGGGCAGTACAGTGTAGCATTTATACAACATTCAAATCTCTCGAAAAAGTTTAGGCAAGTCATAATTCTAGAAGGCAAAAGGGAGTGCACTTGACGCTCGTGGCCATCTCCCTGTCTGCCTGTCGGTTTCTCCCTCCTTTGATCAGTAGCGTGTGTATGTTTTCTTTTCACAGAGACACAAAGAGACCTAAACAAAGTGTCCATTGATAGGTTCTGAAGTATAGCATCAAAGCTAGCAGGGAAAGAGGACTACACTTACTAGAAAATACTGTTATAGAGGACTCATTTTACGTGGTCTCGTTTGCTCTGAAAGTCCCTCAAACCCTCAAATGACAGTAGCAATGTTTTGTTTTTGTTGGTCTAAAGACGTGAATGGTTTCTGGTGCACTCTGATGTGTGCACTAATAATAACACTCAGGGCAGAGCAGGGTGCACACACACACGCACACACATACACACTCAGTTAAGTACACAGTTAGGCACAGCTACACACACAGTAGAAGGCAGCTACACACATAGTCACACACACACTGCTGACTTCACCATCTGTGGCACTGTATCTACTTCCAGTTACCAGGTGCATCTCCCCTTCCCCTGTGTGTGTGTGTGTGTGTGTGTGTGTGTGTGTGTGTGTGTGTGTGTGTGTGTGTGTGTGTGTGTGTGTGTGTGTGTGTGTGTGTGTGTGTGTGTGTGTGTGTGTGCACTCTTCTGCTTCACACCTGCACGTAGCACTGTAACATTAAGACATACAGATGCAATCAAGGACAAATCCGACAGGGGACTTTTCAGCTTTGATAACGACAAGAGCAGAGCAGGAAAACTAAATGTTTTCAGATAAGTTACCAATATGTCTTTCTTTTATACACTGTGTTTACCCTATGGTGGCTATACCTATTCTATTCTTAAACCACATATAACTAAGCACACACCACTAAATGATAGTGTTCTATTCCATGTTCTTTTATTCTTCTATCCTGTTTATACATGTTAGGAGCTGCATATTTTGTCTGTGTGCATGTCTGTGTGTGTGTGTGTGTGTGTGTTGTGTGTGTGTGTGTGTGTGTGTGTGTGTGTGTGTGTGTGTGTGTGTGTGTGTGTGTGTGTGTGTGTGTGTGTGTGTGTGTGTGTGTCTGTATGTCTGTGTGTGTGTGTGTGTGTGTGTGTGTGTGTGTGTGTGTGTGTGTGTGTGTGTGTGCTGGTTAGTTTTATTAGGGCACATCTGTAGGTAGCATCTGGCGTTCTTCAAAGAGGAAATGAGCCTATAGTAAATCCTCTAATCATTACTAGTCTGTCTGTAGGCCCTTGGCTAACGCTCCTCACCACAGAGATGTATGACCCTTTGGTGAGTGCAGGAAATCGGGCTATTGTGGATGCTGGTACTCCGATATATTCACTTTATTTTCATTTGACGATAGAAAATATTAGGAAACCGATGAAAATGAATGTTTTTATGGCACTCTTACCCTAAAACCACCTGTTTATTCGGTATTGATTCCCATGTCAAATCAATCAATCAATGAAATGAAGACCTGCTTTTTACGTAAGTAGTTTTGATATAAAGACATTGACCACATTCCTCACACCTTGGTGATGTTCATTCATCTCATCAGATGTTGTAAAATATCATAACATGACAAAATACCTTTGGTCTGGATAAAGCATTTTGAATGAGAGTGATTGATCATTGCGTTGTATTTATTTAGCAAGGTTCTCCACTTAGTAACAATTGCCATTGTTTTCAAGGTAGTTCTGGCTTTATCAGACGCCTAAAGTCCGAAAACTACCTTCCTTCCCACCCTGTCTAGCAGCTGTTGACTTATAAGCCTATCACAGTGTTCCCACTATGGTAGAGAGGACAGGTGAGGAGCAGACACCACAATAGACTTTTGTTTTCAGTCTGAATGTCCCTTAACCTGCCAACAAAGGAGACCCTCCCTCTGTCTGAATTTCTCATCAACCACATATGGTTTCCCCCAGCCATGTGTGTGTGTGTGTGTGTGTGTGTGTACATGTGCGTGTGTGGTTGTGTGTCCTGGCTAGCTGTCTGTAGCTTATTGATTACGTTAACCCATCAGTGGATCAATGAGAGTGTGACTGGGGGTGTCACCTGATATGATTGGCTTTGTCACCTTGGTGTTAGGCGATGACGGGGTATTTTGACCCCTTAAATGACCATTGCCCACTCCTAGGGTTACAGAGAGAGGTGAAGAGAGTTTTATGTGTACTGTATGGGTGAGGGGTTAGAGGAACCAAACCTAAAAGGGTCACGATGGCACCTGTCATGGTTGTTGAGTGATAGAGCTGAGTAATGATTCGATTCAATTCCTCCCTTTGTGTTCTTATTCCACGACGTCACACCCAGTGTTGTCGTCTATAATTACTACCGTCGTTATTTTAAACCCCTCCTGTTCAGGCAGGTGTGTGTCTGTGGGCCATATAGGACTGCAGTGTTAATGATGGCTGATGGGATAGGGTCAGGGGTCACAGTCCTCCATTAGGGAGGAGTGTGTGTGTGTGTGTGTGTGTGTGTGTGGTCTCCAGGTGGTTGTTTTAGCTACAGTATATAAAGCAGTTCTAATTAATTACAGTAAAAGTGTAATTGTAACTAATGACGATGGTCTGTTTTCCTGTAGTGACATAGGGGCCATTGCTGTAGACAGAATGGCCGTGCAATGTCTTGATAGATGCAGTTAGATTCTAGTGGAGTGTATAGTACACCCACTATCAACTGTCGTGTCACGCTTGCTCCGATTGTCAGCAGTACTGTGTCATTTTACCCTGTGTGTGTCTTTGCCGTGACCCTCTCCACAGTAGACCTGAAATGCACATACAATAACACCTAAAAAAATATATATATACAAACGATGAACTTTCTTTTCATGTAGATAAAGTTGACCTTATAGCGGGCGTGTTTTTACGATTGTTTATAAGCAATTGCTTTGTTAACTTAGTCCGTCTGTTGAACTGTCTACATCTCCTCCTCTTTCCTACTGTCGTATGATGCTCCAGCAGCTAATCAGCTGGATGTGTGGGGGTGTAGAAGCGCTAGCCTATGGGCTATCACACGTCAGTAAAAACATTGTTTGATGTGTGGACTTTATTTTCTACAATGCACATTTCCATTGCTCGCTAGCAAATAAATAAATCGATCATCTTTAAAAAATGTTTAAAAAATAATAAAAAAAGTTGGATGTGTCTGACTATTCATGAATTATTCAGCAGCAGTCTACAATGTTCTGGCTCTGAGGCCAATGATGCACTAATGTTCTGTCAAATGGACAGTGCGCCAGTCCAATCCAACCTGGCATGGTGTAATTTGATATGGAATCCCTTCTTCATTTATAGGCTAATCAAAGCTGATAACTAGGCTATGGACATGTTGTGTGTATTTGTTTCTATTTGAATGATTATCAATTTCATCTACATACTACAGCATAGCTGTCTCTCTCCCTTTCATACCGTCCTTGTCAATTCATTATCTTATAGCCTACTTTCGGAAAGCCTAAGGTAGACCTAGGTATTTTATACATTTTATGGAATGGAGAAGTATTTTCTCTTGTGTTTGACATACACTGGTGGCTTTGATTGATAGGTGCTTTTACAGGGGTGTGACGTGTGTGATTTCGCTGATTCTTCTCTATATGCCTAATATGACCATTCAGAAAGTTTCCTAAAGTAGCATGTCTGGACTCTTTAATAATTATCAAATGCTCCTCTCGTGATTTACTCTTGTAAAAGGCCTATTTTCAGTAGCTTAGGCTATGTTGTTTCTCTCATTACGGCATCCTCTCTTGTGTATTATATCCAAGCAATTGGAAAAAGTGTTAGAGTTAAAAAAAAAAAAAGGCATTTTGATCATTGGTTGAGAGTTTTGTGTCTAGAGTTTTGAAAAATGACATCAAGGTTCTGAAATTAGTGACAAAGTGATTGTAAAAAACTGTAAATGGTGTAAATACAAAAATGTGACATTCCTCTCCAATCTGACATTTCTTAATTTGTATACTATACTTAAATTTAGAGGTAATAACCACCACCGGTTCTGCCAGTGACCGTGTACACTGGCCTGGCCAATTACCTTAACCTCAAATTCCAAGACTATTGCAGCCTTAATGTGTGTGTGTGTGTGTGCGTGCGTGCGTGTGTGTGTGTGTGTGTGTGTGTGTAACCATCACTCTCCAGCTGACAGGGACAAGCGCGACAGGCTCATGTGCAACAATGAGAGAAATTAAACAGGGAATGAGAGAGTGAGAGAGACTGCAGTCTGTCACCATACACACACAGCCTGCATAGTGTCTCCCTCTCGTCTCCTCTCCCCCTTTTTCTCTCTCTCTCCCTCACACACTCTCGATCTTTACAGTCTGTCACCATCTACAGTCCCCCAACCTTTCCCTCTCTATCCCCCTTCCCACTTCTCCCGCTCTCCTCTCTTCTCCCGGCAGATGGACAGTGGTGACGGGGGTGAGGAGGTGTGAGGGTGTCTCTGTGGGGACTGAGGGGGGTGAGGGATGCTGGGGTCTTTTGATAATTTAACTGGCCCTCTGCTGCCCTCAGGGGACGTACTATTGTCTCCATTGTTCTCCTGAAAGTGGGCCAAGAAAGAGGAAAATTAAGAGGGGTATGAGAAAAAGATGGGGGGATTGATTATTAAGAAAGAGAATAAGGAACACTGAACATGGGGATGAATCAATGAGAGAAAGATGGAGCAAGTGATTGTAAGTGATGTTCGATTTATTTTACTGGTGGAAGTGTTTTGTTTGATGGTACATTATAGTGACCATATTGTGATTTGGGCTCAATGGACCATAGAGGGTCAACTGTACTGTAAATGTCAATGCTTTCTTTCATCCAAAATATCTTCCCTCAGTTCTCTCTCTCTCTCTTCTGAGGTATCTGTTCAGACAGCTACGTCTCTTCTTCTCTTCCCTTCAATTCAAATGGGCTTTATTGGCATGGGAAACATGTTTTTACGTTGCCAAAGGAAGTTAAAATAAACAAAACATAGAATTTAACAGGAAATGTTGCACTCAAAGGTTGAAAAGAGATAGACATTTCAAGTGTTATATTATCAGCTATGTACAGCAATGTGCAAATAGTTTTAGTACGAATAGTAGGGGAAGATAAATAAACAGATAATATGGGTGGTATTTACAATGTTGTTTGTGCTCCACTGGTTGCCCTTTTCTCATGGCAACTTTGCGTTGTACACAAAGTATATTCATGTCACGTTGGTATAAAGGGTCAGGAGACAGGCGCAGGAATGCGTAATAGTTTAAAAAAAATCCTTACCCAATATACAGCGTGCCGTGTACAGGCGCGGGGACGAAGACCAAACAAACACGTATACAAAACACAGGGTAGAAACCCAAACAAAAGAGCAAGGAGTAGCTTGAATAAATACACAATCGCACAATGATTATCACACAGGACGAGACTCAAAGTCATCTGCACAATATACGTGGCACGAAAGCCAAAACAACATAGCACAGGTACTCACACGAATCAACGGACATTGTAACAATAATTGGATACCACGAAATTGGGGAGAAAAAGGGGAAAAATTAAAACAAAAAAACAAAAACAATAATTGACAGGACAATGGTGAACAAAGGGCACGCTTATACAATTACTAATCAATGGGGAAAGGGTCCAGGTGTGTGTAAAGAAAATTCCGGAGGGATCCGTGACAGTACCCCACCCCCCGCACCGGCCTTGAGGGCGATCACAGGAAAGCAGTGTGGGTCAATCAGAACCCGATGCAGCTGCCGAAGTTTCGTCGTCGTTGGACGGGCCAGTTGCCGCTAAGGAAGATGCTGCGGTGTCGGACGGACCAGTGGCAGCGTCGTCGGACGGGCCATTCCCGCTGTCTCTCTTAATGGTAGATTATTCTGTCATGTCGGTATGAAGGATCGGAAGACAGGCGCAAGAATGCGCAATCAGGGTTTTATTTTCCCAAATTACAAGGTGCCGTGTAAAGGCACAGGGACGAAGACCAAACAAACACGTTTACAAAACACAGGGTAGAAACCCAAACAAAAGAGGACATCCCAAACAAAATCAAAGGACATTGTAACAATAATCGTTCTAACAGTAAACGATGGTGAACAAAGGGCACACATATACAATTACTAATCAATTTGAATAAGGGCCAGGTGTGAGTAATGAAAGTTCCGGAGGGATCCGTGACAATTCTATTGGATGTTTGTCCCATTTTGTGAATTATTGGTTGGTGAGTGGACCCCAGACACAACCATAGAGGGCAATGGGTTCTTTAACTGATTGAAGTGTTTTTTGCCAGATCCTAATTGGTATGTTGAGTTTTATGTTCCTTTTGATGGCGTAGAAGACCCTTCTTGCCTTGTCTCTTAGATCGTTCACAGCCTTGTGGAAGTTACCTGTGGTGTTGATGTTTGCCCTCAGAACAGTTTCAATTAATCAGGGTATGGACTACAAGGTGTCGAAAGTGTTCCACCCCTTACAAAAAAAGATTGACGTTTTGAAACTGCAGTAAAAGTACAGTAACTGCAGTCGACTGTGGTATTTTGGACGCAGTAATTGCAGAATAACTGCGCTGTAAAATGCAAAATTACTGCAGTAAAAAAAATGTATTCTGGACACAGGATTTGCTGCATACTGCAGTTATACTGCATTCTGACAGAAATATTTTTTCTTAAGCAACAGGGATGTTTTCCACAGTTTTGTCAAGATGGCTGGATGTCCTTTGGTCCACCACCCATTCTTGATACACAAAGGAAACTGTTGAGCGTAAAAAATGTTTTTGACACAAATTGGTGCACCTTGCACCTACTACCATACTCCATTCAAAGGCACTTAAATCTTTTGTATTGCCCTTTCACACTTTGAATGGCACACATACACAATCCATGTCTCAATTGTCTCAAGGCTTAAAAATATTTTAACTTGTCTCCTCCCCTTCATCTACACTGATTGAAGTGGATTTAACAAGTGACATAAATAAGGGATCATAGCTGTCACCTGGATTTACCTGGTCATCCTATGTCATGGAAAGAGCAGGTGTTCTTAATGTTTTCCATACTCAGTGTATGTGTTGAATAGGGTGGGGCTCAAGCTGCATCCCTGTCTCACCCCATGGCCCCGAGGAAAGAAAATGGGTTTATTGGGTTTATTTAAACTGCACACTTGTTGTTTGTGTACATTGATTTGATAATGTCACGTGTTTCCCCCCCAAAAACTGTTTTCCATACATTTTTATAGCATACCCTCATGCCAAATTGAGTCAAAGCATTTCTGAAATCAACAATGCATGATAAGAATGCATGATGCAAGAATGCAAGAATGCATGATAACAATGCATCCTTTTGTTTTGTTTGTTTGTCAATAAGGGTGTGCAGGGTGTATACCACAGAAGGTTGGTCACACCTTAATTGGGGAAGATGGGCTCGTGGTAATGGCTGGAGTGGAATAAGTGGAATGGGGCGGCAGTGTAGCCTAGTGGTTAGAGCATTGGACTAGTAACCGAAAGGTTGCAAGTTCAAATCCCTGAGCTGACAAGGTACAAAATCTGTCGTTCTGCCCTTGAACAGGCAGTTAACCCACTGTTCCTAGGCCATCATTGAAAATAAGAATTTGTTCTTAACTGACTTGCCTTGTAAAAAAATAAAATAAAATACATCAAACACATTGTTTCCATTTGTTTGATGCCATTCCATTCGCGCCATTATTTTGAGCCATCCTCCCCTCAGCAGCCTCCGCTGGTTTGTATGTGGCCAATTTGCTCAGGACATTGTTTTCACTGAGGAAATGTTGGAGTCTGCTGTTGATTTTTCTGAGATTACTGTTGATGAAAATTCCATGGTAAATATTAGGGTGAATTTTGTCTCCACTTTTGTGGATTGAGGTGAAGGATGGGTGTAGAACACAAATGTTTAGCAACCAAAAGGTTGAGTGTTCTAATCTTATCATGGACACCTTTAGCTAATTATCAACTTTGTCAACTACTTACTACTTTTTAGCTACTTTGCAACTACTTAGTACCTTAGCTAACCTTAATCCTTTAACATTACTCCTAACACGAACCTTAACCCTAACCCCTAGCTAGAACCCTAACCCTAGTCACCTAGCTAGAATTAACATTAGCCACCTAGATCATGTTTGCAATAATCAATTGGAATTCATAACATTTCAAAGTTATTGGAAATTTGTAACATTTTTACGAATTGAAATTCATAACATGTCATACCATTTGCAATTCGTAACATGTCATACAAATTGTAATTTGAAAAAATGGATTAGGGACATCCACAGATTAATACATACCATACATTAGGGTTAGGCGATATGACGATATATATCGTGTGACGATAGAAAAACGTCTATCGTTTCATATTATGCTCTATTATTTATTTAGTTGTGTTGCAAATGACACTCTTTACAGCAATATTTTTCGTCAATTGGACACGTGCCTGTGGGAAGGAAATTTGCAACACAAACAAATATAGAGGAGAGTGAATGTGACACAGAGCATGGAGACATGGAGCTCGTACCTAAAAGAAGGGCTACTTCGGGTCTCATAGACGTGGTTTGGGTATGAAAAGTCTGACACGGACCAGAAAACCGTCCTCTGTATAATATGCCGCAGGCCGGTCCTGACAACAGGCTCAAACACCACTAACCTCTTTTACCACCTACGCAAGAATCGTGTGAAACAGTACGGAGAGAGTCTATGGATGAGACCCAAAAACAAACCCCCAACTCAGATGTTGCAAGAGGCTTTTGCCCTCGGCACACCATATGGCAAAGAATCACGAAGATGGAAGGAGATAACAGCTGCCGTTATCAACTTATATCTGCAAAGACATGGCCCCAATTTACAGGGTCAAGAAATGGGGGTTTCGTGAGTTGGTGCTAACACTCGACCCAAGGTACCAAATGCAAATTGATATGACACGTATTAATGCCAAAATGACATGCAAAACAAGCCAGCCCCCCCCGCAAACAAAAAGGTTTTATTTTTAGGCCTATATTTATTTTGTTTTTGCAACTAAGTGTTTTCTATTTACCTTCTTCTTCTTTTTTTGTTATATACTTAATTGAACATTTGTACAAAGGTTCTAAATAAAAGGAGATATAATCAAATATGAGTAAGTACCTTTTATTTTTTGAGTATAATTCAAAATGTAATAAGAAATAGGCCTTTACATGTGGTCATTTTTTATCAACTATTTATTCATTAAATTTACAGAAAATGTGCTATATCGTGATATGTATCGTTATCTGGATATGAAATGACCTATATCGGGATATGAGATTTTGGCCATATCACCAAGCCCTACCATACATACTGTACAATACTAAATGGTTGTCTTAGATTTATGTACAGAATAGTATGAAATGCTATGAGATCAGGTTGCAGTCCACCCAGCTAGCAGTTTGCAGGCAAAAAAAATGGAAATTCTTGCTAACTTGGTTAACTACTTGGTTAAATGAGTCTGTTTTTAACAAATCAACTGTTTTAGACTATTATATTTTCACCAAGCAAAAGAACTGAGTGAATTAACAAAATAATTTTGGAATGAACACTTACAGACATTTAAATTGTCTGTCGAAGTCAATATTTTAAGAACAGGTTTCATAGTGTATTGGTTAGAGGTCATGCTTGTTGATCAGAACATTGTGGGTTCGCCTCCTGGAGGCGGCAAACTGTTAAATCTCTTAGATGTAAAGTCCCCTGTTTAGGGGACATGCTTGGTTCTGGTTTCCGGTTCCAACCAACATTTTCACATGTAAATGGATCTGTGGATACCGTACGCTCCTTCTCCTGTCTTATTGGCATTTTAATCCACATGTGTGCTGATCAACAGTGCCAAACTAACAACTCTGCTATGTGTTGGACATTTTTCAACTCTGCTGTGCAAACCTTTGGAAGCTAGCCAAAATAAGGATTATTCCACAATAGTGGAAATTCCCCAATAATTTGCTTTTCGCCTTCAAAATAAAAGTGCCCCATTGAAAGTGATTCAAACTGTTATAAATAGTGGAATCATGCCATATTTGGACTAGGTACTGCTAAATGAGGTCAGGATGTTGAACAGCCCTTTGCCGTGGTAGATTGAACATATACTACACCCCCTCAGGCCTTATTGCCTAACACCTACTGACCAAAAAATTATGTTATTCTGATTTTAAAAATCTATTACATGTTTTGCTGAAATAAAGGAAATAAAGGAAATAAAGGAAGTACAGTCAAGCACCACATGACTACAAGACAGCACAGCTTAATCAAGCCTGATGGTCTCGTAAGTACAAAAGCAAAGGATAATGGGATAATGTCTTACTGTGATGTGTGAAGAATCCAAAATTTTACCTATATGAATGAATTCGGTATGAATTCGGCTGTTTGAGAACCTTTCAATCCTAAGAAACCTGCCTACACATACAGTGGTCCCTCTTTTAAAAGTTGCGAGCCTACACCACGGGACTAAGAGGTACACAGCGTCACAGCTTAATTGTTCCAGAACACCTCAAGGGGGAGCTAGAGCACTCATCATGCATTTTGGTCCGAAGGTGTTTATATGACATATCATATCGAGCGGTTCCAATGACGAATTTGACACGAGCCACCCGTCCCTGGTGACTTTCTTCAGCAAAGATGGCTGACAAAATATTACGGTGGAAGCAAATGTAAGTAGTTATAACATCATAACGAGTCAAGCAAAAAATGTACAATTGAGAGGAATATGTTAGTTAATGTAGAGACAAACAATTGTGCATATTTTTTTGTCATAAAGTTAATTTACAAAAATCGCTATTTAGCAAGTTAGCTAACTAGCTAACATTAGCTAGCTAGTGTTATGACATGAGTATGAGTATTTGTAATTCGTGTTGTTTAATATTTTAGGGACTCCTGAGAAAACCAGCAAACCAGGCTGTTGTCTTGTGAAACAGTGGATGTAAAGAATCTAGCTAGCTAAAGCATTTACTGCAAATTTAATGTACAATTGTGCTAGCTTGCCTTGCTTATATTTGCCATGCAATGCAGCTGAAGTATCATAGCTAGCTAACTATTTATTTGCTTATTGTGTAGTGGAGGAGAAAAATAACTGCATGCCTATGGATGTGTAGCTAGCTACAGTATGCAGCCGATCTGTGTATGGACCCTAAAACGTTTGGTATGAATATTAGTTCAGAACCTATCTATGAACCTCAGCTATCTTAGTTGTTGTATCGACTTCAAGTCGATAATGAATTAATGAAGCCTATGAATTGCGCAGAATACAATTACTTTATTGTGCCAAGGATGCAAGTCCTATATACATGTACTGCAGTTATTACCACCAATGAGATCCCCACATTGTAGCCTGTACATTGAATATATCCACTGATCATGTACTCTTCCTTGGCAAATAAAGGTGCGGTTTTGGTATGAATCTCTGTGAGACATTCCTTTTCAGTCATATCCAATACCAGGTGTATCAAACTCCATTATTTGAATGATGCTGTGTCTGCATGTATGTACTACAATTATACACTTCAACAGAGTTTACCAATCCTGCTCCTGGGACATCAATGATTACACATTGTAACTATGCAATAGACTAGAAACATGATTTATTAAGTAAAGGCTGATTTGTAAAAGAGGTATAACAAAGGTTCAGGGAAGACAGCATATGATTAATGAATCACAGTGCTACCTTAATATTCTCTCAGTTCATCACAATTACATAGTGTATCTAGCGGTGTCTCCTAACCATTCTTGGGCTCCCAGTGGGCTCGAAGGTTATCTTAAGAGTGGGTCAGGTGGTGATGACGTGACTGGCTTCCTCTCTAACTTCTAAACATACCTGCAGATGAGCGACAGATATAGAGAGAGCATGATTAAGCTTTGTTTTTTTATTCTAACGGTCAGTCATCATAATCATCAGGAGGTGAAATGCAAAACTGACCTTGGATCATTAACTCTGGGACTACTACATCTCCATCTGTATTTGAATGTAAAGCATCTCTTTAACTTGTTATGGCTGCAATCCCGTTAACGGATAAGTGTCATTAACAACCGCTGAATAGCATAGCGTTACATTCAATTAATATTATAAAAAATATTTATAGTCATGAAATCACAAGTGCAATATAGGAAAACACAGCTTAGCCTTTTGTTAATCCACCTGTCGTGTCAGATTTTGAAATTATGCTTTACAGCGAAAGCAATCCAAGCGTTTGTGTAAGTTTATCGATTGCACGACAAAACATTATGTACACTTAGCATTAAGTAGCTTGGTCACGAAAATCAGAAAAGCAATCAAATTAATCGTTTACCTTTGATGATCTTCAGATGTTTTCACTCACGAGACTCCCAGTTACACAACAAATGTTCCTTTTGTTCCATAAAGATTATTTTTATATCCAATATACCACTGTTTGTTTGGCGCGTTATGTTCAGAAATCCACAGGAAAGAGCGGTCATGTCAACGCAGACAAATTCCAAATAGTTTCCATAATATCCACAGAAACATGTCAAACGTTTTTATAATCAATCCTCAGGTTGTTTTTAAAATATCTAATCGATAATATATCAACCGCAAATGTCTTTCATAGTAGGAGAGGGAAAAGCAATAGCTGTCCAAACTCTGTTGCGCGAGCAAAACTCATGTGACCACTTGACGCGATGTTATCTTTCTGGCTCATTTTTCTAAATAAAAGCCTGAAACTATGTCTTAAGACTGTTGACACCTTGAGGAAACTATGGGAAAATTAATCTGGTTGATATCCCTTTAAATGGAGCGAAGGCAGGCTATGGAACATGGAGTTTTCAAAATAGAAGCCACTTCCTGGTTTGATTTTCCTCAGGGTTTCGCCTGTAATATCAGTTCTGTTATACTCACAGACAATATTTTGACAATTTTGGAAACTTTAGAGTGTTTTCTATCCAAGTTTTCTATCCAATACTACTAATAATATGCATATATTAGCAACTGAGACTGAGGAGCTGGCTGTTTACAATGGGCCCCTTTTCATCCAAGCTACTCAATGCCCCTGCAGCCATATGAAGTTAATCGCTGCTCTTCATTGGGACCACTTAATCTGCAGACAATCTTTCACAGCTCTATGTATCTGAGGACAGAAAACCTCACAAGAAATAGAATACACAAAAGTACCTGTTCTATCCATAAAAGCCTACTCTCTCACTTTGACAGCTATTTGGTGTAGCATAGGTGGAATTGTCATTGTGAATTTCCTTTCTTCAGACCAATGCCTATTCTCAGTTCAAACACAGTTTTAATATTATTATCAAGGGGGTGGAAACAGGACATCAACTGATTGATCAAACTCACATGATATGACCCAAATCGCTAGCCGTGGTAAAAAGTGACTACTAGCTAATAGCTACTAGCTTATAATAGCTAGATAAGCTACTAGCTAGTAGTCACTTTTTACCACGGCTAGCGATCTTCACCTTTAGCTTGGTTACCAGCCAGTTTTAGCTCGGTCAATACCTGCCAGTCTGCACAGTGCGATTATCGGACTGCTTTTCTTCACCACATCACCGGATTCCTGCCGCAAGCTCTGGGCCATTATACTGGATCATTGCAGCTAGAAATCGAGTGGCTACCGCTGGCTAACGCCTCTGTCCTGAAGCAAACACCAGTTAGCCTTGTGCTCGCCTCAAGCTAGGCCCATCTCCCGGCTAGCCAAAGAGGTATACCCGCCAATGCGTTGGCTACATACCTCTTTTGCAAATTGGCATAGACCCTTTATTGCCGACACAGAGCCACGCCGACCCATCACGACTGGTCTGCCGATGTAATTGTCCGACGTGGTTTCAACAGGCTTTTCCGTTGCCTTGTCACCAAAGACCCATCTGCTAGCCCCGACCCGCTAGATTTCTGAACGCCGTGCCTCCCGCTCGCCTAGCATAGTAGCGACTACCGATCGGCTCCCGGACTCACCTATTGCTGCTCATTGGATCCTATGATCACTCGGCTTCACATGCCCCTCTCTAATGTCAATATGCCTTGTCTTCTGCTGTTTCGGGTAGTTATTGTTTTATTTCACTGTAGAGCCCCTAGTCAAGCTCAAAATGCCTTAGATAGCACTTTTGTCACACAACCCACACATGGGGAGACCTCACCTGGCTTAGCTGGTGTCTCCAGAGATGCAAGCTCTCTCATCTTCACTCAATGCCTAGGTTTACCCCCATTTACATCCTACCATACCCTTCCTTGTCTGTACATTATGCCCTGAATCTATTCTACCACGCCCATAAATCTGCCCCTTTTATTCTCTGTTCCCAACGCACTAGATGACCAGTTCTTATAGCCTTTAGCCGTACCCTGATCCCACTCCTCCTCAGTTCCTCTGGTGATGTAGAGGTTAACGCAGGCTCTATAGCCCCCAGCAATTCCCCAGGTGCTCTCATTTGTTGACTTCTGTAACCGTGAAAGCCTTGGTTTCATGCATGTTAACATCCGAAGCCTCCTCCCTAAATGTGTTTTATTCACTGATTTAGCACACTCCGCCAACCCTGATGTCCTAGTCTGAATCCTGGCTTAGGAAGGCCACCAAAAATTTGGACATTTCCATCCCCAACTACAACATTTTCCGATAGAACTGCCAAAAAGGGCTGAGTTGCAAATTATTGCAGAGATAGCCTGCAGAGTTCTGTCATACTATCCAGGTCTGTTCCCAAACTGTTCTAACTTCTACTTTTAAAATCCACCTTTCCAGAAATAAGTCTCTCATTGTTGCCGCTTGTTATTAGCCCCCCTCAGTCCCCAGCTGTGCCCTGGACTCCATATGTGAAATGATTGCCCCTCATTTATCTTCAGAGTTCGTACTGTTAGGTGACCTAAACTGGGATATGCTTAACACCCCCTACAATCTAAGCTAGGTACCATTAATAAAACACAAATTATCAAGGAACCTACCAGGTACAACCCTAAATCCGTAAACATGGGCACCCTCATAGATATCATCCTGACAAACCTGCCCTCTAAATACACCTCTGCTGTCTTCAACCAGGATCTCAGCGATCACTGCCTCATTGCCTGCATCCATAAGGGGCCCGCGGTCAAACGACCACCGCTCATCAATGTCAAACACTTCAGCGAGCAGGCCTTTCTAATCGACCTGGCCCGGGTATCCTGGAAGGATATTGACCTCGTCCCGTCAGTAGAGGATGCCTGGTTGTTCTTTAAAAGTGCTTCCTCACCATCTTAAATAAGCATGCCACATTCAACAAAATGTAGAACTAAGAACAGACTTGACTGCCATTGACCAGCACAAAAACATCCTGTGGAGTACTGCATTAGCATCGAACAGCCCCCGCAATATACAACTTTTCAGGGAAGTCAAGAACCAATATACACAGTCAGTTAGGAAAGCTAAGGCTAGCTTTTTCAAACAGAAATTTGCATCTTATAGCACTAATTCCAAAAAGTTTGGAAACACCGTAAAATCCATGGAGAATAAGAGCACCTCCTCCCAGCTGCCCACTGCACTGAGGCTAGGAAACACTGGCACCACAATAAAATCGACGATAATTAAGAATTTCAATAAGCATTTTTCTACGGCTATCCTACCGATCCTCGACTTCGGCGATGTCATTTACAAAATAGCCTCCAACACTCGACTCAGCAAATTGGATGCAGTCTATCACAGTGCCATCCGTTTAGCCACCAAAGCCCCATATTCTGCCCATCACTGCAACCTGTATGCTCTCGTTGGCTGGCCCTCACTACATATTCATCGCCAAACCCACTGGCTCCAGGTCATCTATAAGTCTTTGTTAGGTAAAGCCCCGCCTTATCTCAGCTCACTGGCCTCCATAGCAACACCCACCTGTAGCACGTGCTCCAGCAGGTATTTTTCATTGGTCATCCCCAAAACCAACACCTCTTTTGACCGCCTTTCCTTCCAGTTCTCTGCTGCCAATGACTGGAACGACTGCAAAAATCAATGAAGCTGGAGACATATCTCCCACTAACTTTAAGCATCAGCTGTCAGATCAGCTTACCGATCACTGTACCTGTTCACAGCGCATCTGTAAATAGCACACTCAACTACCTCATCCCCATATTGCTTTTTTTTCCTTCTCTATTTTGCACACCAGTATCTCTACTTGCACACCATCGTCTGCACATCCATCACTCCAGTGTTAATGCTAAATTGTAATTATTTTGCCACTATGGCCTGTTTATTGCCTTACCTTCCCAAACTTACTACATTTGCACACACTGTACATAGATTTTTCTATTGTGTTTTTGACTGTACATTTGTTTATCCCATGTGTAACTCTGTGTTGATGTTTTTGTCTCACTGCTTTGCTTTACCTTGGCCACGTCGCAGTTGTAACGCTGCTTGGTCCTTGGTTGGTGGGTGATTCTGTTATGGGTTTCGTCTTCCTCCTCTCACGAGGAGGAGTAGTACGAAGGATCGGAGGACCAAAATGCAGCGTGGTATGTATCCATAATGTAATTTATTGGAAAATGAATACAAAATACAAAAGAACAAGAGAATCAAAATGAAAAACGAAACAGTCCCGAATGGTGCAAACACTGAAACGGAAAAATAATCACCCACACCTCAAAGGTGAAACCAGGCTACCTAAGTATGGTTCTCAATCAGGGACAACGATTGACAGCTGCTTCTGATTGAGAACCATACCAGGCCAAACACAGAATTCCCAAATTATAGAAAAAAGAACATAGACTGCCTACCCCAACTCACGCCCTGACCATTCTAAAACAAAGACAAAACAAAAGAACTAAGGTCAGAACGTGACATGTTCACACGATCTAGAATACCTCATAATCAAATGCCGACCGTATTATCTCCCAAAATAATTCTCATCAGTTATAGCCACGGCTGTGTATATCCCCCCTCAAGCTGATACCACAACACCCTCAAAGAACTCCACTGGACTTTAAGTACACTGGATACCACATATCCTGAGGATGCATTTATTGTAGCTTGGGATTTTAACCCCCACATTTCTTTTACAAGCATTTCGCTACACCCGCAATAACATGTGCTAAACACGTGTACGTGACCAATAAAATGACATTTGATTTGGGGTAATACACCAGGGATAAAGCTAAATCGTTATGCAACATCCCATTGGGACAAGATGTCATGTAGTAATCATGTATTTACACACATGCACGCGCACGTGCACATGCACACACACACACACACACACACACACACACACACACACACACACACACACACACACACACACACACACACACACACTCCCCAGGAGACTAGTCATTGTGTATTCATAAAGGATTCATAAACACACAGGGAAGTGTTGTATGAAGATTGACAGACATGCACAAAGACTGGAATATATTCTGTGATTCAGCCGATAACATTGAGGAGTTTACTACATCAGTCATTGGCTTCATTGATAAGTGCATCAATGATATCGTCCCCACAGTGACTGTATGTTCACATCCCAACCAGAAGCCATGAATTGCAGGCAACATCTGTACAGAGCTAAAGGCTAGAGCTGTTGTTTCAATGTGTGGGACACTAATCCGGACGCTTATAAGAAATCCCGCTACGACTTCTGACGAGACATCAAACATGCAAAGTCTCAATACAGGAAAAGATTGAATCCTACTATGCCAGCTCTGACGCTCGACGGATGTGGCAGGGATTGCAAACTATCACCGGCGACGATGAGACAGCCTGCAGGGAGGAGGTTAGTGAACTGGTAGTGTGGTGCCAGAATAACAACCTCTCCCTCAAAATCAGTAAGACCAAGGAGCTGAATGTGGACAACAGAAAACAGGGGGGAAGGTTCCAAATCACTAAGGACTTAAAATAGTCCACAAACAAGTTTTCAGTCATGAAGAAGGAGCGATAGCTCAGGAGGTTGAAAATGTTTGGCCTGGGTCCTCAGAAAGTTCTATGACTGTGCCATTGAGAGAGTCTTGACTGGCTGCATCACTACTTGCTATGGCAATAGCACCATCCTCAATCTCATGGCACTACAGTGGTTGGTGAGTATGGCCCAGTACATCACTTGGACCAAACTCCCTGTCATCCAGGACCTCTATACCAGGCAGTGTGTCAGAGGAAGTCCCAAAAATAGACTGCAGCCACTGAAGCCATAGACTGTTCTCTCTGCTACCGCACAGCAAGTGGTACCAGTGCACCAAGTCTGGAACCAACAGTACCCGAAACAGTTTCTACCACCAAGTCATAAGACTGCTAAACCATACTTCTAAATAGCTAATCAAATGGCTACCTGCTGCTACTGTCTGCTACTGTCTTATCTATCCTCGTCAATTTAACCCTACCTATACATACATAGCTACCTCGATTACCTTGTAATCCTGCACATCAACTTGACACGGGTGCTCCCTGTATATAACCATGTTATTTTTACTCATTATTCACTGAGTATTTATTCCTTGTGCCACTATTTCTATTTTTTAAATTTTATTATCTTTAATTCTGCATTGTAGAAAAGGACCAATAAGTAAGCATTTTACTGTTAGTCTACACCCGTTGCTTAAGAATGTGACAAAAAAACATTTGATTTGATTTAAGGCCCTCAGGGCATCAGCTAGCTGTCTTCGTAAGCCTTCTCACTAATTCACACTGTGTATGAAAGATAGTGTTATGTACGTGTGTCATATAGTACACACATTGATACACACATTATGGTGTTAGGTTCATATTTTTCAGAGTAAATAACTCACGGACACTAGAGAAGCTTTAACCAAGTTTAATTCTTCCCAATGGTTCTGTACAGCTGTAATTCAGACAACCAAACATTTCTCACCACCACAGTTATATACAGTATATCCCACTTAAGACACTCCTCCTCTGCAATCCTTACATCTTATGGTTCTACACGAAGAGAGTAACAGGATACTAAACCCTTATTATTCCCTTCAGGGGATCTGACCTCACCTCCTGACCTCAACCCCTCCTTCGCCTAGTCCACAGATGTCCATCTGCCTCCCCTATAGCAATCCTTTGATCTCCTCCCATCCACCCAGCACATTCCACAGCCACTCTGTCTTTCTACAGATCTCATTCCTTAATATACTCACGTGTCTGATCTATCATGCCTTTAATATCTCAATGTTCAAAACGTCGAATCCAACAGTCCCTTCTCTTGAACAATAGCATCCTAATGTTCAATTTATATTATCTTGGAGATTACTAATAAATGGATAAACAATGATAATAAAACATGAATAAAAAAAACTAACAAATGATTATAAAACATGAATTAAACAAACTAACAAATGGAACAAACAATGAACAAACATTTGAGATTTACAAATTCTGAGACTTATGCCCTCTGTACTATGATCACACAGTTTTATTTCCATCTATCATCACACAACAAAATGCCATTCCAGCTGAATCTGCAGTCTCGTTCTATGTCAGATGGAACAGCTTTTAGATTCTCCACTTCCCCCTTCTGGCTCCTAAGAGAGTAATAGCACAAGACTTGGAAAGCAACAAAAAGTCACACAAAACATAACAGTATTAACGATGTGATAAGCTATGCATAATTATATATGCATGAAAACCAAAGTCTGAGACCATGACAATTCCCACTCTCTCTTCACCTGACTCTATGCCTCCAGGATACTTTTCTGCTGGGTTCCACAAAAATGAAAACTCTAAAAAGCTTCCTCATGCTTTCGCCCAGTCTTCCCCTTTAGGCTCCAGGTTCCGAGAGGTGTTCCCAAGTCATGTCATTTTCACTTTGTTCCCCATCTCCTCCATTTTACCTGATTGGAACGTCACCTGATATGCAAGTGCGTATCCCTAATCCACATTACATCCTTTTGAGGTAACTCAGCACTGTATCTGCTTTCTCATCATTGCCTTCAACATTTTCTTCAGAGTACAATTACCCCTCTATCCTCTATCATATGATGCATTAACCAATAAAGCAGCCAACACCAAACCAACAATGATGTTTATAGTAGCTCCCAGACCCCACCCATCTGTATATCTTAGTGGAATCTACTCTCTCTCTCTCTCGCTCCGCTTCCTCTGTCATGGTGTCTTCACTCACCCATTATGCAGCTGGACCTCACTTCACGTGAGAACTATGCCTCCCCCCCAAGGAGAGACATGACGAACTTTCCGCTGCAGGTACTGTACGGAGTAGAGTGTGTCCCAAACCAACGCTGTCCCAACACCCCGGCTTGGTGTCTCTTGATGTACACTCAATCTCCAGAATTCAGCCAGTGCCCTTGGTTATATCTCTGCTTTCATCTGAGGATATACACACTGCCACACGTGTCATTTCCTGAAAACATCATTTGTGACATTTGAATAACCGCATCCCCTGTCCTCCCATCGGTCAAACAGTTACTAGTTACCAATTCATGTGACATGAGTCCTCATAAACTGATATCCCAACAATGCTACTAAAGTAACTATTGCTACTTCCAACATGGCCCATGACTATAGTCTCACAATACCCCTCATTTGTTCTGTGGTCCAATTCCATGCTATCAATATAGCATCCTTTGCTACTAGTACTGCTCCTTCAGTTACTGTCCCTACAACTCCTGCCATGAGAATACCTCCTGCATGTAATCTGTCAAATGTTCGTCGGCTGATAGAAATTGGAGAAAAATGAATGAATATTGGAATACAATCCAACCTAACAAAACTCTGAGTCACAGGTGTCCTTAACATGTACCATAGTGTCTGAAATGCCACCACTATCTCTTCCACTCTCACCATGATCTAAGTATGTGTAATGTTCAACGAAATCCCCATATTGTGTAGTTAGCTGTCCTCCCTCTTCTATGAGCTATCTCCTGTAACAATATGCAGTCTCTGGGAATGACACTCCTCTATCGTTACATCTAACCCATAACACACTATACTCCTAATGCATTTTCTACTGTTATAAACATACTAACACGTTCTCAAATCAGTTAGTCAAAATACATCATTCCCTCCTCTGGAACAATGAACACCCTCATGTTCCACGAAACCTAAAAACATATTGACTTGAAAAGAAAAGAGAAACAAAGTACATGTACAATAACTTAGCACCACCCATTGATGCGATGTAACATAACAATTCTGAACACAGGGTAAAACAAAAGAGAACAAAAAACGTCCATGATTGTCCCAAGCTATCATCCAGTGATTCCCCTAACAAACCACCTCCCCTCAGGATGACACTTAGAGATACGTTTCTGGAGACTCTCTCGGCCAAATAATTGACCACCCCTCATCGTGCTTCAGCAATTCTCTCTCGCTGTATCCCAATCACAATTAAAGCATTTTATAAATTATCCAAACAAAATTTAGAAGGACTGACCTCAGTGCTTACATAGAGTCTAGGGCTCGAAGTCCAGTTTATGAACTTAGCACACATCATCCCTGTTAGAACATACATTTATAAACAACCTTTAATTGCCAGTCAACCTTTAATTGCCAACTCTTCTCATTACAGCCTCCCTTTGTCCCTGTTTTCCTGTCATGAGTGGTAATGAAAGTATCAGTATCTCAATGCATTCTTAGGTTAAATAGTTAGCACGGCATATACCGCCCCCTCATTCCTTCACCCGGCACTTATCATTCTAGCGTGTCTTCTTCAGATGTCGTTTACAGTTCATTTTCCCAACTGCACATGTAACTTTTGCCTGTCACATTTCGTGGCCCTTGATAATGTCCCCATTTTAATATCCAAGTAGATACATCCGTTTCTCCCACTTACACAAGTCTCTCACCTGAGCTTGTTCTCGCTCTCCACGCTCACTTCACACGAGCTCTCAGCACCCCGACCCTGGTTTATGGCTCGTACTCAGATAAGAGTGGTAAAAGTCACTGTCTCTCATTGCACGCCTTTGTCGCTCTTTCTTCAGCCGGTTAGGGAGGGTTTTGAGGTTTACACACACTGTCTATGGTCAAATGATTCCAAACATTGACGATATGACAAATTACTACATTACACTTTTCTTAATAACATCTCTAAGACAAATGTCAAAAAGCATAACATACTGTTACTGCTAAAACCATTTTCTAAATTAGTCCATACTCCCTTATTCTACTGTGACCTCTCGGAAGTGTTACCAGATTATGAAGTTAGCACCCTAACCCCTCGCAGAATTCCCACTCCAGGATCCCAATCTGGTGAAATTTGAATCAAAACAAAAACACAACATGACATCAGCAATACATATTTCACAATCCATTTGAAGTAACTGTCATCCCTTATTAACATGTATTTTCCTTTCTATGTGCAGAGTGAACACAGTACCACTGTATAAGTACCCCAAAGACCAGGACCTCAGGGAACTGGTAATTTTCACCTTTCAAACCCGTGATTTAAAAAAAACATGTTAAATCAAAAATAAACTAATTTCGAATGACTAATCAACTTAGAATTACAACTCTTTACAACTCCCTATGGAAATAATAATAATCTCCTAAAGTAATGGTACAATTTGGATAGAGAATGGTGTTTCTCATGAATCTTATCATGAAATCCCCCTGTTCCGTTAATTTCTAACGAGGTTGATCATTCCTCATTAGGAATGTTTAGTATACAGGGCTTTAGACACCATTAAAATGTTTTCTCTCAGTTTCTTTCCCTGTTCTTCGAAACCATTTAAATACCTCTTCAAGACATTACCATCTTCCTGCATACCCAATTTAACTGAATTGAAAAGACCCCATCCATTAAATCCAACAACACAGTGACAGTATCTATCCACCGAGTCTAAAGATTCACTGGTCTCCTTTTCCCCATGATTCTCCATAACCACCGCGCTACAATGTTCTTCCTGTTCATGAACACATTTTTTGAAAGGTAATTTTAAGTTTGGCAATCCCAATACCAATTCCTCGTGACCCCAGTTCATTTTTTAGGTTAGGTAACCCCTATACTAATTCCTCGTGACCCTTTCGTCCATTCTATAATCATTTTCCAGAATAAGACGGCATCAAATGTAAATTTATTTCAAAATAAAACCACATAAAATGTCTCATGATTAAAAACAAACAAACAAGGCCTTCTGAGTTTATAAGGAGTGTTTGGCCATATCATTTAAATGTGTTACCTTTAGAATCCATTCCCCTGGCATTTTTCCTCGAATCTTCTACCCAAAATACGTTTTCCTTTGGCAAATTTAGCCAATTTCCCTTCGTAAGGAATCCGCAATATTTACATGTGGTTCTCTAACTCTTTCTCTCACCATGGCCGCCACCTTAGCCATTCTGTCTGTTTTACGATTACCTATGGCGATTTTATCTGTACGACTAGTATGAGCTTCACATTTCATCACTGTTAATTTACTGGGTAACTGACATGTTTCTAACAATGCCTTTACCTCTAGACCATTTGTTAATTGGTGTTCCTGTCGCTGTTAACACACACAGCGTACCCCGTTACGTTACTCTCTTCCCTTCTGTGTTCATGTAACTAGAGCCATCTGTATACAATATTTTTCCCGATTCCAATGCTGTCTCTTGCAAATCAGGCCTAGGTTTTGGAGTAATCTGATCTGGGTCACATGTATGTGTTTCACCCTCCCCATGCAAAAGCATTAACGACGCACGATTCAAAGCACCAATCTTATGAAATTTTACATTTTCCCCATTTAACGTTAACTCCCAGTTTGTCCATCTTGCACTAGTAACATGTTGTGCTTTCGTGCTGTTCACTATGGTTGCTACTGCGTGTGGAACATACAAATCTACCTTTTGACCCATTGTAATGGAAGCCGTGATATGCAACACCATTTATGTCGCCTGTACCGCCCTAAGGCACGGTGGCATTCCTCTTGCCACCGAGTCTAGCGATTTACTCCAGTACATTACTGGTCTTTCTCATCTCTATGAACCACTTATCGATTGAACAGAGACTACACACTGCTAGGTGAAAATTCAGTTCTTGCTAATCTCAAAACGATTAGTTGTTGCTCTTTTGAAAAAGATGCAAGCCGTTCCCAGTCCTTCTGTAGTAGCATACTGGTACTCATTCTGGTTTTATCGTGATGCATTTTTTTGGTTGATAGAATGCTGACATCAAAACACTGGTATATTGAGCTTTTGATTATGGTTTTATGTTTTTATGCCAAGTCATAATTGCCTCCCTGAATTCTTTATTAGATTTGAATTCTCCGTCAGCAGGAAAATGTTGTCCAATTTGATCTAATTTGCTCAGTTTTTCCCATATTCCAGCCGAATTGGTAGAATGCTCGAGCGCTTCTTTCAGCACCTCCATGGTTTTATTAAACTCTGCTAGCTCTATATTACAGGGAGAAACGGGTCCGTTTGTCGCCATATCAATCGTTGTTATTCCCCAAACACTCCCGACAGTGTTCAGGGTATTTTAGATTTCTTCACTCCCGTCTATATTACACACCTTCTATTAACTATTTTCTAAGATAGCACTACACACTCCCCCGGATAATAATTCATTGGTCACGGCACTTAATACTTTGTATTAGAACCGATACCATAGCGTCTGCAAATGTATTACTGGAGAATACGGATGACTTAATGGCTTTGTGCCATATCTCTTCCAATTTCCCTATTATTGATAACACACATCACCAAAATTATTGACACTTGTCTTTCTATTTCCACATAATCTGCCACGGTTCACTATCCCAACAGGTTTCAAAACTAACCTCTTTCATACACCCACACTCACATCATGCCCTCTCACGCACACTGCAACTGGGCCTTTTGCCCTTCTCACGGGTCTATATACCGTTACACTATTGTTTTACCCTCCACAGGAATACCCTGTTCAGGACTTCCCCTCTCTCTATGAGATTTTACCATCCACAGATATATTCTGCTCGGGACTTACTCGCTATAAGACTTACCCTCCACAGGATCTTTCCTGCTCGGGACTTACTCTATACTTTACGTTACTAGCATATACCACGAAGCTACGACCGGTCGTTACACAATGGGCCTATAGAATTAAACTTAGGCTCTCCAGGTCCGTATCCCATAATTAGTTCAGCCAATGATTCTCATCTTCCCAAGATGTCAAAATGAGTGGAAACAGATATAGGAACTAGCCTACCTTGTTTGTTGCCAACTCTGCTCCACTGATCTGGACTCTTTGGTTTGACTACAAATCGTGGTGAATCCTGCCGACAACATCATCTGTTAGGTTCTTATTTTTCAGAGTAAATAACTCACGGACACTAGAGAAACTTTAACCAAGTTAATTCTTCCCAATGGTTCTGTACAGCTGCAATTCAGACAACCAAACATTTCTCACCATCACAGTTATATATATCCCACTTAAGACACTCCTCCTCTCCAATCCTTACATCTTATGGTTCTACACGAAGAGAGTAACAGGATACCAAACCCTGATTTCCCCCTTCAGGGGATCTGACCTCACCTCCTGACCTCAACCCCTCCTTCGCCTAGTCCACGGATGTCCATCTGCCTCCCCTATAGTAATCCTTTGATCGCCTCCCATCCACCCAGCACATTCCACAGCCACTCTGTCTTTCTACAGATCTCACTCCTTAATATACTCAGGTGTCTGATCTATCATGCCTTTAATATCTCAATGTTCAAAACGTCGAATCCAACTATGGTAACATTTATATACACACACACCCATGAGTAGTTGAGTACGCATGAACACACTCAAATGTCATATGTAGACACACAGAAGTATAGTATACACAAATGCATATACTGTAGGTGAGTAGACAAACACCCAAACATGATATCCACCAAGCCATACCCCCTCCCGAAAGGCCATTTATCTAAACACATGTTTTTAGTCCATCTCCTCACCACCATCTTTTAGGGTTCACATGTCACTTCTTCTAGATTTGAGTTACTTCTATGTTACGCAGCATCTACATCCTCCCCCATAATAGTCACTCTGATGCCCCTACTGTGGTACTGGATGAGAGGGATGAAGAACGTGGGATGAAGAGAGTGGGATGAATAGCTGAACAAGTGAATAAAGGAAAGGCCAGTCAGATTTGAGAGAAGTTATCTGTCCCTTCCTGTTGTCCAGACAACCAATTATCTACCGCACCTCGTTATCGCAAACAGCATAATTAGGCCAACGCGGCCCAGTGGCTAATATCATTGGACAGGCACTGGCCAGGGTCAGGATGAACGGCCAATCACTGCAAAGGCCATGTGGTGAGGGAGGATGGGTGTCCTGAATTCCCAGTGTTGGGTGACTGTACAATAATTGGACTGTACTGCTCTTTATGGCTGCTCACACACACAGATCCTCACGCACGCACACACACACACACACACACACACACGGCTTGTCATTGTGATTGATGTGTCATTGTGAATACTCATAATAGTGTTATGAAGTGTCTCAGATTGGGTTGACCCAATCATACGAAGGCATGGTGAAGTTCAAGGCTGTTACCCTGAAGGTCAATGATTCTGTATGAGAGGTGGAGTAATGTTATGTAATGGGTGGTCAGGCATTTAAGACTCTGTAAATCCTCATTCAATGTAAACTGGCCTTGACGGCTGTGTGTGTGTGTTGAGGGTTACTGTGATTGTCTGGTTTTAATGTCCTTGAGTTTCTCCACTGTGATATGAACCCTGCCATTTAGAATGGACCTTCTAAGCTCCATGAAGTCCTAAACACACACACACACACACACACACACACACACACACACACACACACACACACACAAGAGGTCATGTTGACAGGTTTATGTAGGTGATGAATACGGACCTTTGGCTCTAATAACCTCTCTCATGTAATGACGTTTGTAGGGAGGGATTCGTATTTCACTACACATCATGGTTTTATGTATAGATGGGCCAGGTGCATTCAAGCGTGCAAGGGAAACAAACATTTGTTAACATTTTAACTGCTTCCAATTGAGTGGGGGTGTGTGCAATTGTAACAGTACTCTTTCTTTTTGTGTAACTGATTAAAGACTAATTGAAAGGTTAATTGAGTACACAGACCATTGAACACTAAGTTATACATGCAGCACCCTTCACATTAGAATGTTCCTGCCTAAGAAATTGTTTGCCATAAGAATATGTTGGAACAGTTTTCACTCAGATGAAAGGGACCAGGAGAGCAGGGTGGCTAACACTGGTCATGGAGAGCTACAGGAAGGGCAGGCTTTTGTTCTAAAACAGCAGTAACACACCTGATTCCTCTAATCCTCAATCTAGGCTTAGTTTAATCAGGTGTATTAATACTGTAGTAGAGTGTGTGTGTGTGTGTGTGTGTGTGTGTGTGTGTGTGTGTGTGTGTGTGTGTGTGTGTGTGTGTGTGTGTGTGTGTTAGGAACATAATCCTGTCTGGTCTGGTCATCTCTGACCTCTGGGGTTTTAGCATGTGTGTGTTTCCCTTCTGGTTGAGTAGAGTTGTCTGCCTATATATAGTCCAGGCCCAGGGTCTCCTGCAGTGTACTGATGCATGTAGGTCACCCCACAACCTCACCTCACCTCTCACACACACACACACACACACACACACACACACACACACACACACACACACACACACACACACACACACACACACACACAACCTAACCTTGATCATACAGGTCACTGCTCAGACAAACAATGAGGCATGAAATTACTAGTCTCTATTACCATCACTCTCTCTGTCATCTCTTGCTGTCCTCTCTTTCTGTTCATCTCTGTATTTCTATGAACCTCTCTCTCCCCATATCCAATTCTCTCTTCTATATCTATTTTCATAATTTCTTATGTTTCTTGTCGCTATATTCTTCTCTTTCTTTCTCTCACACACACGTACATATGTAGGATCTTAATTTGATCACCCTCTTGTGAAATGTCCCCCACAGCAGGAAATGCTAACTTGTTGTGTATTCAAGGTTTGAAAAGGTTGCAAATTTTGTACATTTCCACTTTAAAATGTCAGACTTAATTTGCCCTAACAAAAACTCCCTTATTTTCCTGCTGTGAGAAACTGGTCAAATTAAGATCTGACTCCTGTACACTCACATATTTTTTCCTTACCTTCTTTCTTCCAATCTTTTCCCCCCTCTTCCATCCTCCATTCCCATCTCCCTTCCCCCATCCATATATCATGTCATTTTGGAGCTTGGGGCTTTGGTGTGTGTTTTTGTGTGTGTGTGTCTGTATGTGTGTGGGTGCATCAGTGTATCTGTGCATGAGTGTATGTGTGCATGCGTAAGTGCGTGTGTGTGTTTGTAGTAGGGAAGACCCCATTTAGTTGACTGGTTGATTGTTTTGTCGATAGGCTGTTGGTCATCACGATTTCTTTAGTCGAGCAGTGGCAAATATATATTTTTATTATGGCAGACGAGACACCTGTCTGAGTGGACTAATCCATCACGGAGGCCTTAGGGATGGCACACCCGTATCACCAGTTATTTACCATAATTTCTAATCTACAATGTTTGTTTGCTTACGAGCATTTCTGTTAATGTGTTCAATATATTATTATTACAGGAGGAGTGGACACGTTGTTTGCAGAGCGCACAAGCTAGGCTACACTTGTGGAAAAAGTTTTGGTTTATTTCATTCCATTTACAAGTTGTCAATTTATTCTTATTATTTTTTTTTTTAGAGCGCTCCTGTCAATCTTAAGTAAGAGCACGCACCTTATTATTCATAGAAGTGGGCCTCGGCTACATGGCCTGCGTGCAAATGTAGGCCTATACATGTGCCCATTTGGGAATCTGATACTATATCTGATTGTCTTAACTCAACATCATTGTGGAGCTTCTCAGAGTCATTTTTTCTTTGCCTCATACAGCAAGTAAACAAAGTCTGTTTTTATTAAGAATGACAATAGTTCCTTAACGTGGCTTATTTGAAAAATCTTTCCAATGTTCTACCTTTGGATAACCAACTTCATGCTCTGATCCGGTGGAAACGTCATAAATAGACCTACCTGATTGCTTATCCAGCGCGCAAATAGCCTACATCTGTGTCTGCCTGTCAGGAGCTCCCTGGCGCTGGAAACACTGAGGGCCCAGAATATTTTATACAATGTTGCAAGTTTGCTAGTACCAGCTTCAGCCGGACCGAGTTAATAGTTCATACAATGTTTCAAGTTCCTTGCAGACAGGCCATGCATAGCCAATGTGATTTATAGGATATTTGGCTATAGGATATATGGCTATGCATGGCCTGTCTGCAAGGAACTTGAAACATTGTATTAACTATTAATGTATTTTCTAATAAATAGGATATTTTCTACATGCTGGCTGCAATGTTTTTATTTGTTAGCTTTATGTAGGCTATTTTTTACATATTAGCAATGGCAAAATAAGTTACTTTTAGATTTGTATCATTTTAATTTAGATAGACTGTTGAGATATGACTATTATAAATCAAATTAAACTGTTCCACGAAAATGTGCATTTGAAAATAATAACTGGCACTCAGATCAGTAGAAATGGTAAGATAACTTGGTACTCCAAGTGGTGTAGCCTATTGCCTACAACTTCAGGAATCTGCCAAGGCCAGCAGCAGCGGGAGGAGGAGGTTCGGGTTGGGAACAGTTTTTCTTGTTCTGGTTACCCAATATTGATCTCTGGCTCCCTCTTTAGTAATTTGTTTGTCTTCATTTTTAATTGCAGTGCTTAAAGATTCAAGAAACCTCAGTAGCCTACATATAGTTGATTTTATTCAAACATCAGGTGTGTCAATATATGGACAGATACACGTTTCAAAGTTTCGACCAGTCGATTGGTCGAAAGAACAGACAAATCTCAGTCGACCAACATTTTGCTCGGTCGGGGACAGCCCTAGTTTGTAGTGAGGCGTCTGTAATTAGTGATGCTAACTGGACACTGCCTCGGGCCAGACTGAAAGACTGCTTCTCAGACCAACAATAATCCCTTTGTAACATGTCAGGTTGGAGGGAGTGTTCACAGCATATATTATAGATCCATGGAGAGGGACCTTTCTGTCCCACTTCTCTCTCCTCTTTCTCCAAATCTCTCTCAAACTTTCTCTCTCACCATACAGTACACATCGTAACCAATCTCTCTCCCTGGAATGGATAGGTTAGTTAACTCATAAAAATTGAGGGGTTTAGAGTGACGAGTTAATAGTAAGAAGGGTGTTGTTTTTTCAAGGCAGATAAGCGCCATTGGTGTGTGTGTGTGTGTGTGTGTGTGTGTGTGTGTGTGTGTGTGTGTGTGTGTGTGTGTGTGTGTGTGTGTGTGTGTGTGTGTGTGTGTGTGTGTGTGTGTGTGTGTGTGTGTGTGTGTGTGTGTGTGTGTGTGTGTGTGTGCGCGTCTGTGCTGTGTGTGTGTGTGAGAGAGAGAGAGAGAGAGATTGTGTGTGTTCCATTCTCGGTAATTGGCTTTTAGATGTGTGAAACTCGTCCAGGCACAAGTGTTTTCTTTCCCAGAATAATATGCCTGCAGGTCTTTCTCAGGAGAGAGAGAGAGAGAGAGAGAGAAAGAAGAGAGAGAGAGATAGAGAGATAGAGAGAGAGCGAGAGAGAGAGGCCAAACCACACGACTAACAATATTGGGCACTTTATGGAATACAAAGCCTTCACTATCTCATCCTGTAATATCCAAGGCCTGAGGTCATCTGCCTTTGCCCTGAAGAGCAGGAACCTAGACTTCACCAAAGAAGTCAGAAATGGCATCATACAAGAAACATGGTATAGAAGAGATGGACCCACTGGTTACCCTCTAGGTTACAGAGAGCTGGTAGTCCCATCCACCAAATTACCAGGTGTGGAACAGGGAAGGAAAGTGTTTTGCTAACAGGGAAGGGTTTTGCTAATTTGGTATAGAGCAGACTTTACTCACTCTAATAAATGAATCAAAACAGGAACATTTTACATTTGGCTAGAAATGTAAAAGGAAATGATCTCAATAGAGAAAATGTCCTCCTGTGTGCTACCTGTATCTCCCCACTAGTATCCCCATACTTTAATGAAGACAGTGTTAGCAGTTGATGATAGTCTTCAATAACACAGATCCCAAAGCAAATCAGGGGGAGAAAAATAGGTTTATTCTAAGAGAACAAATCATATGCTGGGAAGTAGATGGCCGATGTTCATTCTTCCCTATCCTCAGTTTTCTTCACAGAACAAAGCGACAGGATGTATTTTATAACCCCCAATCCTAGCCTGTGGTTGGCCAATTATAATTCCTTGCAGTAAAATTGGGCAAATGGCCAGGCTCAATGTATAGAGAATTCAGACCAATGAGATCTTGCCACACGTATCTATGAGTCCAGGACTGAAACCCCTACACAGATTCTAAACAGATGTTGAACTGAAAAACAACTATTTCCATTGATCGTTAAATCCCTATTGACCTCTAGTTGTTTGCATTGTGTATTATCTTAAAATATTCTTACAACAGCTTCTCTATCCTGGAGGGGGAAATCAATCATTTCCAGACCCAGGGACATGTACTAGTCTGTGGCGACCTAAATGCCAGAATTGGACAAGAATCTGACACCCTCCGCACACAGGGGGACAAACACCTACCTGGAGGTGACAGCACCCCATATGCCCCCCTAGACACAACTCCGATAACATAACCGACATAAACGGATCACAACTACTACAGCTCTGTCACACGCTGGGTATGTACATAGTCAATGGTAGGCTTCGAGGGGACTCCTATGGTAGGTACACTTATAGCTCATCTATTGGCAATAGAACTGTAGACTACTTTATCACTGACCTCAACCCAGTCTGTCAGAGCGTTCACAGTCAGCCCACTGACACCCCTATCAGATCACAGCAAAATCACAGTCTACTTGAACAGAGCAATACTTCACCATGAGGCATCAAAGCCAAAGGAACTGAATAATAATAAGAAATGCTATAGAGGGAAGGAAAGTAGTATGGAAACCTACCAAAAAACTAGGCAACGACAAATTCAATCCCTTTTAGACAACTTCCTGGACAAAACATTGGACTGTAATAGTGAAGGATGGAAACTCGGCAGTAGAAGACCTAGAAGACAGTATATTTGACCTCTCAGCTTCCTCAGCTTCCCTTTCAAAGTGAAACATTTCAAGAAAATTAACAGCAATGACAAATGGTTTGATGAAGAATGCAAAAACCGATGAAAAGAATTGAGAAACCTATCGAACCAAAAACATAGAGACCCAGAAAACCTGTGCCTACGCCTTCACTATGTTGAATCACTAAAACAATACAGAAATACACTACGGAAAAAGAAGGAACAGCACGTCAGAAATCAGCTCAATGTAAGTGAAGAATCCATAGACTCTAACCACTTCTGGGAAGATTGGAAAACACTAAACATTAAACACTATTCAAAACAGAGATGTATGGATAAACCACTTCTCAAGTCTTTTTGGCCCTATAACAAAGAACGAACAGCATAAACATATACATGATTGAATACACATCTTAGAATCAAACTTTAAAGATGACCAGAATACACTGGATTCTCCAATTATATTGAATGAACTGAAAAAACAAACCCTCCAACCCAAAAAGGCCTGTGGTGTTGATGGTATCCTCAATGAAATGATCAAATATACAGAACACAAATTCTATACTTAAACTCTTTAACATCATCTTTGGCTCTGGCATCTTCCCCAGTATTTGGAACCAAGGGCTGACTATCCCAATTCACAAAAGTGGAGACATATTTGACCCCAATAATTACCGTGGGATATGCATCAACAGCAACCTTGGGAAAATCCTCTGCATTATCATTAACAGCATACTCGTCCATTTCCTCCGTGAAAACAATGTACTGAACAAATGTCAAATTGGCTTTTTACCAAATTACCATACGACAGACCATGTATTCACCCTGCTTACCCTAATTGACGAACAAACAAACCAAAACAAAGGCAAAGTCTTCTCCTGCTTTATGGATTTAAATCTTTTTTTATCTCAATTCGGCATGAGGGTCTGCTATACAAATTAATGGAAAGTGGTGTTTGGAAAACAAACATACATGTACACAAACAACAAGTGTGTGGTTAAAATTGGCAAAAAACACACACATTTCTTTCCACATAGCCGTGGGGTGAGACAGGGAGGCAGTTCAAGCCCCACCTTCTTCAGCATATTTATCAAGAATTGGCGAGGGCACTGGAAGTCTGCAGCACCCGGCCTCACCCTACAATAATCTGAAGTCAAATGTCTACTGTTTGCTGCTGATCTGGTGCCTCTGTCCCTAACCAAGGAGGGCCTACAGCAGCACCTAGATCTTCTGCACAGATTATGTCAGACCTGGGCCCTGATAGTAAATCTCAGTAAGACAAAAATAATGGTATTCCAAAAAAGGTCCAGTTACCAGGACCACGAATAGAAATTCCATCTAGACACCATTGCTCTAGAGCACAAAAAAAACGATACATACCTCGAGATATCAATTAGGATTTGACAAAAAATACTTGAATCCATTGCCCTTTATGGTTGTGAGGTCTGGAGTCTGCTCACCAACCAAGAATTAACAAAATGGGACAAACACCAAATTGAGACTTTTGATGCAGAATTCTGCAAAAATATCTGCCATGTACAACGTAAAACCCAAAAGAATGCATGCAGAGCAGAATTAGGCCGATACCCGCTAATTATTAAAGTCCAGAAAAGAGCCATTCAATTCTACAACCACCTAAAAGGACGCAATTCCCTAACCTTCCATAACAAAGCCATCACCTACAGAGAAATGAACCTGGAGAAGCATGCTGTTCACAAACAGAGTCCCAGGACAGCAACACAATTAGACAGAACCAAATCATGAGAAAAAAAAAGATAATTACTTGACACATTGGAAAGAATTTACAAAAATCCAGAGCAAACCAGAATGCTATTTGGCCCTAAACAGAGAGTACACAGTGGCAAAATACCTGACCAATGTAACTGACCAAAAATTAAGGAAAGCTTTGACTATGTTCAGACTCAGTGAGCATAGCTTTGCCATTGAGAAAGGCCGCCAAAGGCAGACCTGGCTCTCGAGAGAAAACAGGCTATGTGCACACTGCCCACAAAATGAGGTGGAAACTGAGCTGCACTTCCTAACCTCTTGCCAAATGTATGACCATATTAAAGACACATATTTCCCTCAGATTACACAGACCCACAAAGAATTCGAAAACAAATCCAATTTTGATAAACTTCCATATCTATTGGGTGAAATACCACAGTGTGCAATCACATCAGAGGATGCCTTCATCACCATCTTAATTGAGCATGCCCCATTCAAAAAATGTAGAACCAGGAACAGATATAGTCCTTGGTTCTCTCCAGACCTGACTGCCCTTGCACAAAAACAAGGGCAGTTGTGGGTAGTTGTCTTTGTTAGTGGCCTGTATAGCTCTAGGAAGCTGCACGTTTGTTTTTGGTGTTTCTTGTTTTGTTGGCGACATTCTTAATAAAGGAAAATGTACGCTCTCCACGCTGAACCTTGGTCCGGTCATTTCCCTGACGACATTCGTGACAGAACTACCCACGCCTCCAGCGACGGTCTCCAGTCCGGAACCTCCAGCGATGGTCCCCAGTCCGGAGTCTCCAGCGACGGTCCCCAGTCCAGGGCCGGCGACGAGGGTCCCCACACCAGAGGCACCACCAAGGTGGGGGGAGCCAGAGGCGGAGCAGGGGCTAAGCTCCGAACCGGAGCCGCGGCCAATGGTAGATGCCCACCCGGACCCTCCCCTATAGGTTCAGGTTTGCGGCTGGGAGTCCGCACCGTTGGGGGGGGGGGGTACTGTCACGCCCTGACCTATTTCTCTATTTGGTGAGGTCAGATTGTGATGTGGGGTAGGCATTCTAGGTTGTGTATTTCTTTGGTTTTGGCCGAGTGTGGTTCCAATCAGAGGCAGCTGTCTATCGTTGTCTCTGATTGGGAATCATACTTAGGTAGCCTGTTTTCCCACCTATGTTGTGGGATCTTGTTTTTTGTTAGCTCTGTGAAGCCGGCAGAACGTGACGTTCGTTATTCCTTTTGTTGCTTTTGTTTGGTGTTCTGAGTATTAATGATCATGGACACTTACCACCCTGCACCTTGGTCTACTTCTTCAGACAAACGTTACAAGCGCTCTTGCAACAGCTGCATAGGGCAGATCCCAGCCTATGAAATAAAAGTGAGGCTTTTATTGCTCAATCTAATTCATACTGATAACATAAAATAATCCATTGGCCTAAAGGACACATGCTCAAACTCGGACACTTTTGATAGACTTAAAAGGGGCAATCTGCAGTTGCTACATCTATTTTTGAGTTTAGAAATTATATATATATATATATATATATATCTGTTGATTCTTGAAGAATATAACTTGTAAATTCCTCATGAGCTTAGTTCAGCTGTCCCACTCCATGAGAACCCAAAATATGAAGCTTGTTTTTTTCCCCAATGTTCGTAAACATTGTAAATGTAAGCAAACACTCGAAAACCTCATAACATGGTTAACACAATGCTTTTGATATCATGGAGGGTCTGTCCATAGCTCTGGCTATTCATCTGAGAGTGGTTACATTTCTCCAGGCCCCTCCCTCAGAGGCGGGACGACCGTTTTGTTATCGTTTCATCTGTGAATTTGCCCTTTAAACAGCTGCATATTATCAAGATAGCAAAGTGTCACCAACAAAAAGGTCAACCTATAGCATAGACCTATAGCAAATGCAGCATATGACATTCATTTTTAAATAGCACTTTTCAATAGTGCTCAAAGTATGCCATTCCATGAGCGTAGCATTTATTTTTCAACTCGAATCAATGTGCCCAATCAGTCCTCAGGCTGGCTAATATGTCCTTAGTTTTGGGGTTATGCTCAGGTAAAACAGTTTTTCTAATCTATACTTCCATATTTCCAAGTCCTATTCTTGTCAAGGGGTATAAACATTTGTTTTAATGATTGTAATTCTGATAGGCTTTGGTGTTCAGAAACATATTCTATTGTTATTTACAATAAAAGTTTCTCCAAAATGACATAAAACATCTACCATTCAGAACCATCTGAAACACAACCAAAACAATCAGTTTCATTGTAAAATAAGAATAGAATATGTTTCTAAACACTTCTACATTAATATGGATGCTACCATGGTTACGGATAGTCCTGAATGAATCATGAATAATGATGAGTGAGAAAGTTACAGGCGCACAAATATTATACCCCCCCCAAAAAAAAAAAAAAAATGCTCTCCTGTTATTGCAATGGTGAGAGTTTAGTGTCTGTAACTTTCTCACTCATCATTATCCACAACTCATTCAGGACTATCTGTAATCATGGTAGCATCCATTCTAATGTAGAAGTGTTCAGAAACATATTCTATTCTTATTTACAATAAAAGTGACTCCAAAATAACATGAAAGATTTACCATTCAGAACAATCTGAAACACAACCAAAACAATCAGAAAATGCGTCCAACAAGTTTGTAGAGTCACAAGCTTGACGCAATCATTGTGTGCTGGGAATACGTGACCAAATAAGCGTTTCACTACTTTAATACATATACAAGTGAATTTGTCCCAATACTTTTAGTCCTCCAAAATGGGGGGAATATGCACAAAAAGTACTGTAATTTCCTAACAGTTCACCCCAATATGGATAAAATACCCTCAAATGAAAGCTGACAGTCAGCACTTTAACTTCATAATAATTGTGTGATTTCAAATCCAAAGTGCTGGAGTACAGAGCCAAAACAACAAAACACGTGTCACTGTCCCAATACTTTTGGAGCTCAATGTACATATCCAATTTGTGTTTCTGAAGGAGAGTGAAAGATAGAGAGGGAGAAATCATACAATTAGTGGCACTGCTATGATAGAGGACATGATTGAGATGTATTTATATTGCAGGTAATGATGCAAACTTGATCCAGATAGTTTATTAACATTTTTTTGTAATGAAAATAATGAAAATGAAAATAATTTGCTGACAAACGTTCCTTGATTTGAAAAAACAATAAACATTTAGCCAACAGAAATGACCTTGACTTGAGGGGAAAAGGCAAAAGCGTCATATACTCACAGTAGAGCTCTGTGACAACATGTCACCTCGCCAACAGCTCTCCCTGAATAAGGGTAAAAGGACCTGCGATAATAAACACCGCTTAAACCGGAGAAACGTGCAACCTGTGGATAAAAATGTGTATCCACTCGACTAGGAGGAGCGAGTTCATAGCAGCAGTGAGTAGATGGTTGGCGGGGGGAACCAAAACAAATATGAAGTTAAACGAACTGATATGATTACCAGAATGTGGCATCTGTTCTTTATAATACAAAACACAAAGTTTGATGGAACTAGCAATAGCATAGTTAGGTTAGCAGTAAATGATTGGCAAACAATAACCTTAGAAGCCTATTGGTCAGTTTGTGTGGGGAGAAATGGAGGAACATGTCACAGGCACTCTGCCCATTCATGTTTTCACATTTTCACTGCTCTCAGTATGTGAATATAGAATCCACCTCACAGTAATCTAGCCGTTATTAGAAATATGTCACGTTATGATAGATAGTTCGTAGCCCAGCCCATATTCTCAGAGTTGATCTTATTTAGCCCAGGAGTAAGCCGCCTTTAGTTACATAGTTCTGTTCCCCACCATGTTGACATACAGGCCTCACGCATATTATGCACCAAGTCTGTCACCAACTCTCAGACACATGCATTGACTGGTGTTTTCGCCATGTCTTTCCAATAGAACATGTTTGGAACAGATATTGTTTCGATATGCCCCTCAGCCGCTGTACTTTCACAGTCGTTATAACCGAGGCGCAGCGGACGTGGAGTTCGACATGTTTAATTGAAATGAAACGAACCGTGACGTCACGGCGTGCTCACAGGCCACCACACACAAACAAGATCCCACAATACACAGTGGGGGAAATGGCTGCCTAAATATGATCCCCAATCAGAGATAACGATAAACAGCTATCTCTGATTGGGAACCATACCAGGCCAACATAGACATACAATAACCTAGATAACCCACCCTAGTCACACCCCGACCTAACCACCATAGAGAATAAAAGGCTCTCTATGGTCAGGGCTTGACACACACATTGTTTCTGTGTACAAAATGTACCTGGGTATGTGTGTTAGGGTTGAATATTTTTCTGATATTTTACAAATGTTCCATCTCAAGAATAAATCATGAATCTCCCGGGTAACCCGGTATTTCCCGACAAAACCGGAAGTGTCATTCAAAAGGATTATAAAGCATATAAATAGGCCTGTGTCTGGACTTGATCGAGCTTTGAATTGAAAATTCAACCCTGATGCTATCTGAGCCTGATGAGCCATACATTAAATACATTTTATGAGCCTAAGCCTAAAAAAGCCCAAATGCTTGTGCCATTATCCAATACATGATCCACCCTGATCCACCTCTACGCAGACGACACCATTCTATATACTTTCGGCCCGTCATTGGACACTGTGCTATCTAACCTCCAAACAAGCTTCAATGCCATACAACACTCCTTCCGTGGCCTCCAACTGCTCTTAAACGCTAGTAAAACCAAATGCATGCTTTTCAACCGATCGCTGCCTGCACCCGCATGCCCGACTAGCATCACCACCCTGGATGGTTCCGACCTTGAATATGTGGACATCTATAAGTACCTAGGTGTCTGGCTAGACTGCAAACTCTCCTTCCAGACTCATATCAAACATCTCCAATCAAAAATCAAATCAAGAGTCGGCTTTCTATTCCGCAACAAAGCCTCCTTCACTCACGCCGCCAAGCTTACCCTAGTAAAACTGACTATCCTACCAATCCTCGACTTCGGCGATGTCATCTACAAAATGGCTTCCAACACTCTACTCAGCAAACTGGATGCGGTATATCACAGTGCCATCCGTTTTGTCACTAAAGCACCTTATACCACCCACCACTGCGACTTGTATGCTCTAGTCGGCTGGCCCTCACTACGTATTCGTCGCCAGACCCACTGGCTCCAGGTCATCTACAAGTCCATGCTAGGTAAAGCTCCGCCTTATCTCAGTTCACTGGTCACGATGGCAACACCCATCCGTAGCACGCGCTCCAGCAGGTGTATCTCACTGATCATCCCTAAAGCCAACACCTCATTTGGCCGCCTTTCGTTCCAGTACTCTACTGCCTGTGACTGGAACGAATTGCAAAAATCGCTGAAGTTGGAGACTTTTATCTCCCTCACCAACTTCAAACATCAGCTATCTGAGCAGCTAACCGATCGCTGCAGCTGTACATAGTCTATTGGTAAATAGCCCACCCATTTTCACCTACCTCATCCCCATACTGTTTTTATTTATTTACTTTTCTGCTCTTTTGCACACCAATATCTCTACCTGTACATCTGACCATCTGATCATTTATCACTCCAGTGTTAATCTGCAAAATTGTAACTATTCGTCTACCTCCTCATGCCTTTTGCACACATTGTATATAGACTCCCCTTTGTTTTCTACTGTGTTATTGACTTGTTAATTGTTTATTCCATGTGTAACTCTGTGTTGTCTGCTCACACTGCTATGCTTTATCTTGGCCAGGTCGCAGTTGTAAATGAGAACTTGTTCTCAACTAGCCTACCTGGTTAAATAAAGGTGAAAAAAATAAATAAATAAAAAAACATATATGATATAGGCTACTGCACATTACGCATGACAGAAAAACATGAAAGCCCATAGATGTAGCTAGCTATATGCTCTCTTGGATAAGTAAATGAAACTAGCTTCAGTAGGCTAATCTTTTTGAGTGTGAACTGTATTACTGTACTGTATTGTATTATACTGTATTATATGGACTGGATTTACGCACATCATTCTAACCATGATAAAGCAGGGAGAGAACATGCGATCCTGGCAAAGCACATGCTGCCTACAAAGTTACATGTATAGGCTAGCGAATTTGATTAGAATTTTGAAATATAATTGGGCCTATTTGTTTAATTAGTAGGCTGGCGCATCTATCTTTCAGACTATTTCCCCTAATGTTTTTAGCCTACCTCCTCTTGCTCTCTCTGTTGTTGCTTCATTCCTTCCTCGCTTTCAACAGTTAAATGAAAGACGTTTCATTCTAATGACATCATTGAATAATATAGGACTCAAATTAGATGCAGAAGGCTTTCACAAAGATTGAATAGTTGTGCGTCTGAATAAATACATGCTGTAGCCTACCACCATCGCACGTCACTCTTCTACCAAACTACCCTCGAGTTCTATTAGCTGCTGTATTTACCATACAATTTGATTAGATTTGTCTTGAATTTGTCACATGTGCCGAGTAGACCTTTACCGTCAAATGCTTACTTTACAAGCCCTTAACCAACAATGCAGTTTTCAGAAAAATAAGAGTTCAGAAAATATTTACTAAATCAACTAAAGTTTTAAAAAAGTAACACAATGAAAGTAGCGGTACCGAGTCAATGTCCTGGGGTACAGGTTAGTTGAAGTAATTGAGGTAATATGTACATGTAGGTAGGGGTACAGGTTAGTTGAAGTAATTGAGGTAATATGTACATGGATGTAGGGGTACAGGTTAGTTGAAGTAATTGAGGTAATATGTACATGGATGTAGGGGTACAGGTTAGTTGAAGTAATTGAGGTAATATGTACATGGAGGTAGGGGTACAGGTTAGTTGAAGTAATTGAGGTAATATGTACATGGAGGTAGGGGTACAGGTTAGTTGAAGTAATTGAGGTAATATGTACATGGATGTAGGGGTACAGGTTAGTTGAAGTAATTGAGGTAATATGTACATGTAGGTAGGGGTACAGGTTAGTTGAAGTAATTGAGGTAATATGTACATGGATGTAGGGGTACAGGTTAGTTGAAGTAATTGAGGTAATATGTACATGGAGGTAGGGGTACAGGTTAGTTGAAGTAATTGAGGTAATATGTACATGGAGGTAGGGGTACAGGTTAATTGTAATTGAGGTAATATGTACATGGATGTAGGGGTACAGGTTAGTTGAAGTAATTGAGGTAATATGTACATGGAGGTAGGGGTACAGGTTAATTGAAGTAATTGAGGTAATATGTACATGGAGGTAGGGGTACAGGTTAGTTGAAGTAATTGAGGTAATATGTACATGTAGGTAGGGGTACAGGTTAATTGAAGTAATTGAGGTAATATGTACATGGAGGTAGGGGTACAGGTTAGTTGAAGTAATTGAGGTAATATGTACATGTAGGTAGGGGTACAGGTTAGTTGAAGTAATTGAGGTAATATGTACATGGAGGTAGGGGTACAGGTTAGTTGAAGTAATTGAGGTAATATGTACATGGAGGTAGGGGTACAGGTTAATTGAAGTAATTGAGGTAATATGTACATGGAGGTAGGGGTACAGGTTAGTTGAAGTAATTGAGGTAATATGTACATGGAGGTAGGGGTACAGGTTAGTTGAAGTAATTGAGGTAATATGTACATGGATGTAGGGGTACAGGTTAGTTGAAGTAATTGAGGTAATATGTACATGGAGGTAGGGGTACAGGTTAATTGAAGTAATTGAGGTAATATGTACATGGAGGTAGGGGTAGAGGTTAGTTGAAGTAATTGAGGTAATATGTACATGTAGGTAGGGGTACAGGTTAATTGAAGTAATGACATATGTACATGGAGGTAATATGTACATGGAGGTAGGGGTACAGGTTAGTTGAAGTAATTGAGGTAATATGTACATGGAAGTAATTGAGGTAATATGGGAGGTAGGGGTACAGGTTAGTTGAGGTAATATGTACATGGAGGTAATTATGTACATGGAGGTAGGGGTACAGGTTAGTTGAAGTAATTGAGGTAATATGTACATGGAGGTAGGGGTACAGGTTAGTTGAAGTAATTGAGGTAATATGTACATGGAGTAGGGGTACAGGTTAGTTGAAGTAAGAGGTAATATGTACATGTAGGTAGGGGTACAGGTTAGTTGAAGTAATTGAGGTAATATGTACATGTAGGTAGGGGTACAGGTTAGTTGAAGTAATTGAGGTAATATGTACATGGTTAGGTTAGTTGAAGTAATTGAAATATGTACATGGAGGTAGGGGTACAGGTTATGTAGGTAATATGTATGTAGTAGGGGTACAGGTTAGTTGAAGTAATTGAGGTAATATGTACATGTAGGTAGGGGTACAGGTTAGTTGAAGTAATTGAGGTAATATGTACATGTAGGTAGGGGTACAGGTTAGTTGAAGTAATTGAGGTAATATGTACATGTAGGTAGGGGTACAGGTTAGTTGAAGTAATTGAGGTAATATGTACATGGAGGTAGGGGTACAGGTTAGTTGAAGTAATTGAGGTAATATGTACATGGAGGTAGGGGTACAGGTTAGGTTGAAGTAATTGAGGTAATATGTACATGGAGGTAGGGGTACAGGTTAGTTGAAGTAATTGAGGTAATATGTACATGGAGGTAGGGGTACAGGTTAGTTGAAGTAATTGAGGTAATATGTACATGTAGGTAGGGGTACAGGTTAGTTGAAGTAATTGAGGTAATATGTACATGTAGGTAGGGGTAAAGTGACTATGCATAGATAATAAACCGTGAGTAGCAGCGACGTAAAAAAAAGGGAAGTCAATGCAATTATTCTGGGTAGCCATTTCATAAGAAGTTTAGCAGTCTTATGGCTGAGGGGTAGAACCTGTTAAGGAGCCTTTTGGATATCGACTTGGCGCTACGGCACTGCTTGCCACGTGGTAGCAGTGAGAACAGTCTATGATTAGGGTGGCTGGAGTCTTTAGGGTCTTCCTGACACCGCCTGTTATAGAGATCCTGGGTGGCAGGAAGCTTGGTCCCAGTGAGGTACTGGGCCGAACTTACTACCCTCTGTAGCGCCTTGCAAACAAGAGCTTGCATCCCTCTTAGAATAGTCTATTGGTATTAGAAATGCAAAAAACAATCATGTCCAGCAAGCTATTCTAGTCTAGCTTTTCTTGCATGGGACTCCAAGAGCTAAGGAGCTATTTTTTAAGGAGAGATGCCAGCAGAGCACAGGTGCGTGCTGAGACAGAGGCGCAAGAGACAGAGGCTATAAATTAGAAGATTATGCATAACCCATCATTCATTAGCTAAATATAAGGCTAATGCTGCGTTGAATGTATTATCTGAAAGAGGTAGCGTGGGACAACTATATATATGGCTATATATATATATATATATATCAATCTTGAACAGGATGTCATTTGAATTGATGATTGAAATGATTTGATAAGATTGCGAGAGAGTGCTTGCGCGTGCACTGATGAGTGATAGGCTGTTTAAAATCTCTGCAGCTGTAATAAAAATACAAATAAATATATCTTTACAATTACAAAATAAGGTAGCAGAGAAAACAGTCTATGACTTGGGTGGTTGAAGTCATTGACAATGTTTAAGGCCTTCCTCTGACACCGCCTGATATAGAGGTTTCTGGATGGCAGGAAGCTTGGCCACAGTGATGTACTGAGCCGTACTCACTACACGCTGTGTGTGTGTGTCTGTGTGTGTGTGTAAATGTGAAATTGATTGGGGCAGATGTTGCAGATGGCCCACGCTACAGATGGCCAGTCAGAGTCAGTCCAGTCCTGTCCTGTCCTGTGTTATCGTGGCTGGCTGATCATTAGACATGCCGGCCTCTCTCTGTCCTCCTTAGGCTCCTGCTCCCCAACTGCTACTGCCGCCATTGTTCCTTCATACACTGCTGCCGGGGATGTTTGTGTGTTTGTGTGTGTGTGTGTGTGTGTGTGTGTGTGTGTGTGTGTGTGTGTGTGTGTGTGTGTGTGTGTGTTGGTGTGCACTTAGGCCTATGTGTTTGAGAAAGGTCTATCAGGTGTGTGTGTGAGTCGGTATGAATGTGTGTGACTTAACCAGTGTTAATGTGTGCATAAGAAATGGGGAGAGAAGGAGACAAGAAAGTGTGTTGTATGACCGTATGTGTATGACCCAGTGTTCATATGATCCTTATGTCAGATGCGGGTAAGGAGGAGGCATAAAGGAAGGGGGGGTGGGGTATTTTAAGCATGCTGGCAGGCGCCCTGGCCCTCCGCTCTGACCCTGCCCACCTCCTGGCCTTCTGGCCCCGACAGTTATTAACTGACGAAACGACCGCACCTCCTGTTGCTCTTTGGCCTCTTAAGACACACTGTGTGTGTGTGTGTGTGTGTGTGTGTGTGTGTGTGTGTGTGTGTGTGTGTGTGTGTGTGTGTGTGTGTGTGTGTGTGGGGGATATCCAAATGTTAGTATTCGATTACTTGAGTGAGTGTACATTTGTTTTGAATAATAACACTCAACAGAAAGGTTTTTTGTAACAGATGATGTTCTATCGCGTCATTCTGATTGGTAGATCGTCAATAGCAAATATTTGTATGATTTATTGTAGTTTTGAACTTTGACTATCTGGATATCTGAAAAAATGTCACGATATTATTTGAATTGTAAAATAATTTCAAATACACATCGCTTGTGTGTGTGTGTGTGTGTGTGTGTGTGTGTGTGTGTGTGTGGTGGGGGCTGCTTCTTAAGACAGAGGGCCATGGGTCAGACAATAAGGCGCCGCGTAACAGCTTGTGTTTGACTGACACGCAGTCTCAAGACAAACATACATGCTGGCAGACATGGCCTGCTGTCACTGAGTGTGTGTGTAAAACATGTTTGCAGTACCGTAATTAAAGGACGCTTGCCAGCTCTCTGCCTCTCTATCTCCCTCTCTCTCTCTCCCTCTCTCTCTCTCTCTCTCTCTCTCTCTCTCTCTCTCTCTATCTATCTGTCTCTCTCTCCCTCCGTCAGTCTCTCTCTCTCCCTGTCTCTCTCTCTCTGTCTCTCTCTCTTTCTCCACCTTTCTCTCTTCCCCCTCTCTCTGTCCCTGTCTCTGTCTCTTTCTTACCCCCCGTCTCTCTCTCCCTCTGTCTCTCCCTCTGTCTCTCTCTCCACCTGTCTCTTCTCTCTCTCTCTGTCCCTGTCTCTGTCTCTTTCTCCCCCCTTTCTCTCTCCTCTCTCTCTCCCTCTCTCTCTCTCTCTCTCTCTCTCTCCCCCTCTCTCTCTCCCCCCCTCTCTCTCTCCTCTCTAACTGCCTTATGATGACCTAGTCATTGAGGTGTCATGTGTTACTGGAGTATTATTGTGTTTCCCTGCTCCATTCACATAGTGTTTCTCAGTCTGTAGTAACGGGCAAGGTGATTGTTCTGCGGTTTGTCTACATTACATTATTTACATTGACATTTATCCAGCTGAAAATGACTCTTGACAATTCATTAGCCCTACACCCCATTCATTAAGACAGCAAGAGAGCCCATTATCATAAGTTCAACAAAGAGTCTAGTGAGTCCTTTCCTCTCCCCGTTCATCTGTTGTCCTGTGTCTGTCAGGTCTGTGTTTGTGGACCTTCCGCTGCTGCTGACAGATCAACAGGAAGCCATTTGTAAGAGGGGCCTGTTGAGCATCACTGTAGTCACGACAACGCTTACCCAATTACTGGCTAGGCTTGTTCCGTCCCCCCATCTCTATCTTTCTCTTTCTTCTCCCCCCTCTCTCTCTCTCTCTCTCTCCTACTCTCTCTCTCTCTCTCCCTCTCTCCTACTCTCTCTCCTACTCTCTCTCTCTCTCTTTCTCTCTCTGTCTGGACTACATGATCCTTTCTCTCTTTGTCTCTGTCTGCTTACTCTTTCTATTAACCCTAGTAGTTCTGTGGTTTCCACGCAACAGCTGTGGGGAGGGTTGACTGTGCGTACTGTGATAACACACGTCAGGAAGGCGTGTGTGTGTGTGTGTGTGTGTGTGTGTGTGTGTGTACACCAGCTGAGCACACTGTGTCCTTTGGTGAGCGGTCATGTCTCGGTCACAAACAGCATCAGACAACCCGGTCAGTCAGGTCAGTATGTCCTGGTCCAGGAAGAGGCGGTGGTCGTTACCCAGAGACATGTGACTGTAACATTGATCAAAAGAAGCCAGGCCAGGATGCTCCTTTTCCAGCACAGGTCTGTTATACAGTATCTCCTAATAGAACAAGGAAGTGGATTGGACACGCACAGGGTTTATGGTCTCATTCAGTTGACATGGAAATAAAAAAGAATTGTGCCTGCTTACTTCCGTGCACTGGTGTGTGTTTGCACGCCTGTGCTTGTGTGTGTGTGTGTGTGTGTCTATGCTTGTGTTTGTGTGTGCCTGCCTGCCTCTGTGTGTGTATGATTCATGTGTCCCTTGGCTGTTCTCCTGCCCAGTGTGGTGCTTCATTGAAAGCCCTGGAGCTGAATGGAGAGAGGGCAGCCCTCCAGACCCTCCAGCAGAGCGCCCAGCTGCCCAGCTGCCCAGCAGCCCCACCTAGGGCTCTCTACTCTGGGCTCAGCCCACTGACCTGTCACCTGCTGCCCTGGAGGTCAGTGTCCTGGGGTGACAGTGCTGCACGCTAGTTAGTGATGCTGTTTCATCTCTGGCTGTGTGCTGGCTATTTGGAATGGCCTACACGCAATAAAGATCTAAAGTCAGACTTACTGGAGCTGCGGCCATGTTAGGATAACACACTTCAACAAATGACCATTCATTTAACACGTCCTTTAAAATGATATACAACCACATACTGCAGCCACACACCTACCAGTTAGCCTAGATGTTACACGGCAAGCCATCACACAGGGTAAATCCATTTGAATTCAATCCCTTTTTTGACAACATCCCATTGTTTTGAAACAAAACACTCCCTACATGTCTGCCCGTGGAAGCAGTGGTCAGAAAGTGACTTTTTTACACCTGAATGCCAAAACATTAAGAGACAGAGGTGCTCAAATCGACCCATTTCAATCATAGAAATGCAATTCATAGAATGGACCTATCCCTTCAGACCAATTTATCTGGTACACCATTCAAATGTGAATTGAGTTGAAATTGTAAGTTTCTAATTGCTACCACAAAGATGGCCCCAATTACATCATTTACTTACGTCTGGACCTCCAACCGTTTTGTTGGTATCATTTGAAAGTTTCAATTTGATTCCCATTTTAGTTCATTTATCAGCCTAAACACGACACCCGCCCTGTATTCAAGGGCATGTCGTGTCTCAACCGCTGACGGGCACAAAAACACAGAAACCTCAGATGAAGTCAAATTGACTTTAATCTCTTTAATGGTAAAACTTTTTTTTTTTTCAGCAAATCATGAAATAGTTTGACAACCCTGTTTCTTAAGCTTTTAAATGATATCATTTCCCACTGTCTATCTTTTCCAGCGATGAAGACAAGGATGTCTCATGGTAAGGCGGGGTATGCAAAACGGGTATGCAAAACGGGTCAACTTTGAGCACTTTAATCTCTTGAATGTTTTGTCATTCAGGTCCAAAAAGTCACTTTCTGAGTAATCCTACAATGGGCAAATATGTACGGAGGGTTTTGTTCAAATCAAAGGGGCTGCTGTCAAAAAGTGATTGAATTCAAATGGATTTACCCAACCCTGAATTCAGCAGCCTGATCACTAGAAATAGACTTCGATTTCGGACGTTTGAAAAGGCCCCGAAAATGTTAATATATGCCTTCCTCGGCGCGCACAAACATTTTTGAAAACAAATGCCCAGCACTGAGCGCAAACTCATGATGCTCGGAACATGCAGCTTAGACCTCAGGTCACAATGCTCTATCAAGCCATGAGAATACTTGCTAACAGTTGATGGAAACAATGCCTTGTTCTTAATTCTTTTGTTTTAAGACCACCCCAAACCATAGCCCTAACCTTAACCACTCGGAATTCATGCCTAAACTGTCAACCTTTCATTTGTTTCTGTTTAAACCCTGTAACCACGAGGAATGAATGAAAATTCAAAATTAGATCGTTCATCGATAATGCGGGAAACTCCGAGATCTTGTTGGAATTCAGTGTGTCACTGAGTCTAGGCAAAATGCCTCATGTTTTATGCTTATTTAAACCGTCAATGTTGTGTAAATGTTTTGACAGTCAGTCATAGTCACAGTAGCCTTGAGCAGCTAGCTACACATGTGCTGTAGAAACATCATTTGGATTTTGGTGAGTTTGTGGTTCAACGTTTCAAGCGTCACCATTAGTAAACGATGTGCACTTGAATGCGTAGACACCCGTTATGTCATGCTATAAAGCTTGTGTGTATGCCAATTCTGAGCGTGACTAAAACTCTTGTGGTTCACGTGCTCACACAGCATTCTTGTAATTATGCTTCAGTCCTCTTGTGCCGTTATCAGGCCACACAAACACACACACACACACACACACACACACACACACACACACACACACACACAAACACATCTCCTAACCCCGTTGTTAGTTGCTAATGAAGCCCCTCTCTGTCCAGTTGAGAGATACTGGGAGATTCTAGAGATTCTGGGACATACTGTTTATCACTGTGTTCCGCTCCAGGGGTCCAGCCGGGTTAAACACCATGTAATGCTGTTAGCTAGTGCTCCAAATTTTTGTTTTTCTCCCTCTCATCTCTGTTCTCTTTATAGCTTGTTTTCCATGATCATGTCTCGATTCTATCTCTTTCTCTCTGCGCGAAAACAACAAGGGGCTCTCTATTCCTCTAAAACCCTGATTTCGGACTCGTCTCTCTTTCTCCCCTCTATCCTCCTCTGCCTCTCACCCTCCCTCATTTTAGGCTACCCCCTCCCTCTGTTCTTTTATTCCCTCTCTCTGTCGCTTTAAATATTTAAACAGCTCAATTAGCGTGGTACCTGATGCCAATGAGACAAGGGGCCTTTTATGTTCAACCATCTGTCTGTGTGTGTGTGAGTGTGTGTGTGTGTGTGTGTGTGTGTGTGTGTGTGTGTGTGTGAGTGTGAGTGTGAGTGTGTGTGTGTGTGTGTGTGTGTGTGTGTGTGTGTGTGTGTGTGTGTGTGTGTGTGTGTGTGAGTGTGAGTGTGTGTGTGTGTGTGTGTGAGTATGTGAGTGTGTGTGTGTGAGTGTGTGTATGAGTGTGTGTGTGTATGAGTGCGTGTGTGTGAGTATGTGAGAGTGTGTGTGTGAGTGTGTGTGTGCACGCACGCACGCCTTGGCTTCTTTGCTAGACTTGTACGTACTGTACAAGTAAACAAGCTTGGACACTCGGACACTGGTGTTCAGTCTCTTTGCCCCCGATGTGTTCCCTCTTCTCTATATGCAAACCCTTTACACAGAGCCCCATTGACCACCCCAATAACTTCTGGAGCCCACACTACAGACGTCAGTAGAGACGGAATGTGATACATTCTCCCTCCACCATTAGGGAAAACCCACTGTGCCTTTTAGACAGACCCACAGAGAGAATACAACCAGCTGTGTGTGTGTGTGTGTGTGTGTGTGTGTGGTGTGTGTGTGTGTGTGTGTGTGTGTGTGTGTGTGTGTGGGCTACAGCACATTTTTCTTTGTTTCTTTCAAGGACTCCAATATACTACTGTACATTTTTCAACCATTTTAACCATGAATAACAATACACACTCCTGTCAATTGTACATTGATCTCACCAAGGGAATGAAATGGTCAAATGTGACACCTGAAGCTAATGGATGTCTAGAGCTACAGTAATATAATGATAATGGATTAGATATATCGTGCATTTCAGAAGTATTCAGACCAGACTTTTTCCCACATTTTGTTACATTTAAAATGTATCAAATTGTTTGTTTTCCTTATCTACACACAATACCCCATCATGACGAAGCAAAAACAGGATTTTAGACATTTTTGCAAATGTATTACAAATTTAAAAAAGGGGAATATCACATTTACCTACGTATTCAGACCCTTCACTCAGCAATTTGTTGAAGCACCTTTGGCAGCGATTACAGCCTTTAGTATTCTAGGGTATGATGCTCCTTTAAGTGCGTTTTGGCAAACTCCAAGCAGGCTGTCATGTGGCTTTTACCGAGGAGAAAAAAAAACTGTTTTCACTTTGTCATTATGGGGTATTGTGTGTAGATTGACGAGGAAAATAATAATTTTGAATACTTTCTGAATACACTATAAATAGCTTTCCCAGGTGCTCAAAACTCTTTTACATGACCCCCACTGACTGTGCTAATGAGTAGTGAGAACTAGCAGACAGAGATTGTTTTGGCCCTCTAGGCATGACTGGAGCTGAAGTTGTACCAGTGCTGCTCATCCACTGTTGGTTGTTGACCTAGAGAGCGATAGAGAGAGACACTAGGGCACCGGGGACTCGCAGAGTTCACCTTTAATAACCTTACTGTTTCTATTAGCCAGATAAATAATACGTCTGTTCAATATATCGCTCCTTTCATTTGACCCCTTGAACCAAAGAAGACTTGAGTCATCAGACAAGGTCAGAGTGGGAAAGCAGGAAGCATTCTTCTGTTCCAGATCATCATTCTAAACATGCTCTGATGCTCTGATCTGCTCATCTGAACATTTGATTTATTTACTAATTAATGGGAGGAAAATACTGAGTCACTTATGTCCACTTTCAGAGGCCTGCGATCGTTGTGTGTATGTCTGTGTGTGTCTACTGACTTGTCTTTGTTGATTACAGGGAATTGCAGTATAAATCGCCCAGGGTGAATGGACCCATACAGGGTTCAATAACCGGAAGATATCATGGGATGGGGTAACGTGTGTGTGTATGTGCATGTTTGTGATAAAGGGGTCGACCACACAGTTAATTATCACTAATTATCAATAACTGGGATAATTATCACTAATTATCCCAGTTATTTTAGATCTGTCGTTATTTATACTGTCTATGCTGTATAAAACTCTGACGTGGGACTCGTCTCTCTCTCTCTCTCTCTCTCTCTCTCTCTCTCTCTCTCTCTCTCTCTCTCTCTCTCTCTCTCTCTCTCTCTCTCTCTCTCTCTCTCCCAATATATCTTCTTTCTTTGGTAAATCCTCCATCTATCTCACCCTCATAGCTAGAGAGAGACGCTAATATCATAGACGACCCCTGCTGTCTAATTTCACCACTCTAGCTGCAGCGTGAATCAGCTACTTACACAGCCTCTTAAACTCTGTTGTTGATAGACACGAACTCTTGGAGGAAGATAGACATTACAACAAGTGGTTGTGATCACAACAAACAAACCAAAGCATTTCTTCATCAGGACTCTTCGATGTACACTCAAGCAGTCTCCCATAGCTCTATACTATAAGCCACCGTCGCCAGTTTCTGGCGTGTGTTGTGAGTGTGTTTGTCTCTTCCTGTGTGTGTTTCTGGTGCGAAGCAACAGAATCAGTCAGTCAAGAGAAAGTGTGTTTGTGTATCTGTGTCCGTGCACGCGGGTAAGTGTGTCTCTGTTTGTGCATATCTCTAAGTATGTGTGTGTGTGTGTGTGTGTGTGTGTGGTGGGGGGTGGGGTGTTGTGGTTGGAGGTGGGCTGTTGTTAGGTTAGCGACTTAGTGTGTTACTAGTGGGGTGGGGGTTATTGATTGGTTGGGTAAGGGTGTTCCGGAGCGGTTGATTGGGTGAGGATGGGCTGAGCGAGCGGTAGGCAGATGGGAGGTGAGGAGGTCAAACCCAGACGCCACAAGGGGATTTCTACACCTTCACCCCCCCCAATCTCCTTCACCCTCCAATCTGATTAAACAACACACTATTGCTTTCTTTACACCCCCTCCCCGTCCCCCTCTCATCTTGCTGCTCCTCTGTGACCCCCAGCCTACTCAAGACACTGTTGGGGATATTTAACATGCCCCTATGGCCTCTATGCTTAGATAACTCCCACCCCCTTACTCAACAGAATACCCAAACACACACACCCAAACACACACATTCTTCGCCCTAACTGCCCCTTCTACACACACACGCACCCAGGACCCCGCACGTGTGCACACACTCTCTCCTGAGAAACACACACCACACGCTCCCTCTATCTCTGGCCGCCTGACCCCACGTCCAGCCGTGTCAGGGTCGACCATACGAACCATGTAAGCCTCCCCAGCTAAGGGTCTACCTCGGTGTGCTACATCAGCAGCTACGCCTCAGAGCAGTACGCATGGACGAGCCTGGGTGTGTGTGTGTGTTTGTGATGTGTGTGTGTGTGTGTGTTCATGCACGATTGACTGTGTCTTATACGTGCGAGTGTGCTCTGCATGTGTGTTCACGCATGGATGACGTGTGTGTTTGCACTTTTATGTCTTTGACTATGTATGCGTGTGTGTGCTTGAGCGTGCTTGTGTGTAGATGTATTTTTGTGTCTTTGACTGGTTTTGGCTGTGTGTGTGTGATAGTGCATGCACATGTGTGAGTTTGTGTCAATGTGTGTGTTTATATGTCTCTTTCTATGTGTGTGTGTGTGTGAGTATGTGTGTGAACGCGTGTGTTTCTGAGCAAGCGTGGGGGAGGGGCTCATTAATAATTCATGAGGTGGGCAGGGAGAAGGCAAGGGGGCGGCAGCAGATGGAGGATCTGTATTTGTGAGTGTGTTTGTGTGGATGTGTGGATGTGGAACGAGCTAGAGCGAGGACAGAAACAGACAGAGAAAGAGAGAGAGAGAGAGAGAAAGAGAGAGAGAGAGAGAGAGAGAGAGAGAGAGAGAGAGAGAGAGAGAGAGAGAAAATAGAGTGTGAAGGAGAGAGGAGGCATCAGTCTTTCTGTAGCATTATCAAATCAACTTGCCCTGTGTTCTGTTTCTTCCTGTGTGACTGGATCTGTCAGGCGGTTTTATTTCCTGGATCTGGATGTACCAGGGGGGACGTTTCGTGACGTAACACTGAGCCCAGAGGACCAGACTAGGACTTCCTGTGATGGGGAAGCAGTGTTCTCTAGGGGAGCACAATTTCACCTGGTCAGATACCCTCCACTGATCGGTAATCTGTCTCTCTTCAGAGGTGTGTGTGTGTTTGTGTGTGTGTGTGTGTGTGTGTGTGTGTGTGTGTGTGCTGTGCTGTCTGTGCTGTCTGTGCTGTCTGTGCTGTCTGTGCGTCTGTGCTGTCTGTGCCCGGCGGAAAGATGCTTTTGTTAGAGTGCGCCACTATGTGTGTTTCAAAGGCTGTCATAGAGATGGTAAGTGTGTGTGTTCTCATTTGCAGAGCTCTTATTTTGCCGCTGTTCATGTGTGTGTTAGCATATGGACGTTTCATTCATAATTTCGATATTGTGGTTATGCGTGTTCACTCTACCGTGCTTTGGCGGGGGAAAAAAAGGCTTTTATTTTATTTGTATTTATTTTACAATTTGGGATATTATCATACAATAATGTTTTCGTTCATGGTCATGAAAAATCCTCTACAATCCTCGTTTGAGGAACGCTGACAAAGTTTTTTTGTTGTTGTCATACATGGTTCCATTTTGTCCCGTGGTGTTTGTCTTTAACAAAAGCAAGTTGTTTCATTTTTACGAACCAGAATGGAGCCTAACCAATCATCAAATCATTGATGCAGCCCAGGTGCCTGTCTAATTACTGCCTTCTCAGATTTGTCTGGTGCTCCGTTGTTGGAAGGGTGTTCTGCTGTGTTCTAAGCTTTGTGAGGTAGAAAGGACACTCATCATGATCCGTGCGCTGGTTAAAATGAAGAATAACAGTGTGTGCGCTGAAAAATACTGCCACACGCACTGATCGGTCCGTCTGACACAGTTTGATTGCTGTTATTGATCATGTCTTTGGGACCACAGGCTATATGCTACCTCTGTCAACCATATCAGTCTAGTGTATATGTCGCTGCTGCCCATTGCCCATTGCCATTGCCCATATCTCTCTAACAGTGGTCATTCATACTTTGTCTGTCTGTACTGAGTGATTGTGTGTTGCCTGTCTAGTGTATCTGTGTCACAGAAGGTTGGTGGCACCTCAATTGTGGAGGAAGGGCTTAGTATTGGCTGGAACAGAGTACATGGAATGGTACCGAACTGATCAAATACATGGTTCCATGTTTGATACCATTCCATTTACTTCGTTCCAGCCATTATTATGAGCCGTCCTCCCCTCGCCGGCCCCCTGTGATCAGTGTGTACTATCTATGGCTACTCCATCTGTCTCTGTTAGAAACCTGGTGATGCCATTGTCATACCACTCCCCCGTAAGTGTGTGCACATGAGTGTGTGGTTCTGTGTGTGTGTGTGTGTTACAGTAATCTGCCTATGGCTTCTTGACTCTCCCAGTGTGTTTGGCAATGTGGTGATGCTGCTGTCTTGGTGTTTGTGTGTGTGTTCTGTGATGTCAGCGGTGTTCCAGCTTCGAGCTGTTGTCAGACAGATGAGAGTTCTTTGTGTCAGAACTCTCCTTAGCTGACCGTTATTCAGACACACACACACACGCACACGCACACACACACACCAAACACACTGGGAAAGACAACGATTATTGGAAGAGACAAAAATCCATCGGCAGGTTAACACACACCAGAAAACAGACACACGAAAACAGACATGGACATGGACAGAGACATGGAAGACATGAAAACAGACCCATGAAAAAACAGACACACGAAAACAGACACACGCACGAAAACAGACACACACACAAAAACAGACACCCGCACGAAAACAGACACACACAAGAAAATCAACACACACACACTTGTGCATAATCAAGCAGACATACAGTGGGGCAAAAAAGTATTTAGTCAGCCACCAATTGTGCAAGTTCTCCCACTTAAAAAGATGAGAGAGGCCTGTAATTTTCATCATAGGTACACTTAAACTATGACAGACAAAATTAGAAGAAAAAAAATCCAGAAAATCACATTGTAGGATTTTTAATGAATGTATTTGCAAATTATGGTGGAAAATAAGTATTTGGTCACCTACAAACAAGCAAGATTTGTGGCTCTCACAGACCTGTAACTTATTATTTAAGAGGCTCCTCTGTCCTCCACTCGTTACCTGTATTAATGGCACCTGTTTGAACTTGTTATCAGTATAAAAGACACCTGTCCACAACCTCAAACAGTCACACTCCAAACTCCACTATGGCCAAGACTAAAGAGCTGTCAATGGACACCAGAAACAAAATTGTAGACCTGCACCAGGCTGGGAAGACTGAAACTGCAATAGGTAAGCAGCTTGGTTTGAAGAAATCAACTGTGGGAGCAAATATTAGGAAATGGAAGACATACAAGACCACTGATAATCTCCCTCGATCTGGGGGTCCACGCAAGATCTCACCCCGTGGGGTCAAAATGATCACAAGAACGGTGAGCAAAAATCCCAGAACCACACGGGGGGACCTAGTGAATGACCTGCAGAGAGCTGGGACCAAAGTAACAAAGCCTACCATCAGTAACACACTACGCCGCCAGGGACTCAAATCCTGCAGTGCCAGACGTGTCCCCCTGCTTAAGCCAGTACATGTCCAGGCCCGTCTGAAGTTTGCTAGAAAGCATTTGGATGATCCAGAAGAAGATTGGGAGAATGTCATATGGTCAGATGAAACCAAAATATAACTTTTTGGTAAAAACTCAACTCGTCGTGTTTGGAGGACAAAGAATGCTGAATTGCATCCAAAGAACACCATACCTACTGTGAAGCATGGGGGTGGAAACATCATGCTTTGGGGCTGTTTTTCTGCAAAGGGACCAGGACGACTGATCCGTGTAAAAGAAAGAATGAATGGGGCCATGTATCATGAGATTTTGAGTGAAAACCTCCTTCCATCAGCAAGGGCATTGAAGATGAAACGTGGCTGGGTCTTTCAGCATGACAATGATCCCAAACACACCGCCCGGGCGCAACGAAGGAGTGGCTCCGTAAGAAGCATTTCAAGGTCCTGGAGTAGCCTAGCCAGTCTCCAGATCTCAACCCCATAGAAAATCTTTGGAGGGAGTTGAAAGTCCATGTTGCCCAGCAACAGCCCCATAACATCACTGCTCTAGAGGAGATCTGCATGGAGGAATGGACCAAAATACCAGCAACAGTGTGTGAAAACCTTGCGAAGACTTATAGAAAACATTTGACCTCTGTCATTGCCAACAAAGGGTATATAACAAAGTATTGAGATAAACTTTTGTTATTGACCAAATACTTATTTTCCACCATAATTTGCAAATAAATTCATAAAAAATCCTACAATGTGATTTTCTGGATTTTTTTTCTAATTTTGTCTGTCATAGTTGAAGTGTACCTATGATGAAAATTACAGGCCTCTCTCCTCTTTTTAAGTGGGAGAACTTGCACAATTGGTGGCTGACTAAATACTTTTTTGCCCCACTGTACCTACACACACATGCGCTCACATTTGTATGCATATACTAATGGTCATACTTGTCTGTCCATCAAACTCAATAATGACGTTAGTCCAAGGTAGGGTGGACGTTGCACATGGAGCACTGATACCACCACCACAATAATGAACAAGCGCTGGCAATTGACCATATCAATCCGGCTTTGGAATCATTCACAATCACAGGGTTCCTTGTCCTATGTTTTCCAATTCATCAAGTAACACGCAGGAACAAGAGCATGGCTGGGCCAGGTTTAGGACTGACATGGTAGAGGGTTGTGTGTGCACTGCACAATGGGGTAGTGTATGTGTGTCTCACTGCATGTCCATGTGTGTGTTTGTGTCCGTGTGTGAGTGTGTGGGGAGGGGTTCTTAGACACTGTGTGTGTCTGTGGAGGGTTATTGCGTACATTGGGAGTAGTGGGTCAGCCTATGGTACACAGTGTGAAAGTGAGGGAGAGAAAGAGTGGAGAGAGCGGGGGAGAAAGAGAGGGGGAGAGAAAGAAGGGGGAGAGTGGAGAGAGAGACAGATGGGGGAGAAAAAGGAGAGGAGAGAGAGGGGGGGAGATAAAGAGAGGGGAGAGAAAGAGAGGGGCGAGAGAGAGACGGGAGAGAGTGCGAGTGAGAAGAGAAAGAGAGCCTCATCCTTTGTTCCTAGGCGGTAGGAGGAAGAGGTTAATGTAGCCAGCCAGCGAGGGAGAGAGAGAGAGAGAGAGAGAGAGAGAGAGAGAGAGAGAGACAGAGGAGGGGAGAGGCCTAATGGATACAGATGGCCTTTCACTGTTAATATTTGGACTGGAGCCTTCAAATCAACCCCCCCCCTTCTCTGCTCACCCTTCTCTCCATTCCTCCATCCCCCCATCTCAACTACCCTTGGGGGCAGATGCAAACATATTCTCACTATAGGACTGGCCCTTTTTCTCTTCAATAGACATGGGAAAGAGACCGTAGATGTCAGTCCAGTGTGCATAGTGTCTAAGGTATACTGGGACTCAATTTGTCACAGTGATATGGTGTATTGCATGGCCACAGGATATTGTAGGCATGTTTTGTTCATGTGTTTGTATGTCTGTGTGAGAGTTCACGTCTCTCTCTCTCTCTCTTTCAATTGCCTCCTCTAACCCTTTATTTTATCACCCGCCTCGCCACATATCCCTCTCCTTGTTTTCCCTCCCCTCTCTATCCCTCCCTCTCCATCCCTGCCTCTCCATCCCTCCCCTCTCCATCCCTGCCTCTCTATCCCTCCCTCTCCATCCCTGCCTCTCCATCCCTCCCTCTCCATCCCTCCCTCTCCATCCCTGCCTCTCCATCCCTGCCTCTCCATCCCTGCCTCTCCATCCCTCCCTCTCCATCCCTCCCTCTCCATCCCTGCCTCTCCATCCCTCCCTCTCCATACCTCCCTCTCCATCCCTGCCTCTCCATCCCTCCCTCTCCAGCCCTGCCTCTCCATCCCTGCCTCTCCATCCTTGCCTCTCCATCCCTGCCTCTCCATCCCTGCCTCTCCATCCCTCCCTCTCCATCCCTGCCTCTCCATCCCTCCCTCTCCATCCCTGCCTCTCCATCCCTGCCTCTCCATCCCTCCCTCTCCATCCCTGCCTCTCCATCCCTGCCTCTCCATCCCTCCCTCTCCATCCCTGCCTCTCCATCCCTCCCTCTCCATCCCTGCCTCTCCATCCCTCCCTCTCCATCACTGCCTCTCCATCCCTGCCTCTCCATCCCTGCCTCTCCATCCCTGCCATTCTAACCCCAGTTTTTTATATAACAGATTTTTGCCGCTGAGGACTCTCCTCTTCTGTCATATAAAGTTAAGCTTTTCACCGTGTGTGTGTTTGTGTCACAACACCCGCTAAGCGTTTCCGTCCCATCAAACTGGTCGCTTGTGTGTGTGTGTGTGTGCGTCTGTGCGTGCACATGTGTGTGTTGTCTGATAAAACCATCAGCAGAATAAAAAAAACATATGCAACAAAAAGGCCAGTCAGAGGAAAAGCCCACGTTAGAGCTTTAACTGACCGGCAGCTTCTGAGTTGCACTGAATGTTCCTTAGTTAATGTTCCTTAGAGAATGTTCCTTAGAGAATGTTCCTTAGTGAATGTTCCTTAGTGAATGTTCCTTAGTGAATGTTCCTTACTGAATGTTCCTTACTGAATGTTCCTCACTGAATGTTCTTGTTCTAGCATCTTCTAGAGAATATTTTGTGTGTCAGGGAACACAGGAAGGTAACTCTCATTACTCATAACTCTCATTACCTGGCAACCCCCTGATATAGCCAGGTAACCCGCAGCAACAGAAAAGATGAAAGGAGGAAGGAATTGTTGAGGAGAGGAGAGGAGAGGAGAAGGGAATGAATGAGAAGAACAGGAAGTCTGTTCCCATGGGATGCATATGTTGTGCCTGTGAGCCAAGTGCTTAACCTACATTACTCAGTCTGTGTGTGTGTGTTGTCCATGTGTTGTGTATGTTTGTGTTATTTATACTCAAAGCCCCCTAGTATACGGCTTCTACTGTAAGACACACTATCAAACATTTACACTCCGTAGCATAGTCTACTGTAACACACATGCTAAAAGCCCCAGACAGCATGGTGATAACCTACATACGTAGCTTCACTGACTGTCCAGATGTGTGTGTGTGTGTGTGTGTGTTAGTCGTGGATTGTAATCTCAACTGTAAGGCTCTCTCCCTATTTCTCTCTGTCACTCTCTCTTTCTCCCCCCCCTCTCTCAAAGTCTCTCTCTATTCCTCTCTCTCTCTCTGTCTCTTATCTCTTTCTGATTGTGGCACATAGAGAGATTGTTATATTTTAGGGTTAATAAAACAATGCATACTGTGGGGTTTGTTAAGGTTACACTTCTGCCTGCCTGTCTGTCTGTCTGTCTGTCTGTCTGTCTGTCTGTCTGTCTGTCTGTCTGTCTGTCTGTCTGTCTGTCTGTCTGTCTGTCTGTCTGTCTGTCTGTCTGTCTGTCTGTCTGTCTGTCTGTCTGTCTGTCTGTCTGTCTGTCTGTCTGTCTGTCTGTCTGTCTGTCTGTCTGTCTGTCTGTCTGTCTCCCTCTCTGTTCTGAGGCTGAGACAGGACGCTTTATGAGTTTACTGTTGAGGTAAACAAAATACTGTAGATTGGACTCCAAGACTGATGCTACTAGGGTACTCCTATGGTACTAATCTTAATTATGCTAATGACTGTGACATGGTGACCATAATGAAGGCTTTTCTTACACCTGTTAATGTCTTTGTCTGAGAGGAACCACAGCCAACATTTAGCTTCTCTGTCTGTTAGGATGGGACGGGGGGAGACTTAAGTCTTAAGATGATATTGAAGTCAAACAGACAGTTAGCGTGAAGAAAGAGCAGCTCATCAGAATTCGCATATATTATTCCCAGCCGTCCCCCTGACTAACTGTAGCAGCCCCCCTCCTCCTGGCATCAGGACACACACACACACTCACACACACACACACACACACACATAGACACCGCTGCTTTCCTGTACACACACACGCACTGTACTGCCAGGATTTGGCTGTGTCTCTGGAGCTGTGGACCTGGCAGGGTCGAATGAGCCTGCGGATAATGAATAACTTTGGGAGTAATGCTGATGTCTGTAGCAGTTGGAGTAAAGGAAATATAGCCTACCATTGTCTGTGAGAAATGCTATTTTTGAATACAAAGTACATGTTTTAAAACAAGTAAAAAGGTGCATAGTGCATTTGGATAGTATTTAAACCCATTGACTTTTTCCACATTTTGTTTTGTTACAGCCTTATTCTGAAAATGATTCAATTGCTTTTTTCCTCATCAATCTACACACAGTACCCATAATGACAAAGCAAAAACTGTTTTTTAGACATTTTTGCAAATGTATAATACATTTTAAACTGAAATATCACATTTACATGAGTATTCAGACCCTTTACTCAGTACTTTGTTGAAGCACGTTTGGCAGCGATTACAGCTGTTGAGTCTTCTTGCATATGAGGCAAGGAGTTTCTCCCATTCTTTTCTGCAGATCCTCTCAAGCTCTGTCAATTTGGATGGGGAGCGTCGCTGCACAGCTATTTTCAGGTCTCTCCAGAGATGTTCGATCTGGTTCAACTCCGGGCTCTGGCTGGGCCACTCAAGGACATTCAGAGACATGTCCTGAAGTCACTCCTGCGTTGTCTTGGCGGTGTGCTTGGGGTCATTGCCCTGTTGGAAGGTGAATCTTCACCCCAGTCTGAGGTCCTGAGCAGGCTTTCATCAAAGATCTCGCAGTACATTGCTCCTTTCATCTTTCCCTCGATCCTGACTAGTCTCCCAGTCCTTGCCTCTGAAAAATATCCCCACAGCATGATGCTGCCATCACCATGCTTCAACGTAGGGATAGTACCAGGTTTCCTCCAGACTTAATGCTTGGCTGTCAGGCCAAAGAGTTCAATCTTGGTTTCATCAGACAAGAGACTCTTGTTTCTCATGGTCTGAGATTCCTTTAAGTGCCTTTTGGCAAACTCCAAGCGGGCTCTCATGTGCCTTTTACCGAGGAGTGTCTTCCGTCTGGCCACTCTACTATTAAGACCTGGTTGTCCTTCTGGAAGGTTCTCCCATCTCCACAGAGGAAGTCTGGAACTCTGTCAGAATGACCATTGGGCTCTTGGTCACCTCCCTGACTAAGGCCCTTCTCCCCCGATTGCTCAGTTTGGCCGGGGCGGGCAGCTCTAGGAAGAGTCTTTGCGTTTCCAAACTTCTTCCATTTAAGAATGATGTAGGCCACTGTGTTCTTGGGGACCTTCAATGCTGCAGACATTTTTTGGTTCCTTTCCTCAGATCTGTGCCTCGACACAATCCTGTCTCGAAGCTCTACAGAAAAGTCATTCGACCTCATGACTTGGTTTTTGCTCTAACATGCACTGTCAACTGTGGGACTTTATATAGACAGGTGTGTGCCTTTCCAAATCATGTCCAATCAATTGAATTTACCACAGGTGGACTTTAATCAAGTTGTAGAAACATCTCAAGGATGTTCAATGGAAACAGGATGCAACTGAGCTCAATTTTGAGTCTCATAGCAAAGGGTCTGAATAGTTATTTAATAAGGTATTTCTGTTTTTTATTTTTATAAATTTGAAAAAAATTCTGGAAGCTTGTTTTTGCTTTGTCATTATGGGGTATTGTTTGTAAATTGTGTGTAAATTGATGATTGATGTATATATATATCATCAACTTACACAATAATATAAATTATCAATTTACACACAATGCCCCATAATGACAAAGCAAAAACAGGCTTTCAGAATTTTTTACAAATTTATACATATATAATTTGTTTAAATACATTTTAGAATGAGGCTGTAACAAAATGTGGAAAAAGGGAAGGTCTGAATACTTTCCAAATACGCTGTATGTACACAGATACTGTAGTATTTTAGCATTTGACATTTGGTTTTTACTCAACCCTGCGTTAGATTGAGTGAATTTCCATTAAAAGGCTACAGTCAGAATGTCTGGTAACCAGTTTACATGACATCTTCCCTGTGGTTATGCTACAGCAGATTGAGTTACTGCGTAAGCTATGTTATATATCCACAACAGTTTATCCAAAGGCTAAACGCTTCAGACACATACATTCTAATGTATATTGGTGAAATTTGTCTTTGACAAATTACCGTTCGGGGACAATAAAGTTTATTTGATCTTATCTTATTTAATATTACCCCGTGTGCTTTTCCTTTTCGCTCAATGACACAGTCAGTGGCTTCAGGCTTGGACTCAGGATCTGATTGGATTTGGTGTCAGTCATCTGTTGTCTGGTCTGCAGAAAAGCAGCGTCAACGGAAGTAATCACATTTACCCCAGCCAGTCCTCCCTCCTCAGCTAGAACAAAAGCCTGCTCATAGACAGTGCTTTAGTGGCAGACTCAGAGGATGTGTCCCAAATGGCACCCTATTCCCTACATAGTGCACTACTTTTGACCAGAGCCCTATGGCACTATATTCTCTATAATATATGGAATACATGCCATTTTAGTGCACTACTAATGAGCAGAGCCCAATGGCAACCTATTCCCTATTTAGTGCACTACTTTCATGAGTAGCCCATAGGGCTCTGGTCAAAAGTAGTGTGTTATATAGAGAATAGAGTACAATTTGGGATGCATGCTCAGACTTACTCTCTATTGTGTTCTCTATACAGGGCTCTCCGAGTACATCAACACTCAGAGTCTAACAGAACACTCAGTGAACGGAACTGATTACAATGAATGGAATTGGTGGCTCCATAAAGACATAAGTTCTTCCTGGTCTCTTAATGACATCATCTCTACCTCATCCCACTTCATCTTATTCGAGTTTACTGGCTGGCTGTGTGTGTGCTGATGATGGTGCGCTGTGAGTGAAAGACAGTGTGCGGCATAGAGTTGGATAGAAGGCTCTTCTTTACCATAACGCATAGCTTCTGTGACAGCATGGGCAGCATTGTGGCACATCAGCCGTCTATCTAGTAGAGGAGAGATGTGCCTAGTGGCCTTAATTAGCTCCGGGGGAGGAGTGGTGAGTGTGCCTTGGGGTTTGGTGAGGGGGGGATAGGGGGTAGGAGGAGGTTCTGGTGCTTGTTGTTATTCCGCTGATAGATTTCTGAGCCTTAAATTAATGGATTTGTCAGCAGCTTCAAAACCGTTCATCCTATTTTTAACCACACACATATGGACACTCACACAGGCACACACGCACCTACACACACACACACACACACACACACACACACACACACACACACACACACACACACACACACACACACACACACACACACACACACACACACACACACACACACACACACACACACACACACACACACACACACACACACACACACAGGAGGCTGCTGAGGGGAGGACGGCTCATAATAATGGCTGGAACGGAGTGAATGGAATAGCGTCAAACACATGGAAACAACGTGTTTGATGTATTTGATACCATTCCACTGATTCCACTCCAGCCTTTACCACAAGCCTGTCCTTTAAGGTGCCACCAACCTCCTGTGATGGACACACGTACACACGCTCACTCTTTCTGTTCGCACAGACCACGCACAAACACGCACACACACGCTCACACACATGCACTCCAAATCACACCTTTTAACCACTTCACAACCATCGCAGATGAACATAATCACATGCACACACACACACTGCTGTCAGTCATTTTAGCACCGTAGTCCCTGGGGGTTCTAATCACACCTCTCTCCTCTATCTCTTCTTTCTCTCCTCTCTAATCCCTGTCTGTTATCACAGAGAGAGGAGGGGTAGAGAGAGAGAGAGCCCTGGAGAGAGGGAAAAACAGACAGTACATCTGACTTGGAAATAGATAAGGGAGGAGTAAACAATAGAGAAAGAGACAGAGGAAGAGGAGAAGAAATGGGGGGGTACATTTGGGAAGGAGATGGAGTGGGGGATGAGTCTGTCTACAGTATGTGTCTGTCCCAAGAGGATGTAACGTAGGACAACTCAACAACCACCATGCTCTCACCAGAATTAACCAAGATACATTTGAAAAACGGCATTTTGTAGAAGGATGAGATGGAGAGAGAGGGAGAGAGAAAGAGATGGAAAGAGGGAGGAGGTCCCAGGAGGAGGTAAAACTGCAGGACTCACCAGCCACTCCAGAATGGCTTTAATCACCACAGTAACCCCAGGCAGATGGGCCCACACTGGTAAATTAGGCCTCGCAGCCTTGCCCGCAGCACAAACACACACACACACAACACACACACACACACACACACACACACACACACACACACACACACACACACACACTGGTCTCGCTTTGTGTGTTACATACTCTAGGGTCCCTCTAAGTGTGCGTGTTACATACTCTATGGTACCTTTATGTGTGTGTTACATACTCCATGGCCCCTCTATGTGTATGTGTTACATACTCTATGGTCCCTTTATGTGTGCGTGTTACATACTCTATGGTACCTTTATGTGTGTGTTACATACTCCATGGCCCCTCTATGTGTATGTGTTACATACTCTATGGTCCCTTTATGTATGTACCTTTATGTGTGTGTTACATACTCCATGGCCCCTCTATGTGTATGTGTTACATACTCTATGGTCCCTTTATGTGTGTGTGTTACATACTCTATGGTCCCTTTATGTGTGTGTGCTACATACTCTATGGTCCCTTTATGTGTGTGTGTTACATACTCTATGATCCCTCTTAATGTGTGCGATACATACTCTAGGGTCCCTCTAAGCATGTGTGTTACATACTCTATGGTCCCTCTAGGGGTGGTGTTACATACTCTATGGTCCCTCTAAGTGTGTGTGTTACATACTCTATGGACCCATCAAATGGAGCAGCAGCCTCAGAGGGAGGTTCATTATTGATTCATGACTGGCCTGTTCTTGACCTCCGCTTTTCATACATAGTCTCTGTGTGGCCAAAGCCTAAAGTATCATTCTCATCCCAAATAATAACTGTAAGACAAAGGACATAGACATCAGTCAGTTAGCTTAGAGCAGCTGCTGGATATAGAACTACAGTATAACTGTGAAAAACTCTGCACTTTGCATGACATGCTCCTGTGTGTAGATATTCATTCGGTATGCGTGGCCAACACACTGGAGAGCATGGCTGACTGTAAATCTGTAGATTACGTATATATCAATGTTGTTGTCTCTGCCTGGTTTTAGTCAGTCAAATACTGTATATTGACTGTTCTGGGCAGGGGATTCTGTCTGTCTGAGAGATAAAGGAAATGTTTTGCTAGATGTTGGATCTTTCCTCAGTCGTATCCTCGGCAACCAGACATGACTGGAGGCAATCTTTGTTTAGTGTACCTTGTCTCTGAGTCAAGGGCAGGTGAGGTTCTCTCTGTACCACGCACACACACGTACACACACATACACAAACGAGCGTACGTGCGTACCTACGTCCGCCCGCACATACACACACACGCGTACGTGTCTGAGATGCAGGGGTTTGATAATGGGGAACACACCTCCAGCCGCACACTCCCGCTGGGGCTAGCCTCCCCTTGGTGGGTTTGTTGCTAAGGAGCCTTGGCGACCAGGTCTCTCTCTATTGGATGAAGTGGGACTGGGGGTGAGGAAGGGGGAGGAGAGGGGAGGAGGAAGTGAGACCCAGATGTGATAATGAGCTGGTGTGCTGTTTTTACATTTCTGCTAGGGAGGGGGGGGGGCGAGATGGGATAAGCGAGAGAGGGGGATAAATGAGAGTATGGTGGGAAAGTGGATGAAGAGGAAGATGGAGAGACAGAGAGAAGGTTGAAAGGAGGGAGATGGGGAAGGAAGGAGTGCTTGAGGAATAGAACGAAAGAGAGACTGAGGGACAGGGTGAGCACAGAGGAGAGATAAAGAGGAGAGGATCAAGTAGAGAGGGAAAGGCAGAAAAGGGAGAGCTTGTTTAAAGAGAGCGAGGTAGACAGTCAGACAGGGGCCAGACAAACCCCTCTAATTTATTTGGTTTCTAGAATGGAGCCATGCCTTTGTTTTTCAGCTAGCCCTTTTCAACACGCACACACACACACTTCAGCTCTAATCATCTGTGTTTATATAGCAGAGATCCATAACCTTCAACCCTCTGTTCCTTGGTCAGTGTAGAGCTGTAGGACTCCTCTCTTGTAGACTTTACTAAACCAGTCTCTACCTCACTCAGCAGTATGGGTCTTCCAGAGCTGGCTTCTCTGAAAGTGGAAGTGTCTCCCATAGCAAAGATGGAAGTCTCAATCTCATGGTCTTGGTGTGTGTGTGTATGTCTTGAGACTACAGATGTGGTCTGGGTGGTCTCGAGGGCTTTGGTCTAGGTTATTAAACAGGTTTTGTCTGGGTCTCGAGAGCTTCGGTCTAGGTTATGAAACAGGTTTTGTCTGGGTCTCGAGAGCTTCGGTCTAGGTTATGAAACAGGTTTTGTCTGGGTCTTGAGAGCTTCGGTCTAGGTTATGAAACAGGTTTTGTCTGGGTCTCGAGAGCTTCGGTCTAGGTTATGAAACAGGTTTTGTCTGGGTCTCGAGAGCTTCGGTCTAGGTTATGAAACAGGTTTTGTCTGGGTCTTGAGAGCTTCGGTCTAGGTTATGAAACAGGTTTTGTCTGGGTCTCGAGAGCTTTGGTCTAGGTTATGAAACAGGTTTTGTCTGGGTCTTGAGAGCTTCGGTCTAGGTTATGAAACAGGTTTTGTCTGGGTCACGAGAGCTTCGGTCTAGGTTATGAAACAGGTTTTGTCTGGGTCTTGAGAGCTTCGGTCTAGGTTATGAAACAGGTTTTGTCTGGGTCTCGAGAGCTTTGGTCTAGGTTATGAAACAGGTTTTGTCTGGGTCTCGAGAGCTTCGGTCTAGGTTATTAAACGGGTTTTGTCTGGGTCTCGAGGGCTTCGGTCTAGGTTCTTAAATGGTATTGCCTGGGTCTCGTGGGCTTCGGTCTAGGTTCTTAAACGGGTGTTGTCTAGGTCTCAAGAGCTTTGGTCTAGGTTCTTAAATGGTATTGTCTGGGTCTCGAGGGCTTCGGTCTAGGTTCTTAAACAGGTATTGTCTGGGTCTCAAGAGCTTTGGTCTAGGTTCTTAAACAGGTTTTGTCTGGGTCTCGAGAGCTTCAGTCTAGGTTCTTAAATGGTATTGTCTGGGTCTCGAGGGCTTCGGTCAAGGTTCTTAAACAGGCATTGTCTGGCTTGTGTTTTAGTTCTGGGTCTCTGATTTTCTGGTCTTGACTCCATCTCTGTTTCTATTGTGTCTGACAGGTTTATGAATAGTGTTTTCATGTAGAGGGATGACATCTCACCATGACTGAAGTGTTAGGAAGGAGCACCCAGGGCAACTCTCTCTCTCGATCTCCCTCTCTCTCTCTTTCTCTCAGATTTCATCCTAGTGATTCCCAGGCTTGTCTGCCAGTTTATAATGGGTTGAATAAAGGGGCATCATGTACTTTGTGTAAGTGGCTGCTTATTTCTTCATTTGCATGCAAGGTTGTCCTCTCGAGTGAATATGTGCTCGCGTGACTTTGTGAATTTCTTGTCCTTTGTCTTTGTGTCTGTGTTATGTATGCATAATTGCTTCATAACACACATGAGCTTCATGCTAAAGGTGAGAGGGGTCTTTAATATTTTAGAGAGGGGAGATGTTTGTCAAGTCATGTAGCAGAAGTAGACAGAACAACTGTCTGTCACTTAGCATATCCCTTAAAGTGTGTGTGTGTGTGTGTTAGCTTCCCAGGTCAAGTGAGTCAAGTCGAGGCAAATATCTTCACGCCAAGTGATCATTTTACTTTAAGTTAGCTTGTCTGTTATTCTAGGCCATTACATATGCTAGCCGCCAGGCCACTGTCAGTGGTCAGTTATACCCATGGTTAACACAGTTATAGTTATTTGTCAGTGGTTATACAGTTATTTGTCAGTCATACCAGTGGTTCTGAGGCTTTCAGTCATGACCCAGTAGATGAAGTATACTGTATATCTAAGCCACTACACAGGAGAACTCTCCCACTACCCCCCAGTGCATCCAGAGTACCGAGACTCCATTTGGGAAACAGTGATTTGCTCAGGGAGCTGTTGTTTTTTTCTACATCAACGTCTTCATGCATAAAGATTTAGATTTAGCCTCACGTGTCTCCAAGTTCAATTTTAGAGTAACACAGAGTGTTAAAGTACGTGTAAGTATTACCCTAGTTTTCTTCACCTAGTTGTGATTACTGTTAAAAGACGTGAGTTAATAAATCATGGGCCTGTGATTTTACACGATCTATTCGCGAGTGCAGAAAGACCATGTGGGTAAAAAGGCCACAGCGTAGTCCTGTTCATTCATCATTCATTCATATGTTCATTCATTCATTTCAATGTATGCTAGTAGAGCATTTGTTTGGCTGCTGTGTGTGTGTGTGTGTGTGTGTGTGTGTGTGTGTGTGTGTGTGTGTGTGTGTGTGTGTGTGTGTGTGTGTGTGTGTGTGTGTGTGTGTGTGTGTGTGTGTGTGTGTGTGTGTGTGTTTGAACACTCCGACCCAGATCTTACACACGCCTGGAGGAGAGACCTCATGGTTCCTTCTTTAGACTACATCTCCACATCTGGTGGAATCATGTAGCCTAGTCACTCACCTCTCTGTCTTTTTGTCCTCCGTCTCTCTCTCTCTCTTCTTCCATCGCTTTCTCTCTATCTCTACCTCTCTCTCTCTCCCTCCCTCCATCTCTCTATCTCTTCCTCCATCGCTTTCTCTACCTCTCTCTACCTCTCTCTCTCTCTGTCTCATTTTCTCTGCCTGCCCAGCTTCCCCTATCTGTGGCTGTCTCGATCTCCACTTATCCTACTTTCCTTCTAGCCCTTTCCCTCACCCCCCCACACACACACATTTGTGTGATGGGCAGAAGTTGACAGAGGGAAGCAAAAAGATGGGAGTTCTTCTACGCTGTCTCTGCCAACCGTGTTATAGTGATGTAGATCACATTTCTGAGACCAAATCCTCCTCTTTCCAAGGTTTGTATTACACATCCTTCACTGAACCCAGACCTGTGTATTTTCCCAAAGACACACATGATATCTGGTTCAGCCCTTTGGATTAAGGCACCATGCTGTTGCAGCTTGGTTTGGCTGCCAGGTTCAAATAGATTTAACGCCTGTGTGTGTGTTACTGTGTGTGTGTACCTCTGTGCGCATGTGTGTCTGTGTCGCCGCAGGCGGCCCAGTCATCATTTATTAACGAGGCTCATAAGGCCGGGCAGTTGGACACAGGAAGTGCTTTAGCTTGCATCACTCCAGGAACCCTGTGATTGATTTATCTGGGATGGAGCGAATTGATGCTTCCTCATGTCCCCCTCAGGGCTGGAGAGAGAGAGACACACACACACACACACACACACACACACAGATATACAGACACATACTGTCCACGCACACACAAACACACATCATTTTGTCCTTCCTCCTATCTCCATCTGTCTGTTCCTCCACCTGTATTGTGTCTGTTCCCTACATTGGCATCACATATTAATCATTAACCAGAGACTTACAATCAATAAATACACTTTTTTGTTGTTGCAGTAAACCATCCTTTCCTGTCTTACATTTTCTGTCTCTCTCTCGTCCTCTCGTCATCTCTCTCTCTCGTTTCCTTCTCTTCCTCTATCCTCTCTCCCCCTGTCCTCATCCTCGACATGTCCCTTCTCTCTCCTTTCCTCTCTCCCCTCCCCTCCCCCTATCCCCTCCCCTCTTCTTCTCTCCCCTCATCCTCTCCTCCATTAAAACTAGGTCATTCTGCAACAAAGTACCAGTGCTCCTGCCAAGCATGACATCCACACACCCTGTGCCTGGCAACCGCTTGTTTATCCTCCCCTTCCTTCATCTTCTCTGTCGTTCATCCCCTCCATCTTACCTTCCCTCGGGTCACTCACTACTGCTCAGTTTTCATTTGGACTTGGTGCTGTGCTCTTTGGTATCTGGATCTTGCTGTAGCCAAGGAGAGCCAGATACTAGAGGCGCGCGCATAGAAACACATACACGTATAAACGCATGCTGCCCTATAGGCTCTACTTAAAACCATCACTATGGTAACAGGAGTATGATGTCATTGGGGTAGAATGTTTGATCCCCGACTCATTACTGTGTGACCTCTGACTTGTGGCTCAGCTTTCACGGCCACACCTTCCCTGCAAGTGTGTGTGTGTGTGTGTGTGTGTGTGTGTGTTTGTTTATTGGAGGGGATGTGTCTGCGCTGTCCAAAGAGCACTGGTAATGGACAGGGTCAAAGGTTAGGCCAGGAGGCCAATAGCGAGGGATAAGAGAGCACACTCAAACACGTCCTCTCACCCGCTCTCCCTACACTGGAAAAGGGTATGGGAGTTGGATAGTGAGAGACAAACATGAGGGAATAGCAGGTGATAGACTGGACCGCCGTCTCCTTGTCTATCACACGCACAAACGCACACACACACACACACACACACGCACACACACACAGACAGACAGACACTACTCAGCCAAGGTGTTTGGGTGGTTGTGGCCATAGGGTTTGTGTCTAGGTTTTTCGACAACAGTCGTGGTCCCGTCTCCATACAGACTCCACACAGTGTGTGTTGCTCATGCTTAACTGGCTGCGAGTGTTTTTTCATGTCCCTGTAACTCTTGGTAGGAGTCCCTGGTGGATGGTAAATGTGAATACATGGAGGACAATGAACATATATTCCCCTCTGTGTGTGTCTTACTGCCCCACCGCGTTCTCTTCATGGCATGGCCCTATGGTGCCTGACTAACACACACACACACACACACACCATTACAGGGGTTCCTTTGCAGGCTTTGCTGGTTGACCCCTGAGGTGTGATTTAATGCAGTACAGCCTAGTGATTGCAGTAAGACCAGACTTCTGAGTAAGCTCCTGGTTAAGATCCATCTATCACCTTAGACTGTGTGTCACGCTTCACTACATGGTGTTAGTTTGACTTATTAAGCTTCATAATTGCACATTAAAAGTTCACTGACGATGACTGTGGTTGATTCGTTGTTTTTTTAAATTTTATTACGGGTTAATTAGGAAAATCCTTTTTTTTTAAACCGTGATCACGGCGAAAGGGATTGGTTTTCTGGTTAAAACACTCTGGAGACTAAGCTTCTGGTGCATAATATTTAAAAAACAGATTTTCCCATTGATGTCCATCAATATAAATGGTCACGGTTTTGTCATTCAGATACTCAGTGTAGAAATCCAAGACGTATGAGTGTTGTATCAGGGGCCATAAGAATGACACACTCCCTGAGACCTGACTGGGGAGGGGGGAAGGGGGGCTGGACTTTTATGAAGGTCGGACGGTCGAGGGAAGGTGGGGCGGAAGAGTGATGAGCGGCAGAGGATTGACGGACGACAGGATGGGGATGGCTGGATGTAGAGAGGGATGTCACTGATCGCGCAGCTATCCCCTGGCCTGTTAGACTGACCTCCGGTCACGTATAGCTTGTGTGTGTTCCACAGTAAAAGCAGTGCAGGAGTAGGATTTCAGTAAAGTCCCCATAGCCACACACACACACACACACACACACAGAGTTCTGTGTGCCCTGCCATCCACAGTGACTAGCTATGACCCTGTTAGCTAGCAGTGTAGCCTGGAGGCAGAGTGACTAGGGAAGTGTTATGTTATGCCCTAATGCTACACTACTACTGCAGGCTTGCTCAGTACAGCACACTCACTACCCATCTAGGGCACTGCTGTTCTGCCCTTCAGCCATGCTAGGCACTTAACCTAGAAAACCACTGCCCTAGTCGCCCAGCTGCTCAATCGACTCTGATACGGCCTCGAATAACGTAGTTCCACATGAACTCTGTGTCATAACGATGACTTAAAAAAAACAACGTTCACTCTTTTGACGTGTGTTATGTCATTGTTACGGCAGTGTTCTTTAGCCCTTGTAAAGATTCATTCAATGATTGCTGAAGTGTGTGTGGGGGCGGGGCCCTGTGTGTGTATACCATGGCCCTTGCAGACAAGGCATTTTGTCAAGGCATGGCATCTTTTGTCTGTGCGTGCCTACATGTGCATTTTTGTGTGTGTATGAGTGTGAAAGTCTGTTTTCATGTGTGTAATGTGTGTGTGTGCTTGTGTGCGCGTGTGTGCGTGTGTGTGTCTCCCATAGTGAGTTCTATGTAGTATACTCAGTGTTCTCTCCTCAGGGCTGTCTGTGCTTAAACAACAATAAAGGCAAGAGAATAAGGGATGAGATCGTCTAGTCTTTTACATCTTCCCGGTCTGTGTGCTCTGCTGCTCCGGCTCTCTCTTTTCCAGTTGTTTCTCCCGTGGTGAGCCTGCTGTAAACCTGGAACCATGGCTGTAAACCTGGAACCGTGGCTGTAAACCTGGGGCCATGGCTGTAAACCTGGAACCATGGCTGTAAACCTGGGGCCATGGCTGTAAACCTGGAACCATGGATGTAAACTTGGGACCATGGCTGTAAACCTGGAACCATGGCTGTAAACCTGGAACCATGGCTGTAAACCTGGAACCATGGCTGTAAACCTGGAACCATGGCTGTAAACCTGGAACCATGGCTGTAAACCTGGAACCACGGCTGTAAACCTGGAACCATGGCTGTAAACCTGGAACCATGGCTGTAATCCTGGGGCCATGGCTGTAAACCTGGGTTCATGACTGTAAATCTGGGGCCATGGCTGTAAACCTGGAACAATGGATGTAAACCTGGGGCCATGGCTGTAAACCTGGGGCCATGGCTGTAAACCTGGGGCCATAGCTGTAAATCTGGGGCCATGGCTGTAAACCTGGGGCCATGGCTGTAAACCTGGAACCATGGCTGTAAACCTGGGGCCATGGCTGTAAACCTAGGGCCATGGCTGTACACCTGGGGCCATGGCTGTAAACCTGGGGCCATGGCTGTACACCTGGGGCCATGGCTGTAAATCTGGGGCCATGGCTGCCTGGCTCACAGACAACACAGTTCTTTAAAAACACTCCATGAAACAACAGTGGCATGAGACGAGTGTGTTTGGCTCTGTGTCAGATGCACACGCATGCACACACACACACTTTATCGACACACACACACAGTCCGAGGTGTGTAGTGTTTGTGAGCTATTCCTCTACTCCCTTACTGTCTTCCTGCGTTGAGGCAAACAAAGGGATAAGTGAAGCGTCAGCAGATCTAAATAGAAAGAGAGGGTTTTTTGGTACTGAGCTTCTGAGACTCCTCGTTTTCCCACTGATTTTCCACATGAATCATCTAAATGTGTATTTTTCTCTCTCTCCCTTTACAGGTCTGAGCAGTTAGCGTTTTAATCAGTGAGGACATAGAGGGTTTCGTCGACACATTGACGTAAGTCTCAGAAGCATTGTGTCTGTCTGTGTGCGTGTGCATTCATGCATGCGTGTGTCTTGATGTTCACTGGTCTTTGTCCAGACCTTGTCTCTCCCCCTCAGACTGATACGACCCTGACAGAACTGTCTACTGTCGGTCTGTCTGTCTGTCTGGGGCTGTCTACTGTCTGTCTGTCTGTCTGGGGGCTGTCTATTTGTCTGTCAGCTATTGTTGTCTGCTTCACCTCAATCCAACTGTGCACTTTCACGTGTGTGTGTGTTTGTGTCTGTACTGTGACAGCTGAGGAGCTGGTAAAAGGAGTGAAAGGAGCAACCGAGTGTTTCAGTTCAGAAGATTTCAGCTTTTTTGGGGGGAGGGGAGTGCATCTTGGATGTGTGTCTGAGACCCGTCTTTACTGTGTGACTGTGTAGTGGGGTGGAATGGGGTGGTTTGGGGGCTGAGGGTAATTGTGTGTGATAGGTACTGGGGTATTTTTAGAGCTGGAACAGGGGACGCGGCCTCTGGCCTGACTGGGGGGGAAGGGAGGGAGGCAGGGGTAGTTAATGTGTCAATGCCTAGGGCACTGCCACTGTCTGAAAGAGACAGACCAGGGCAGAGAGTTAGAGAGAAAAAGAGATGGAGAGAGGGGGGATAAATAGAAAGGCAGAGAGAGAAGGGGGGAAAGGGAGATCGAGAGAACAATGAATAGAGAGAGAGAGAGAGAGAGAGAGAGAGAGAGAGAAAGGGCCTTGGGTACCAGGGTTTACCCTCACACTGCCATATTGTTGTGGGCTGTGTGTCATTAACCCCCTTCTGACACGTGATAATCAGCCCCCAGCACAGGAACACACACACCCTCAGTCATACACATCCACTTGTTTCCAGTCTATAGTCAAAGCACTAGATCATCACTCATTGTCTTGGATACAGTCTACAGTCTGTACCTTGTCTGTTCAGCACCAACAAATGGACTTGAGACCAGACCTGCAAATCTAGATGCCATGTATTACCCATCCACAGATGGGCCTTCTTACTTTAGCTCTCAGGGGGGAAATGGCCTCTCCAATATACTCTTCTGTGTTGTAACAAAGCAGAGTGTCACAGATAAATTTCATGTCACCATAAACTGAAATAGCTCCACAGGGCTAGATCACTCCAGCTGCTAATGCACACCTGAACCAGGTTATGAAGGTTCTCTAACACAGAGAGACTACATGCCAGCAGAGACAGAGAGATATCAAGTTTTACTTCACTACCTGCTATGCCAATCTGTTAGCCTGTGTAATAGGTGGTTGGAATAGCTATTTGGGGGGCTTTAGGTGCATTAGGCACACACTCGCACTTCACACTCTCAGGCATGCACACTCTCAGGCATGCACACACACACACACACACACACACACACACACACACACACACACACACACACACACACACACACACACACACACACACACACACCCTCCACTACACCAGAGCTTATTAATTTTACCTACTCAGCCCTGTCTCTGAGGTCCATTATCCCACAAGAGCTCCATTAGCCTTCATCACGTACCCTCAGAATGGCATAATGGAACAACCCATTACCGTCACACAACCGGATTAGGTAGCAATGACACGGGCGGAGCAACAGCAAAGGGGGGTGGAAAACATATACTACATGAACAAAAATATGTGGACACCTGCTCATCGAACATAACATTTCAAAATCGTGGACAATATGGAGTTGGTCCCCCTTTGCTTCTATAACAGCCTTCACTCTTCTGGGAAGGCTTTCCACTAGATGTTGAAACATTGCTGCGGGGACTTGCTTCCATTCAGCCACAAGAGAATTAGTGAGGTCAGGCATCCCAAAGGTGTTCGATGGGGTTAAGGTCAGGCTCTGTGCTGGCCAGTCAAGTTCTTCCACAGCGGGCATTGTCATGCTGAAACCAGAAAATGACCTTCTCCAAATTGTTGCCACAAAGTTGGAAGCACATAAGTGTCTAGAATGTCATTGGATGCTGTAGCGTTAAGATTTCCCTTCACTGGAACTAAAGGGGCCTAGCCCAAACCATGAAGAACAGCCGCAGACCATTATTCCTCCTCCACCAAACGTTACAATTGGCACTATGCATTCGGGCAGGTAGCGCTGTCCTGGCATCCGCCAAACCCAGATTAGTCCGTTGGACTGACAGATGGTAAATTGTGATTCATCAGTCCAGAGAATGCGTTACCACTGCTCCAGATTCCATGGCGGCGAGCTGTACACCACTCCAGCCGACGCTTGGCATTGCGCATGGTGATCTTAGGCTTGTGTGCGGCTGCTCGGCCAAGGAAACCCATTTCATGAAGCTTTCATGAAGCTTCATAAAAAACAGCACTTACAGTAGCAGAAATGTGACGAACTGACTTGTTGCCACGTTGAAAGTAATTGAGCTCTTCAGGAAGACCATTTTTCTGTCAATGTTTGTCTCTGGAGATTGCATGGATGTGTGCTTGATTTTATGCACCTGTCAGCAACGGGTGTGGCTGAAATAGCCTAATCCACTAATTTTAAGGGGTGTCCACATACGTTTGTATATATAGCGTATTTGCCTGGGACTGGTAAATGCTCTGTATATAAATAAATGGAGACAAAGGCTGCACATCCCAAATGGCAACCTATTCCCTATGTGGTGCGCTCTCGGGTCAAAAGTAGTCCACTGTATAGGGAATCAGGTGCCATTTGGGACGCATTCTCTAAGAGCAGTTGATGGGACATGGATCCATTTGGACAGATAGTCTCAACACATCAAATATTTATAAAATGGATGCCGTAACCAGTGTCACACAAAATATGGGAGGCAGAAAAAGCTGTAGAATCCTTTCAAATAAATCACACCAAGTCCTCCTACCAAGGAAATGATTAGAAACGAAGAAATCTAAACTAAATATCCCCTGAATATACTTTACGGCAGAAGCTTATTTTAAACAGTAGTACTTATGAATTATAAAGTGTATTATTTCAATAGGGATAAGTGACATAGGGTTTATTTTAAGAAATTGCCTTTTTTAAATAATGGAAGAAAATGTGCATAATTTAGATAGTAATTCTGCATAATAGTGTAATTTAGCATGCTAGTTTTCTGCTTAATTGATGCTAATTGTTGTAATTATAACACTTAGGTTAATGTCGTTATCTGTATATGTTATAATGTTCATGGTGAATATTCAAATCCGCTTCCAACGCCTTTTTACTGAGCCCACACACACACACGTGGACGCAGTCACACACACAAATTCACACACACACACACACACACACACACACACACACACACACACACACACACACACACACACACACACACACACACACACACACACACACATATATTTGCAAACTACGGAACTCACACACTGAAGAGCAAAGACATACACACAATGGAGTGCACACATGAACAGAATCTGCAGCTACACATGTGCGCCATATACTAACTTATCAGCGAATCAGATAGCAACTCACACACACCTACCTCGCTGCGCACATGCTGAGCCCAGACTGAGCCTGCTGTCCTCGCTCACCTTCTTTCCTGTAGCCGGGACCTAGCTCCCGTTTCCACCCAACAGCCATGGCCTGCTCCACACTGAGCCCTGACCTCACATCCTCCATTGCTGTTGACCGGGCCATGTTCCTAACTGCGATCTTCCTATCGTCACATTCTAGGTCACGTATGCCCACCAGCACCTCTGTTCCTACTACACCACCATCAGGACATGCCTCAGCGGCCTCCGATTCGTGCGGAACACGCTCCAACTCATGGGGCATACGTAAGAGGCAACCACCATCAACAGCGCCCCATCACCTTCAATATCCTCTCCGCCAGTATCACTGCTCTCAGGACGCTTCCCGCATCCTCACACTCACCATCTTCAGTTTCCTTCTCTCCGTGCCCTTCGGAGTCTCTGTTCAGACATCAGACGCAGGTTCCAATCACGCCTGAAGTCATCCGAACCTTACTATAATTACATCCACTCAAACCAAATTGTATGTCTGATACGCCCAACAAACCCTCCTCGGGCCCACACCTGATTTCACCACGTTTGAGATCAACCTCCACCATCACCCGCTAGCCGACGCACCAGCAATCCAGCCCTCCAGAAACTTCCGTCAAATCCTCATGCCCACATTTGTGCACATTTGACAAGCAGAAGGCTAAAACCCTTATGTACCCCTCCGGTTGGCTGGATGTTCCTTTTGGGCGGACCAGCTCAACCTCAGGCAACGACCGGGGGCTGTCCCCGTCAGTATGCTTAACATAACCACAAATCACGACTTGGGGGCTGACCCTATCGGGAAGCCAGCTACAAACTCCGATCCACGACCGGGGGCTGGCCACCCCGAACACCATCCCATAGCAAAATCTATCAACAACTACCCTTTCTGACATGTTTGTCAGATGGTGAGAAGCTGAACTCCTGAAACCAGGCAGAACTTAGCCTTGGTGACAGTATGTTTCCTCTCTTGCCATCTCCTTATGGAAATGTCACGGTAAACAGTATTTACCCGACAATGACAGCAATGGAGTTGGCAAGAGCACAAGCAGATCTGGAGCCAGGCTAGGCAGAACTAGCCATGGCCTACCAGCAGGGACATACACTGACCCTTCTGTTCTCTAATAGAAGTTAAACCAATTCAAGGCTTTCCTCTGATTCCATATTAGTGAAATCAACTCTAATCAAGATGACACCTTTGGTGTGGAGGACAAAAGGAAGATCACACTTAAACATACTGTAGCTGCGCTAATTTTCTGGGTTGATCTGTTATGAAGTGCTGTTTGTTCTTATTCTCAAGGAGGGCACACCCAACACACACACACTCCAGAAGCCAAAAGAGTTGGTCTTCAATGGTAGGTCGAGCACAGCTAATTCAAAAATACGTGTTGCACCAACCAAAATAAGACTAGTCGTAGCTAAGTCCGGCGTAAGCAATCCTCGTTCATGAGATGTGATGCGCCATAATGATGGTTGCTAGGCAGTGCCTGTTACTAGGCTGTTTGTCGTCCTTGTGGCAGTTCTACATTTTGCGAGGCGTGTCCCATCACTTCGCAAAGCCCACCACTATGCATGCAAGTGTTCTTAACCACAACTGGCTGGATCAATCAATAATCACTGTGGGAATGAATATCGCTAAATGATGAAAATATTGGAATAAAGTAGGCTAATGCCATTGAAGACATTTGTCATATTGTTGCTTACAGAAATTCCCAGTCATCCGACCGTTTTAAATACTTTAAAGAATTGCCATGTTGTCAACTACAATTTCAGCACAGTTATGATTGGGACAGTGTTATCACGCTGCCTTGAGACAAGAGTGGGGGACTTGATAAACCAATCAATGTCAAATTTTTGTTTTCACGGAATCTCCTTTTGGACATTTCGGTTTGGAAAATGTTGCCAAATGAATCTTTAGTCTAGTTTGCTTGTCTAACAGTGTTATTAGAACGGTAGGGCAGACAGCAGGTTAGACTTACCCCAGGTTTCCACCCCTAGGGCCCAGTGATAGAACGAGTCCTGACCTGATTGTTGTGAAGCCTCTGTAAACTACTGCATATCTACTAGGTCACCTCTGTTTATGTGTATCTGCTAGGTCACCTAGAAAAGCCAATAACATATATCTGCAACGCAGCCCTACATTCTTAGAAAAAAAGTACTATCTAGAACCTAAAGGGGTTCTACGACTGTCTCCATAGGATAACCATTTGAAGAACACTTTTTGGTTCCAGGTAGAACTCTTTTGGGTTCCATGTAGAGCTCTTTCTACGTAGGGTTCTGCTTGGAATCAAAACAGGTTCTACCTGGGACCAAAAAGGGTTATTCTAATGGTTCTCCTATGGAGCCCCTTTCAGGAACCCTTTTTTTCTAAGAGTATATATGAGGATCTTTACTAATTTAGAGAGTGTAGATACTAGCATGCTATAGGGGGAACTATAGTGACCTATATTGATGTTCTCACTTGCATGTGATACTGGAAAGAAGGAGAGAAAGAGACAATGTTAGGGAGTAGAGCAAGACAGTTATATGTTTATTTCCTTTGTTGTCTCCACTCGTTCCTTCATCCAACCTTCCATTCTCTCATCCAGCTATGTGTGTGTGTGTGTGTGTGTGTGTGTGTGTGTGTGTGTGTGTGTGTGTGTGTGTGTGTGTGTGTGTGTGTGATGTGTGTGTGTGCGCGTGTGTGTGCGTGTGTGTGTGTGTGTGTGTGGTGTGTGTGGGGTGTGGTTGTTGTCTGCCTCTGTGTGTTCATCAGTGCATTCATCCATGGGCTCACGAGTGGCGCAGCATTCTAAAGGCACTGCATCTCAGTGCTAGAGGTGTCATTACAGACCCTGGTTCGATTCCAGGCTGTATCACATCCAGCTGTGATTGGGAGTCCCATAGGGCGGCGCACAATTGGCACTGCATCGTCCGGGTTGGGGTTGGCTGGGGTAGGCCATCATTGTAAATAAGAATTTGTTCTTAACCTACTAGCCTAATTAAATACAGGTTCAATTTAAAAAATAAGTGTGTGCATGCCCATCTGTGTGTGTGTCAGATGAAGCCAAAGGAATGCTGGAATATCTGTATCCTCCTCCCCAGGGGCAGATTAGGTATTTTGTAGCATGGTGTTTGGTTGACATATCACCAGATGGTTTATGCATGGGAGTGTGTGTGTGGGTCACGCACAGGTTTTGTATGAGAATTGGGTATTACCCCAGGGGTAACAAGCTGTTGTTGACTAATCGCTGTAAGATGCATCTATTATTTACAGTTTCCACTAAGTGTGCTTTATGTAAGTATATCGCCATTTAGTATTTCGTCATGTATTTAGTTGGTTGAAATGGAGGGGAATGTTGAATGAAAAGTCAGTGTCTTCAGCTGCTGTGTGATTGAGTGGGGTTGGATAAGGGTCTGGGTTTGGGGGGCAGGGTTTATGGGGCTAGTGGGCTGAGCTGGTACCCTCTTCTATGTTATATTACTCCGGGTCTGGAGGCCTGGGCAGTGGAGGAACAGGGTCCTGGGAGTCTGCACTATTGTGGGAGAAGGAGGGTCGGGGGTTAGTGCTGGACCTGGGAAACTGGGGTACTGATTCTGGTACCGGTAATGGTTTGGGGTAATGTGGTAGTGGAGGAGAGGGGGATACTGGTCTGTGTGATGTCTACATCTCTCCTCTCTCTGGAGCTTGTCTATGGGCAAGTCTCGCTGGGGAGCCAGGGCCTCAGCTGCAGATGTAGGCCAGCCACACGCTGAAAACACATCTCTCTCTCTCTCTCTCTCTCTCTCTCTCTCTCTCTCTCTCTCTCTCTCTCTCTCATAGGTCAGAGACGTATCAGGAATTGCGACTAGAGAGGAGAAACAGAGGGGAGAGATGTTGGCGCAGGGCGGGCCTTGGGCCCTGTCTGTCATATCACTGGTCCTGCTGCTGTGGCAAGAAGTGTCTGCTATCGATGTTCCTCTCGATTGTAAGTCCAACAACCACATCGCAAACACATAGCTGTCATTTATTATGGTAAAGCTACCAATTAGGTCATGAAAAAAGCATGCGGCACCTCGCTCTAACCCGCTGGTGTAGAGACACCAAACCGTGACAGTTTTCAGAAGGAACTCCACAGTAAATCAACATCTTCAGTATACTGTAAGATCAAGTGATGTCGAAGATGTATTACTCAACACAGTGATCCTGTCTTTACATCTGCAGATCTAGCTTCATATCCAGTGATATCTTGAACAATAGGTTTGGAGCTCACCATCCCCCCTCCACACACACTCGCACGCACGCATGCAGGCACGCACACACACACACACACGCGCGCACACACACACACACATGCACACACACACAATACTGATGGTATCTTATGGTAATAGCACATTGTTTTTCATTATTTTGTGTTAAGCCTTCCCCAAACCATAGCCCTAACCTTAACCACTCTGAATGAACGCCTAAAATGTTAACCTTTGAGTGGTTTCCGTTTCAACCCTGTAACCAAGCGGAACGAATTGTGACGTTCATCCATAACACGTTGAATTTCGAAGGGACACTATGAGATCTTGTTACACACACACACTCCAGTACCAGGCCATGTACCAGTACCAGGCCATAACATGTGTGAAAGCTCCCGACTATAGTGACCCACCGGACTGACTCCAGTGGGAATATGAAACAAAGAGACAAAGTGAAAGAGAACTAGCCTTTTCTCTCTCCTTTCATTCTCATCTTTTGTTAAAAAGGGACAATAATAGCTGAGAATGTCTCACAGTGGCATTATGAAAAATCATTTGATAGCAGATAAAGCCCCACGGGCACCTGCTATGAGGTGGTCAAACACACACATATGTGAGCACACACACACGCACACGCGCACACACACACACACACACATGCGCGCACGCACGCACACACACATGCACAACCACACACACACACACACACACACCACTTATTGTCTACCTCTTTATGTGCCTCAAACACACAGGGTATGGACACACATTCACACACGGTCATCAGCTGTCATCACCTCTGTAGTCTCCACCTCATCTCCCCCCTACGGCGCCGTCTTTCTCAATGTCTCTTTATACCCCACAACCTTTCACCCGCGCCCTCAGGAAGCTCTATTGATTAGTGTCAGACAGAGGACACACACAACGGGGGGAGAGAGAGAGAAGCCCCCACAGAGAAAAATACATAATGCCCTTGTAACCCCTTCGACCTCTCACAAATATATTCATCACCAGTGAGACAGAGATAAAGAGATGAGAGGTAGAGAAAGACAGACAAGAGATAAAGACATGAGAAGAGAGAGAGAGAGAGAGAGGTAGAGAAAGACAGACAAGAGATAAAGAGATGCGAAGAGAAAGAGAGAGAGGCAGAGAAAGACAGACAAGAGATAAAGAGATGAGAAGAGAGAGAGAGAGGCAGAGAAAGACAGATGAGATAAAGACATGAGAAGAGAGAGAGAGAGAGAGAGAGAGAGAGAGAGAGGTAGAGAGAGACAGACAAGAGATAAAGAGATGAGAAGAGAAGAGAGTTTGAGTTTTTATAAAACCTTTATTTTTTACTCAAGTGTTAACATAAATTTTGTAATTCCTAAACAAAAATAAATACATAACATATACATTCAACTTATTTCATCAGCAAAAAATAATTTCCCCTCCTCTACAAAACAAAGCGCTTCGTAGGCCCACTTCTCCTCAAATAATAGGAGATCTTTTACAGCTGAAAAGAACTCAAAATCTACTTTTATTCTTGCTTTCACTAATCCTTTAAAAACACATCTTACATCCTGCCCATATCCCGTTTCTATCTTATGTTTCCTACTCAGAAAAATTGACATCTTAGCTTGTCCCAAAATAAAATTTAACATTTGACATTTTCTTTTCTGTTGTTTACTATATTGAAACCCCAAAATAAAAACAGTGTTATTGAAAAACTCCCCTACAGCTTTAAACAAAGATTCCAGCATTTCCAATAGAGGTTTTATCCTCTCACACTCCATAAAACAGTGAAAAATGGTTTCTCTTATATTACAAAAAGGACATCCATCTCTAACATCTGAGTTAATAACAGATACAAAAGCATTAACTGCAATGATGCCATGTAAAACCCTCCATTGCATATCACCAGTTTCCTTTTGTAACGGTGGCTTGTACAGTGCTCTCCATGCTGGCTTTACCTTGTCATCAATGCCCAATTTTACCCTCCATGGAGTGTCTTTTCTATTTTTCAATTGATCTTTATTCAACACCTTGACACACCCCCTATACAAGTCCTTCCCATTCACCTCATCCAAACCCACCTCCTCCAACCCTCTCAAATCCAGCAATAACGCCTTTCTTTGTGACTCTGGGATATTTGGTGTAATCCCTAGTCTTGGAAATGAGACGTCTTCATCTTGTACCTTCTTCTTGTGGCTACTAAGCATACCCCATTCTTCCGCTGACAGAGCCTTCCTGCAGCTCCCCAGCATTTGTCCGACAATCCTTTCCGACCTCATCCCCAAATGTTCTGCCACCCGTCTTCCATCCATTAAGGCGGGCCCAGCCATGGCCATTAACTGTTTTAAGGTGATGATTTTCCCCTTCACCAGAATCTTGGAGAAATGTGGAACAGCTGCAGTTGTACAATCCAGTCTTGCCCCATACACCAGAGGTTCCTCCAACAGCCAATGCACTGACTCCGCTGAAGTTCGTCTGGACACCTTCATTATGCTCCACACTCTGAGAAGGCCTCTGTAAAACGGAGGTACTCCTCCCTAGAAATCTGGCTACTATCAACCAGAAATAAAGCCTTCTTTAAACCTAATCCTCCAACCCGCTGTAATACAAGACCTGCCACCCCTCTCCACACCACATTTTCCGGTCCATAAAGCAACCTTTGAATAAACTGAAACCGGAAAGCAGCAGCCCTACTAGCAAGATGTACAAGACCTTGTCCCCCCTCCTCTTTTGACAAATACAAAACACTTTGTGGAACCCAGTGATATTTATCCCAAAAGAAATCCACAATAATTGCCTGTATCTTAGCCAGAAGGCCAGATGGTGGTTCTAAAACTGACAACCGATGCCACAGTGCAGAGGCAATCACATTGTTAACTATAATAGTGCACCCCCTATATGACATACGAGATAGTAACCAACGCCATCTCCTCATCCTCCCTTCCACCATTTCAACCACCCCACTCCAATTTTTTTCCATAGTCCCCTCATCTCCTAGGTACACTCCAAGATACTTAAAAACCTCCCTTACACCATTCTAGCCCCCCTGGCAAAGCCATGATCCCTCCAGACCATTCTCCAATCTGTAAAGCACAACTCTTTTCCCAATTTACCTTTGCAGAGGATATTCCCCTAAAACGATCAACCATTAGACTCAAGCTATCCACCTCCGCTTGATTTTTCACTAACACAACTACATCATCAGCATAGGCTGAGAGACGAATAGGAGGAATATCCTCTGAAAAGTACACCCCTGCAATGCGACTTCTAATGCTATTTAATAGTGGCTCTATAGCAATGGCATATAACATTCCTGACAAAGAACATCCCTGCCTAATACCTCTACACACTTTAAAAGGAGCACTCAAACCACCGTTAACTTTCAATACACTTTCAATGTCACCATATATCACCTTTATCATGGCAATAAAACCAGAGCTGAACCCAAACGCCTCAAACGTGTGCCATAAATATTGATGTTCAACTCGTTCAAATGCCTTTTCCTGATCAATTGAAATTAGACCAGCATCCAACCCAATAGCCCTAGAGACGTCCAAAAAATCACGAATCAGAGAAATGTTATCCCCTATCTGCCTGCCAGGAACACAGTAGGACTGATCCGTATATATGATTTGCCCCATCACCTCCCTCAGCCTGTTGGACAAAGCCTTTGACAATATCTTATAATCAGTGCACAATAAAGCCACCGGCCTTCAGTTCTTCACCTCCCTCGGGTCACCCTTTTTGGGCAGTAGGGTGAGGACAGCCCTTCTGCAGCTTATTGATAGTAACCCTCCGGTTAAACTATCGTTAACTACTTCTAACCAATCCTCTCCCAACATAGCCCAAAAAGACTTAAAAAAGTCAACGGGAAGCCCATCAATGCCTGGTGCCCTTACATTTTCCATGCCTTTTAATGCAGTGTATAAATCCTGCAAAGATAATGGTTGCTCAAGCTCAACCTGAGCTTCTGCAGCCACCTTTGGGAGCCCATCAAAGAACTGCTGTGTCACTGTTTTATCCTCTTTGTACTCACACTTGTAGAGCTCAGCATAGAACTCTACTGCCCTCTTTCTAATTTCACTAGGGCTAGTGAGCTCTTGTCCAACAGCTGATTTGAGACAATGAATAATTTTTCTTTGTCCATTCTTTTTCTCTAAACCAAAGAAAAATGTGGATGAGGCATCCATTTCAGATATTCCCTGAAACTTACTTCTCACCAATGCCCCCTGTGCTCTGATACCCAGCAGGTCTGCCAATGCAGCTTTTCTCCTCTTGAGGGCCTGAGTATGGCCTCGATCTCCTGTGGTCTCAACCAACGTCATGAGTTCCACTATTTCAAACTCTAGGGCATTCATTGATCTGGTGATATCCTTGGTGACATTCCTCGTGTATTGATTACAAAATTGTTGAATCTGGATTTTCCCTATATCCCACCACTGTTGAAGGGATACAAAACTGGCCTTTTGAGACCTCCACCTCTCCCAGAAAAAACTGAAACAGTTCCTGAAGTGAGCATCACTCAATAAAGTTATATTAAAATGCCAGTATGCGCTTTTGGGTTTTACATCGTTAATGAACACCACCTCTGTTATTAAACAATGATCAGAAAATCCCACTGGGGTTATCACACTTGATTTACAGACCTGAGATTGATGCTCAAAAACATAAAACCTATCTAACCTGGCCATAGAGATGATGTTCTCTCTCACATGCGCCCAGGTGTACTGCCTTGTTCCTCCATGTTGACTCCGCCAAATATCACACAGTTCATGTGTTACAATGAGGCGTTTTAAAAAAGTCCTTGAGGCTATATGAGGTTCTTGGTGATTTCTATCTAAATCGCTAACTGTGCAGTTAAAATCCCCAGCAATAAGTAAATAATCTTCTTTGTTACATTTCTCAATGGTATTTGATAATGTCTCTAAAAAACATACCCTCTCAACTGTCACCACTGGGGCATATACATTTATCAGACACATAGTGATGTTTTCATACCTTGCTCTAACTTTTAATAACCTCCCCTCAACTACCTCTTCAACCTCATATGACAAAGGCAAAAACCCTTTTGAGAGCAAGATAACCACACCCCCACTTTTTGAGTTTTTATGACTACACACCACTGTCCCCCCCACTCCTGTTGCCACATAACTTCATTTTCCAAATTACTATGCGTTTCTTGTAGAAAATTTATGTCACTTCCATTTCCCCTAATTAACTCATACACCATGGCTCTTTTTTTACCATCTCTTGCCCCATTTACGTTTAAAGAAGAAATCTTAAAACTGCTCATAGATGAAAAAAAAAATACAGAGGAAGATACAGCCACCACATCTCTTTACAGAGTTAAAACTGCAACTGAACTCTTTCATTTTCTTTAGAATTTACATCACTTATCACTCTCGTGACCACTTTCTTGAGTCTAGCAATTTCAGGGCTTTTCAAACTTCCCCCTGTAATTTTTAACATCAGAAACTTTGCTGATTCAATAAACAATTCACGTTCAGGGAAAAAATCAGTTACATTGTAATCCTGCATATATTTCTTCCCTTTTGTCAACTTCAGAAATTGACGTATCTTCTCTATCCCATACCTCCCTTCCACCCCATTTATCTCACTATATTGTTGTGACGCGTCAGATGACTCACTCTCGCTATCCTCCCCAGAAGAAAACTCCACCATCTCTACAACTTGTTCATCTTCAACTGATTTATCAATTTCTACCTTTCTCTTAGAATTAGACCCTTCACCACCCCTTAAATTCTTCCTTTTAATCCTCGGTATTTTGAAAACATCCGCTTCCTTTTCCGTTATTTCAATCTCCTCGTGACCTACAATTTCATTTTACAGCACCACCTCAGCAACGGCAGTCGCAATCTCACCTACTGTTTCCCCTCCATCTTTGTTCTGATCTACCACAATTGCCCCCGTATCCACAATGCCTTCCTCTCCTACTTTTCCAACCACATCTGCCCACCTTCTCTCTTCCCCTGCACCCTTAGCATGTTAATCCCTTCGCGGTGGTGCGTTAGTTGCACCAGCACTAGAGCTACTACCAGGCTCAGCGCGCTCATTCTCGGGACAACTACGCACCAAATGCCCCTCTCTTCCACAGCCAAAGCATTTCATTGATTCAGTAGATGCATAGAAGACATAATCAAATCCATCAATCTTAAAACTGAACGCTAAATTCAGTTCATCTCCGTCCTTTTTCAAAATCATATGCACTTGTCTCCTATGAGACACGACATGTTTCAACAACGGAGATTTGCATCCAAAAAGAACCTTCTTTATTGTAGATATGATTTGACCATGGCGAGATAACTCTCGCTCCAACACTTCATCTCTAACAAATGGTGGCACGTTAGAAAGTATAACTTTCTTCGCCGGATTCATAAGCGGAAATACCGGCGTCTGTGTCTCCCGCAACACAACACCCCTCTCAACTATCTTATTCACCTTTTCAATTGAATCTAAGAATATCACTACAGCGCTATTCATCCTTGAGGCTGATTTGATGCTATCATACCCAATGATAGCACCCACAGCCAAGCTACATTCTTCCACTGAACACCCGGCCGCAGCAGGAATCTTTACTCCATGCCTCCGACTAAGTTTTTCAAACTCTACACTTCCACGAGTGGCCATTGCAACCAGCCCCACCCACTGGTTGTGCCCTCGCGAAAAACCAACCTCAAAGATCCCACCACCCCTATACGTGCTTAGTGATAGTTAAACAATATACCCTTAAAACAACTAAACTAATGGATATATATATATACATACCAAAACCCAATAGAGTGAAAAGAAATTCCATTCGCTCTCACAATCACTCCTGCTTGACGACTCACTCCCAGCATGCACTCCGACGAGAGAGAGAGAGAGAGAGAGGTAGAGAAAGACAGACAAGAGATAAAGAGATGAGAAGAGACAGAGGTAGAGAAAGACAGACAATAGATAAAGAGATGAGAAGAGAGAGAGAGGCAGAGAAAGACAGACAATAGATAAAGAGGTGAGAAGAGAGAGAGAGAGAGGTAGAGAAAGACAGACAAGAGATAAAGAGATGAGAAGAGACAGAGAGGTAGAGAAAGACAGACAATAGATAAAGAGATGAGAAGAGAGAGAGAGGCGGAGAAAGACAGACAATAGATAAAGAGGTGAGAAGAGAGAGAGAGAGAGGTAGAGAAAGACAGACAAGAGATAAAGAGATGAGAAGAGAGAGAGAGAGAGGCAGAGAAAGACAGACGAGATAAAGACATGAGAAGAGAGAGAGAGATGCAGAGAGAGGGAGAGAGGGAAAGAGAAAAGGAGACAGAGATGCAGAAAAGGGGCTGTCTGAAAACAGGTGATTTTATAGCCCTGTGGCCTTTATTTATCAACTTTGTGTATGCAGAAGATATGCCCCAAAATATGTGTGCACCTATTTTCATACAACATTTTCCATTTATAAAACAGAACTTTACGTGAGAATGTGCTTATCCTCCTGCAAACTTTAGACCATGCCCACCGTTTCTAGTAGTTGAAGTATTGCATTGCAAGAAGGCAAAAGTAGCCCAGTAGCCTAGTAGCCTAGTAGCCTTGTAGCCTAGTAGCCTTGTGCAAACGGGAAAATATGATGACTTATTCGTTTAAAAAAATCAGGTAGCTAAAATTAATAACAAGATGGAATAATTTTCTGTTAGTGAGAAGCGCGAACGTCTATTTATTTTATCTTTACTTTCTAAAATAATTAGAAATAGGCATTTATTTCCTATTATTTATTTAATGTCCATGATTGCAGAATAAATTCCTCACCTTTCTGACTTTGGTGGTTTCATAGGATACTCGTGAAATAGCCTATAGGGCTACAACAAGTTAGTATAGGCTACCATTCATCCCATCTCTCGTTTAATTGGATCCACTTCACCGTAGTAAAAAGATAAGTGCAGTTTAACAGTAGGCCAGACCTTTGACCTTTTCCATTGACTTTGGTAAGCTACGTCTGAATGCTGTAATGTCAAATTTCTCAAGTAGACAATATTTAATTTATAAACATAATAGCCTACATATATCATAACCACTGCAGAATAAATTCTTCACCTTTTCTGACCATGATTACTTCATATTCCGGAAGTAACCATGCCATGACCATCTCTCATGTAATTGGGCCTACTAGAAAGGCTATGATAATTTCTAGTTTTTGCTGTAGCCTATGCTTCCGACAGCTAGTGTGGTTAATAACTTACTGTAGAATTTAACAGGTGAAAGTACAGTTGATTCATTGAAGTGTGTATAGGCTACTACTGTAAGTAGGCCCACTGAAAAAGAAAACATCTGCCAACACCTTCAAAGACATTTGATCAAGTTCGCCGTTGCTATTTCCTTCAGATACTGTATTGGCCTAATTCCAATACTGCCAAAGTATCAGCAAATTAGGGCATTATTGTCACCATAAAAGGTGAACGATGGACGTTTTTTCATGCGGTCCTATAATGCTTGATCACTCGCAAAGTTTCACTACAAGTCTCATTTAAAATAGGAAACATGCGTTTGTATGGCGCGCATCAAGTTCATAAATCTCAATATTTTCAGAAATGGTGCCCGCAGATATTTAGTGTTAAATTTACTCAACGGTTATAAATGAGGCCCCAGGTGGTTGATAGACAACAGAGAAAAGTGGAATCCTCTGCTTCTCACTTACTGCTCTACAGGCACAACTGAGAGGAATGAATGGTACCATGTGTTGTGTATAGGACTGTATGTCTCTAATGTGAGCTGAGGAGAGATTCATTTATCTCTGTTCTCATTCCCCCCCCCCCATCCTCCCCATGTCCCAGTGGTGACCTCTATTGATGAGGGTTGTCATGTCCTTCTTAGGTTCTTTCCCTTCACCCTTCCCCTACCCCTCCCATGTGACCATGGCTTATTCTGACTAAATAAAAGATCTGGGGGGGTTGGGTGTTTCACCTGTCTATAGACAGCCGTCCCCCATAGCCTTGGAAAACACACACACACACACACACACACACACACACACACACACACACACACACACACACACACACACACACACACACACACACACACACACACACACACACACACACACACACACACACACTAGGAACATTACATCAAGGGGAGGGTAGGGACTCTCAATCAGACACACAGCCTTGGACCACTGTGTCAGCTACGTCAACCAAAAACATCCGTTATGGAAATATATTATACACTTAAATGTACTGTTTTGTGATAAGTCATGCAGTTGGAAATAATCACATATATTTGTATTTTAGTTTCTCAGTTATAGTACTATCACAGATTGTCCCAAATGCCTGTCCACTGGGCACAGACATCAATTGAATGTTTATTCCATGTTGGTTCATTTCATTGAAATGACGTGGAAACAAACGACGATTCAACCAGTGTGTGTCCAGTGGGTGGGGTCTTCTTATCTCGCGGTTATCTTACCATGCCGATGCTAGCAGACTGTGACGATCATATAACCTCTCTCTTTTTCTCTGTCTGCCTCCCCCCCCCTACCCCCTGAAAACCAACCGTGTCGCCATGTGGAATCCATCAACAGGTAAGTTTCCATCTCATTGTGCTAATTTGCTTCAGGACATATTCACAGTCAGTGTAGTCGCTCAACCTTCTACGCAGCTAGCTAATCGTATAACTAATATAAATGTACTTTAGCTACATAACATGGGTATAACAGTAGAATAACTTTTTTTTTTTGGAGTAGAATAACATTGTTGCCGCATCCTTTTCTTTGAGGACATACTTACTCCATGACATAACTACTCCATAACATAACTACTCCATAACATAACTACTCCATAACATAACTCCACAACTGGAACATTGTTTAATGCTGTAGACATGCTCTTGCTATAGGCCAATGTTTTAATGAACCCTCTAATATCACTAACAGCAACTGCAACATCTATCTCTCGCCCTCTTTCTCTCTCTCTCTCTCTCTCTCTCTCTCTCTCTCTCTCTCTCTCTCTCTCTCTCTCTGTATATTTTTGTACTCTCTCTGGGACCAACAGCAAAGATCCAGCAGGACCGTAAGTGTTTTTCTATTAACACAGTAGGGTCGTTCCACGAAATGAGTCCCTTTTGGGTAGTGTAACTCCTTCCACTCATAAAGATCACACATTCAATTGAATAATGAACCTGTTTCCCATCTCAAGAGGTTACATTTTAAAAACCAAACATAGTAAGTGCCTATTAAGTGCCAAATTAAGTAACAGGGTTGACGATTTTTATCTTAAATCAGCCATACATTTGTAACAGGGGGAATGGAAGCTTGTTGTGTGGAACTGGGAGGGGCAATTGAATGCAAGCTTCATAACAACAACAACAATTTGTAAAACGTTTATAGACTGTCAATCTATAGGTGACAGGCATCCTGCTCGACCCACTGGGTGTTCCACCAGAAAAAAAACAGGAAATGGCCAAAAAGAGTAGAACGAGTTCACCTGCTTTTACACTATGACTGTTATATGTTCAATGTTTCTTTTAAACAAAATATTTAAGGAATAGTTTGACCATATTCAAACGAGAGTTCAGTTCTCATAGCAGAGTTGACCTTATGAGGTTAGTCACATAAAATAACACACAGAGTGCACAGATGGACATGCTGAGTTATTGCACTTTAGCATGTCTTCATTAATATAAAAAAATCAGATTTCTTTTCAAATTATTATTTTGACTCATTTTGTGGATCACCCCAGAAATGCTTCTGTTGTGTCTATTGTCTATTGTGTCTGTTATAATACTCATTTTGTTTCAAGTTTTATTTGTCAAATTCACAAGTAAAGTGACATGCTGAACTTGCAAGCCCTATGCAACAGTGCAGTTTTCAATATCAAAATAGTATAACTAATAACATATATGCAGTACCAGTCAAAAGTTTGGATTCATTCAAAGGTTTTTCTTTATTTTTACTATTCGATATTGTAGAATAATAGTGAAGACATCGGAACTATGAAGTAGCACATATGAAAACATGTAGTAACCAAAAAAGTGTTAAACAAATCTAAATGTATTTTATATTTTATATTCTTCAAAGTAGCCACCCTTTGCCTTGATGACAGCTTTGCACACTCTTAGTATTATCTCTACTAGCATCACCTGAAATACTTTTCCAACAGACTTGAAAGAGTTCCCACATATGCTGAGCAGTTGTTGGCTGCTTTTCCTTCACTCTGCGGTCCAACTCATCCCAAACCATCTCAATTGAGTTGAGGTCGGGTGATTATGGAGATCAGGTCATCTGATGCAGCACTCCATCATTCTCCTTCTTGGTCAAATAGCTCTTACACAGCCTGGAGGTGTGTAGGGCCTGTTAAAAAACAAATGATAGTCCAACAAAGCGCAACCAGTTCCGACTTCAACTGGTATATACACTGCTCAAAAAAATAAAGGGAACACTAAAATAACACATCCTAGATCTGAATGAATGAAATATTCTTATTAAATACTTTTTTCTTTGTATAGTTGAATGTGATGACAACAAAATCACACAAAAATTATCAATGGAAATGAAATTTATCAACCCATGGAGGTCTGGATTTGGAGTGACACTCAAAATTAAAGTGGAAAACCACACTACAGGCTGATCCAACTTTGATGTAATGTCCTTAAAACAAGTCAAAATGAGGCTCAGTAGTGTGTGTGGCCTCCACGTGCCTGTATGACCTCCCTACAATGCCTGGGCATGCTCCTGATGAGGTGGCGGATGGTCTCCTGAGGGATCTCCTCCCAGACCTGGACTAAAGCATCCGCCAACTCCTGGACAGTCTGTGGTGCAACGTGGCGTTGGTTGATGGAGCGAGACATGATGTCCCAGATGTGCTCAATTGGATTCAGGTCTGGGGAACGGGTGGGCCAGTCCATAGCATCAATGCCTTCCTCTTGCAGGAACTGCTGACACACTCCAGCCACATGAGGTCTAGCATTGTCTTGCATTAGGAGGAACCCAGGGCCAACCGCACCAGCATATGGTCTCACAAGGGGTCTGAGGATCTCATCTCAGTACCTAATGGCAGTCAGGCTACCTCTGGCAAGCCCATGGAGGGCTGTGCGGCCCCCCAAAGAAATGCCACCCCACACCATGACTGACCCACCGCCAAACCGGTCATGCTGGAGGATGTAGCAGGCAGCAGAACGTTCTCCACGGTGTCTCCAGACTCTGTCACGTTTGTCACATGTGCTCAGTGTGAACCTGCTTTCATCTGTGAAGAGCACAGGGCACCAGTGGCGAATTTGCCAATCTTGGTGTTCTCTGGCAAATGCCAAACGTCCTGCACGGTGTTGGGCTGTAAGCACAACCCCCACCTGTGGACGTCGGGCTCTCATACCACCCTCATGGAGTCTGTTTCTGACTGTTTGAGCAGACACATGCACATTTGTGGCCTGCTGGAGGTCATTTTGCCGGGCTCTGGCAGTGCTCCTCCTGCTCCTCCTTGCACAAAGGCGGAGATAGTGGTCCTGCTGCTGGGTTGTTGCCCTCCTACAGCCTCCTCCACATCTCCTGATGTACTGGCCTGTCTCCTGGTAGCGCCTCCATGCTCTGGACACTACGCTGACAGACACAGCAAACCTTCTTGCCACAGCTCGCATTGATGTGCCATCCTGGATGAGCTGCACTACCTGAGCCACTTGTGTGGGTTGTAGACTCCGTCTCATTTACACACAATACCCTATAATGACAAAGAAAAAAATGTTTTTCAACATTTTTGCAAATGTATATAAAAAATAAAAACAACTTTAAATATCACATTTACATACAGTTGAGGTCTGAAGTTTACATACACCTTCGCCAAATACATTTAAACTCAGTTTTTTCACAATTCCTGACATTTAATCCTAGTAAAAATTCATTAAGGCTGTAACCTAACAAAATGTGGAAAGGGTGAAGGGAGTCTGAATACTTTCTGAATGCACTGTACACGTAGGCAGGGATTAAGAGAAAGTGACTGGTAACAGGAGAGATTTGGAATAATCATAAACATAAACAAGGGTACTGGAATTGGTCAAACTCGCAGTTCAAACTGTACAAAATGATCCTCATTCACTAAAAGCCACTGTCATGACTTTC